>NW_017729022.1:171790684-171804038 GCF_001723915.1 Gavialis gangeticus | reverse complement strand
TCTATGCACACACCTGGGAGGGTATGGGGGGGGGTGTGCCCCTGGATCTGCGTGGGGTGGGCTGTGGCTGGGGCAGCACCAGGCTCTTCCTGGCAGGGGCTGGGCCAGGCTGCACTTGGGGTAGGCAGCGGCAGCACTGGAAAGGGCATTGGGGGGGCTATGGCTAATTTTGGGGTGGCTGCAACCCCCACCCCATAGCCCCACTCCTGTAGGTCCTTGTGGTAAGGGAGGGAGTGGGGCAGGGGCAGGGGCAGGCGCTGCACATCTGGGTGGAGCCCATGCCTGGGAGGGCATGGGGGTTGCGTGCTCCCGGATCTGCATGCGGGGTGCACTGGGGCCTGGGCCGAGCTGTGCCCTTCCCAGTGGGGGGGGGGGCGGGCTGCGCTTGGGTGGGCGGTGGTGCTGGCAGGGTGCTACAGGAAGGGTTGCAGCCCCCCCCTCAGTGCCAGCACCACCCAACCTGGGTGCAACCCAGCCCGGCCCCCATCAGGAAGAGCCCGGTGCAGCCCTGGCCTCTGCCCACCTCACGCCACTCTGCCCCACACACAGATCTGGGGGTGCACACCTTCTATGTCCTCTCATGGTGCGCATAGTGGAGGGGCTGAATGGGGAGAGAGCTTGCACACAGCCACTGCCACTACCACTGGCAATTGGCTGAGGGCGGCAGCCTGACAGCCAGTCAAGAGAGCAAGCTGGGGTGGGGAGTGGGGAGGTGCCACGATGTGCTGCATGGGGCCGGTGGTTCCTGGTGTGCCCCTCCCCTTCCCCCATATAAGGGGCAAACATGCCAAGGGAGACTCCATCGCTGCACCACAAAGCATGCTCCATCTCCGCCTGCCCACCCACCCACAGGTACCCCCAAAGACCTTTCTAAGTACCCCTGGGGGTATGCATACCCCAGTTGACAACCCCTGGCTTAGAGGTTATGGTCCTCTCTGGATTTCAGCCCTTGCTCTTAGGATTCTTTTTGTATTTTTCATAAGCCAGTCAATGCTAAAAAGCCAGAAATAACCCTGGCAGCAAAGACCCATATTCATCCCTCTTCTCAGGGAGATTGCTATAACCACTAAGCTACAGAGTCAGAATCCTCTGGGTTGTTCATTTGACCCCATGTTCTTGTATGCTCAGTTGCCCATTGGCCCTGCTTCAGCAGTAGAGGTGGGAAGTCCTTTCATCTAGACCATTCTACAGCCAGCTCTTCAGGATAGGAAAAATGTAGAGCCCAGGTCTCCCACTTTTTGTGCAAGTGCCCCAATGTGCAGGCTGTGGGGCAGTATTTTATCACCTGCTCCTACGTGCAGAAACCATTAGGCTGCTATCCTTAAATGTGTTACTAAGTGTTATGAATTTCAACCCAACAGAGATATCTAATGAACTGAATGAGTCAGGTCTCTAAGCTTCCACGAAAAGTGGCAGTTTTGTGTATACTGCCCTACTCCAGATGTCTTTGGGCTTTCAGAGCCTGCCTCTGGAGGCACCTACTGCCCTTCATTCTTTGTGCTGAATGCTTTTAGGTACAGTGGACTAGGGTGCTTCTCTCTATTGACAGGATGGAGATCCTCCGCTCCCATCTTGATTAAACTGAATTGCCCTCTAGAGCAATTCTAATCCTAGGTGTTACAATGCCTTAAGTGGAGACACTTAAGAACCCAATTTAGATCCTAGCAATCTAATAAACTGACTTTTATTAATTAGATTGCTTAAAGCCCTTGAGGCTTTTCATTTGTTCATGCTAATGCAAATTTCTGGCATACTCCTAGGAGAAAAATCCTCTCTGTGGAAGATTCTAATCCCTGTCTCCCTTTATTTGAATGTGACGCTGTATGCATTGTAGTCATCCCTGCACTGGATTGTGTTAAAATAAGTTATATGTGCATGAGGTTAGAGTTAAAGCTTTGTGGTGTAGTGCCAGTGTGAAAAATAGGATGATAGTTATTTTTATAGTGGCAGGGTCTGTCAGACACACTTAATTACATGCTCTGTGGATAGGTGAAAGAATAATCCCGTAGCCGTGCATTTCCTTTGTTTTAGGGGTTTGGCAGTGCAGTGGTGGCATTGCAGGAACCATGGCTGGTGGCTAGGGAAGAGTTCTTAATAACATTATTGATAAGAGCAGCGGGGAATGGCACAAACAATGTTTTTCTTTCTGTTTATAAGTTACCTTTGGAAATCTCATTTTTCACATTGTACAGCTGTGTATGCTGTGCCCTGAGGTAACTACCTTCAGTAGTATATTTAGACAATACTTCAGTGTATCAGGAACCTGAGACCTCCAGATGTTTTGGAGCCATCCTAAATGAGTGGAGTGAGGCATGCTGTTATAGTACTGCCTTTGTGAAATCCTGATGTAGGGCAGAAAAGGCATCTTTACCTGCCATTCTTGGGGTTGGTCTGTGATGTTTAGGGTATCTGGGATGGGGCAACCCTTCACTTTGGCAAGAATGGAATGGAACATATATCTTGTTCCATGGTTCTCCTATCTTGTGGCCAGCTAATATATTGCCAGCATTGGCCTTTAAAGGGTCACCTGCTCTCTTTTCTGTGGGGTAAAGAGAAAAGGGATGGGAAAAAACATAATGGTCTAGTGTGAAGAAGAAGGGAATGATTTTAGTACACAGTCTCCTGAATGTTGCTCTCAGGGAAGCAGGACTCCATGTTTTAGGAAGTAGATTAGATTGTATTAAGTAGCTCCTTCTCATTTCCCATGCCTGATGAGCACAACAGCCATGCTGACCCAACTGAGTTTGTGAAACAAATAATGCCTTTCACTCAGTTGGTACTCAGTGGCCACTAATGGGATGAAAAGCATCCAGGGGTTTAATGGAACATATTCTTTGAAGACTGAAGGCTATGGTGAACTATTATAAAATGAACTGCACCATCAGAAAATCATTATTCAGTTTTAGTCACCTTGAAACACATATTATATTTACTTAGCTTTCCCATTACCACCTGCTTCCCTTTAACTCCAGAGAAGGAGTTTGGCTGACAGTATAGTAGCAAATTGGCACTAACATCAGTTTAGTGAACCTGAAGTTCTGTTGCCTTTCTGGTAGACAAGGAGACTTGGGCTACACATTGAAGAGGTGTACAGATGGCTGGTATTAGTTTAAGTGTGGCACTGTGTATCTGAGAATGACAAACAAGAGAGGTAAAAGGGGATCTCTCACTCTCTTATTTTGTGCACAGCTGCGGTATGCTTCACAGGAATACCAGGTTTTTCCATATCAAACTGTACTGGCTTCATCACAAAGGCTCGCCACTAAAGTAATGAGAAGGGTCGTGCACTGTGTTCAGAACGATATTTATATTTTTGAAGTGCATCTATGTTTTGATGATGGCCTCCTCTGTGTCAAATGCTGAAAATCTAGCCATATGCTGGGATCTTCTGAAGCTACCCCAGCAGTGATAGAAAGTAGAATGGTTGCCATTTCAGAGAATATGGGCTACTAGCTCCAGAGGCAGCAGTAGTCCAGAGGACCACTAGCTGCAGTAATTCACAGGTCCAAAATGGGCTTCTAAATTAAGTCTTTAGTCCAAAATGCACTGTGTCAAGAAAATAGGTTGCTTGTATTGCTAGTGCCATATGTTGAAGCCAAGACAAAGCTTGTATAGCTTGTCCAACACCCACCAGCCTGAAAATTAAACCTACTAGGCAGGATGAAAAATAGCTGTGTGGTTTCATCCTTTGCAGATTAAGGAATGGAACTGTGGTGCATTGTCATTAATTGTAATGCACTATCAGCTTCCTCTTTAGATATTTTAAAAGGTAACATCAATGTCTCTTGTTTCACCATTAAGGTTAATTGTATTTATGTCAATGCCAAGAATCTCCCCTACAGTTAGCATTGTGCACAGTTCAGTACTATGGCATTATCTGAAATCCACTTGTTCATAATGAGCAGGAAGCTTTTCTGAGGGAATACTCTGCCCCTCTGTAGAATCTAAGTAGTAAGTGGCTTCACCCTGTAACCCCTGCCACTTCCCAAGGCCTGGTATCGGGGATATGGTCATAGTGCTGACTGCTATGACGATCTGAATGGCAGGGTAGCCTGCAGGTAACTGTGTGGAGACTGCCACAAGTCAGAGGAGCCTGTTGGTGTAAAGCCACCTCTGCCTCTCCCTTTTTTGTGGGTTATGTGTATGCCATGGTGTTTCCATCAGGAGATGTAGCACATAATCTCGTTCTAGGTATTTGACAGTGCCACACTGAAAAGGAATGCAGTTTTAGTGCTCAGCCTAGGCTTATGTCCAGCTTAGTTGTGTTCTTGTTGTTTCTCTCAGCAGATAATAACCATGATTCAGACTAACAAGGAGAGGGGCATAATTTGGGCTTTTCTTGATATCACTGAAAATTACTATTTTTGCTCTCTCCACACACACTCACACATTCATGTTCACACACGCACATTCTTTCTCTCTCTCTCTCTTATGCATGCACACACGTGTATTTTCACACTCACCCGTGAGCATACTCATATTTTCACATGCACGCACACATGCACACACACAGAACAGTTTAGACCTCTGGCTCTCTATAACTTGAATTAATTTAGTGTCGCCCTGGTTGAGAATCACTGAGGTAGAACCTAAATTCAGAAAAGTTACGGAGGGGTTTGTTGAGGCTAAAAAGGCTGCTGCCAGGTAAGAGTGGTGGGGGCAGGACCTCACCCTGCTGTGTCCTGCTCTTTCCATTGCCTCCCCTCTCCCTGCCACGGTCTGTACCGGAGGGAACAAGGGTGGCCCCCAGTAAGGCTGCTCCTCCAGGGACTTGCACAGCAGCATGGAAGGAGCATAGCCATGTGTATTGCCTGTGGGAGAACATAGTGCTCAGAGCATGGGGGTAGATGGCACAGGGGCTTTCAGGGTGCAGGGTGACAGCAGCAGCAGCCCTCTGAGGAGCACTCAGGGGTGCTGTTTGTCTGAAGGATGCTGGGGCAGGCATGGGGTGCTGTACTTACTTTATAGCACTTTATCATACAGGAGCTGTGTACTACAGCACCCAGAAAAGGATCTGGTGGCACCCCAGGGTGTCGTGGAACCCTGGTTGAGAATCACTGGATTAGAAAGTAAAATTCAAGGGCCCAATGCCTGAAAACACTTCACTAGTTGACAGCTCCTCTGTGTGTTTATACTGCACACACTGTAAACAAGAACATCTATTTTCATTTCTTTCTATACAAATCTCTAACTTAAATGGATGCTTTGCTCATAGCTAGCATAGGTGAAGCTTTAGAAGGGCTTGATTCTCAAGGCTTTATGCACGTCCAAAATGTTACTGAGCTGTCATTATCCCTTACTGAAATCAATGGAGAGTAGGGAGGCTTGATTTATCTCTGTTGAGAGCCTGGAGCTCCTGCTGTCATTAAGAACAGTTGTGGAAGGCTATCAAATTAAATGGAGAACACATCCCTTAGGCTTCATTGACCAGCTGTAGTACTGAGCATCCCAGGAGGGAGAGAGAGAGAGAGAGAGAGAGAGAGAGAGAGAGAGAGTGTGTGTGTGTGTGTGTGGCAGGGGTTGTTATGCTTCTACCAGTGACTGTCAACTGAGGTGCTGCTAAATTCAGAAAAATTATGGAGGGGTGCCTTCAGGTTAATAAGGTTGAGAACCACTGTTATACAGACATGTTTGTTGTTTTGGCTATTGGGGGAAAGATGGGTGTTTGTCTGGTTAATGAGTCAACTGAAAAACACCCAGCAAATCATCCAAACTAAGAATAAACCTCCTACCATCTGTGACCATTGCCAGAAGCACTGAATTCTCAGGAGATGCAGGAAGGCAAGGGTCTTTAGACAAACGTAATTTGATCAAGGCTATCCAGTGTGGCACACTGCAAAATCAGCAGCAGATAAGACATGCATTACACACGTGACTGAAGAGCTTCCTAGTTAAGAACTGAGACCCTCGAACTGGCATTTTTAAACTCCAGTTTGCAGAAAAGATGGTGATTTTAGATTCTCCAAGCTGAAGATTGTAATTTCAGTAATAAATCCTAACAGAATTATGATATTATAGACGTGAATAAATCTATTGATGTTACAATTAAAAATATTACACATTAAAAATAATACAGTATTTAAAATACCCTTTCCAAATAACACCACAGATTTGTAAAGCTAAAAGAATCTTTGAAGTGGAATAGACTTGTCTCTTTGTTTATTTTGCACATTTCTCTCATCTTCAAGGATGAAAATAGATTTTTCCACCTCATTTTTGTTTGTTTTAATTAGTTTGTGGTCAATTTCATTTTGTGACTTATGCATCAACACAAGGCTGAAATCTGGATTGCAAACATAAGGGAGATTTGTTTGATTTTTTGTTTTTTTGGATGTCCATTGGAATGCTTAATTTTAAAAGTCTTGATTGGTGTTAAGTTTGGTAAACTAACTTTGGGGCCATATTTGATCTGACAGTGCCTTTTAAGCTGTGTAACCAATGTGAGTGTGGTATGTGAGAGCTTGCAGGAAACAGATTTTGAAAAGCTACAAAGATCCACAGGATTCCAGTTATAATTAAGTATTCATAGGGCACGCCTACACATGCATTTAAGCATGACTAAATTTAATGTGCATTAAGCTAATGCTTATTAAGTGATTTTTTTTTAGCAGGTGTCTACACATGCGTGGAGTTGGCACTAAATTTAATGCACTTGGCACTAAAGTTAATGACAAGTCCCTGAAGCTCTGCCATGTGCCCCTAGTGGCTGAGCAGACCCATCACTAAAGTTAGTGCTAGGTCACTTCTACATGTGCATTAATGCGCTTTAACTAATCATGCCTAAATTTGATACCTGCATTTGCAGGTATCAAATTTAGGTGCAGTTAGCCTAATTTCACCATTTTAATGCACATTAATGCATCTTACGTAGTTTAGTATCTGATCCTGTGCGGATCTGAGTGCTCCCCTGTTCATTGGAAGCCAAAGGTGTTCAGCAGCTTCAGGAAAAGGCCTGTTACAATAGTGCTGTTTTTATTACTCTTGCAAGTATTGACAAAAAATGTGCTGATAAAAGAACTGGTAATATGACCAGTTGCTCAATCCTCAATAACTGAGTGATTTTAAAGGGCTGTTTGTAATGTAGTTTGTTTGATTTGAAAATGGCTCTGAGAATTTAAGGGTTATCGATTACACTATCAACAGCTCAAATGGCAAGCTCAAATCTAAACACTGGCCTGCATGGGTTCCATGCACATCCTGCAGTGCTGAGGATTTTTTAGACTGGATTAGCATAAAATTCTTTAGTGAGGCAGGCCTGAAGTAAGGGAAAAACCCTCAGTTTCTTGAGTAACCAAAGTAAAAACAGAGTACTGAATTAACCCACTCATTTTCAAACAAACTCCATTCTTTCCCCATCTGTTGCTCATAAGTATTTAAGAAATAGACATTGGCAGCAAGAGTGCTTAAAATAGATTTGTGTCATTTTACGTATACCACAGACAAATTTTCTACACAGACAAAAAGAGAATTGTTTGCAGAAACGGAGAGGCAGCTTCAATATGAGAGATTCCCTTGAAATGTGAAGAATAACCATGGTGGTGGTACCAGCGTCAGTTTTCTTATTAAGAAACTAGAGCACATTAAGATTAATGCCCCTGTTTTTAGAGCTTAATAAAAGATATCTCCCATTATAAGCAAGTTGTGACAGCATCATATCTGAGTTGCGACTAAAATGTATTGTTTTTAATCTTGCTGTTGAAAAATGACTTCTTACTGGGCTTACTTAGAATACTAGAAGACTGGTGCTTTAATCTTTTTCATTTGAAAGATTGATTTAGTCCCTAATGTCATTAATAGCCTGGGGACTCTGTGTCTGGAGAGGCAGCAGGTGGTATTGGCAGAGATTAGAAATTTGTTTCTCAAAGCAGTCACTCTCTGTGATAAGAAGCCTTTTTATTTTGCTCATTGGCGGAATTGTGCTAGGTATTGACACATCTTTGGCAGTCTGTTGTAACTTGCAAGGCTTGCCTTGAACCCAACTGCAGAGAAGTTAGATGGCAGGGGGGAAAAGGAAGATGAAAATGAAAGTAGGTAAGAAAATATGCCAGATCTCATGGTAATGGTCTAGAATTGTAGCTTTCATAGGTTTATACGGTGATGGTTTATTGGCCCTGGGGAGAGAGAGAATCTTCACTTGCCATCTTGATGCCCCTTTGAAGAATTGTTCTCGAGAAAAAAGTAAAGCTCTTCAGAATTCTTGTTGACTTCCCCATAAATCAGTCCTGTTTCCCATGGGTTCAGTCCATTTGCAAAGTATGCAGAGTATTGCTTTTTGTGTGAATTAGTTAATATTAAGTCTTGCCAGTAAAAATGCAAATAAGACCATCTCTCCAGAGCCAGGGGGATAGACAATGCTACACATAATAATCAGACTCTCCTGAAGGCTTGTTTAATGACTTGGTTTTGGGAAGGAAGCAGTAGATTTATTTTTTATACTGCTGAAATATATTATTCGAGTATCAAGATTCAGAGAGAACCAACTGAATTGTGATTTCTGGGGAGATTCTGTTTAGAGAAATGGCATTTTCATTATTTAAATCAATGCAGTAAGTCTTCGCTGCATAAAAGGCATGAAATAAACACAGCAGCCTGTAGATGGGGCACTGATCTAGTTTATTACTGTTTTTGAAGGGAAATAAACTGACCCGTTCAACTAATTCAGATACTTCAGACTCTTGTTTCAATGTGTAGCCATTTTATAAAAACAAAACAGCAGCCAAGTTTTGCTGTATCTTGGAAACACTACCTAATAGTGATCAATTATTATTCTCTATTACACAAAAACATCTTTGAGTGTGTTCAGCAACTGCTAATTTGCTAGAGAATGTTCCTTCAGTCATTCAGTTTATTGAACAAACTGCATTTTCTGTTTATTTTCATGTCTTTTAAAAACATATATCCAATGGTTGTGGGTCCACATTATAATATATATTATATTACAATGTGGACCCATAACCATTGTAGCATCCTTTATTAACACAGGGCTAGAATCCATAATCATTACCTTTAATACCACGTTTCATAAGCAGGCCAATTAAAGTCAGAGGCAGTATTCACAAAGTAAGGTGGTACTGTGTAAGGATGTCATATTTTGACACCAATTTTAAAATAATACACTTTGGAGTGCTAAGTAATGCTGTCTGTCCTGTATCTGTCACAGCACATGCAGCTGCTTTCATAGCAGAAGATGTCTAAGATTGTAATTAATGCATGTCATGCATTTAGTAATGTTAATAATATATGCATAAATGGGACTGTAGTGCTGAGTTCTGGATGCCTAATCGAAAGAATCACTTGCCACAGAAAGAGATTGTGTGATGCTGGTTTTCTGCCTTTAATTCTGGCTCACATCTACATATTCATACATCCTACTCCCCCTCTCTTTCCTACCCTCCCCACTGCACACAGGGCAAGAGATAACAAGCATTCCTAGTCAGAATACAGGCTACTGACAGCATTTGGTAGCATATAAGGGTGCTTGTCTGGGGTTCAGTTATACAGGAAGTCTGAATTTAGTACTACAGGGTATCATGTTAAATCTATGCACTATATTCCATATAGTCCAGGTACTTTGGTGATTTTTTGCCTCTTTCTTTTTGCCCAAGTTTGTCCACTACCTCCGATGGTGACTCATGGAGACTATATATGCCATCCGCGGCCTTGTGAACGTTACAACCATGGAACTGTGGTTGAGTTCTATTGTGATCCTGGTTACAGTCTCACCAATGATTACAAATACATCACCTGCCAGTCTGGAGAATGGTTTCCCTCATATCAAGTATACTGTGTCAAAACAGGTAAAAAATAATGCTAAAGGAACCATTTCTGACCTTTTACAAAACCAGAATAATCCCAGAATGACACTGCCTATTGAACTCTTGTCTCATGATTAAATTTTACAAGGGAAACACTGGGTTCCAGTTTCTACCCAGGGAAATAATCCAGGACCTCCTGTCACAGCTGAATGTCCTAACTTGCTGATTCTCAGCACGGGTGCCATGAGATCCTTTTGGAGTGCCACAGAATGCTATGCAATGTTAACACTGTTAGGTGCGCAAACGTAATTCACAAGACAAACCTAACAATTTCAAATAAGACTCTATAGCATTAAAAACATTCTGAGCCATTGTGGGCTTTATGAGTTCTCTGCAACAGAAAAATTTGCAAATTTAAAAATTGAGTGAAAACTAAGGGCTGGCATTTTTGAGGGGGGCCCTGAGTTTAGAAAGGTTAAGAACCACTGCCCTAACTCATAGATTATGGAGTCTGACTCCTTTTTGCTCACTTCTCCTTTTGGCCCCTTCAGTCTTTCATTCTTTGCTGCACAGTGGCCCTGCAACAATAGAAGGCATGTAGTGTGCCCCATACAGCCTAACCTATAGTTTAGTGATTCTCAACCTGTTGCGGCACCCCACTGTGCTTTGAGATCCTATCAAGGGTGATGTAGGCTGCCATGCTAAGTTACCACTGGTAGATGTGCAGGTAGGATTCATGAGACATTTCAAATTGGAATCCATAGTGTTAAAACTACTCTGACCTGCTGGGGTCTTTCTGAGTATTTTTATAGATTTCATAGACATTAGGGCTGGAAGGGACCTCATAGGATCATTGGGTCCAGCCCCCTGCCCAAGGGGCAGGAAATCAGCCAGGGTCAAAGGACGGCAGCAAGATGAGCATCCAAATGTTTCTTAAAAGTGTCCAGAATAGGTGCTTGCACCACCTCTGGGGGGAGTCTGTTCCAGGCCTTGGGGGCTTCGACAGTAAAGAAGTTTTTTCAACAGAAGAATGGCGCTCCTATTTTTCTTTAATCAAAAATCAAATGAAAACTTAGATTTGACATTTTCCAAGGGATGCCTTGAGTCTAAAAATGTTGAGAACTACTGCTAAGGCATTTTTCTGGCAGGTGGAAGAAATAGATTTGAACTCCTGTAGCTGAGGGAGGCCTTAAATACAGAAGTGTCCTGGGGAGGTGTTCTAACCATGGGCTGTTATATTAGCAGTGGGTTGAGTCAGCTTCTTCTCCACTTGTGTTTTACAAAGACTGAACTGCGTAGTTCTTTCAGAGAACAGTTGTAGGCACCTGCCCTCTGGCTTCTGGGCTGTTGGTCCCAAGTGGATGGAGGCATCTATGTTGCATCCCTGACAGAGGTACCTAAGCACCATGGTGGGGTTTTCAGACACGTCCCTGTGCTGGACATTGGTTGACTCCAGGTGGCTCCCTGCTCAGCATGTAGATTGTTAGATCTCCTTTATGAGGCACCTAACTCCCCATGCATTGTGTAGGGAGTCTAGGCACCTAGCTTGGGGTTTTGGATTCTACTCTGAGGGCCAGGTGCCTAAGCTTAAGGAACTGCCGTGCCTAACTGTGTAGTAACTTGTGTTCTTTACTGAACTTAGCCCTCTCTCCCCATAGGTGTTGTAGGTCTCTTATCCTGATTGGGGCCTCTGCCTTCTACTGCCTTGTAAATATGAGATAATAGCAAGAATAATAATCTAATGCAATTGTTTTGTTTCCTTCTTTGTTTCAGAGCAAACATGGCCAAATACACAGGAAACCCTCTTGACTACATGGAAAATAGTTGCATTTACTGCTACCAGTGTTTTATTAGTGCTTCTGTTGGTTATTCTAGCCAGGATGTTCCAGACCAAATTTAAGGCACATTTCCTTCCAAGGTTTGTATGTTTTGCTCCCTAGAGGCTGGACACTTTAATTTAGCTCTTGCACTGAATATTCCTTGGAGAGGACACAAAATGATAGGTGATTCTTGCAAATACCCTTTTTTCTTGCATTAACAATAAAAAACAGAGAAAGGAAAAATTCAGCCTGTATGGAGTGGCACTGCTAGAATTCTACAGTACTTCTACGTTTCTCTGGGACAAGAATCAGTGGCATCATTTGCTGGATTCATTATGGGGCTGATTACAACTCTGTTATTGAGAGTTTAGGGACTTAGGTCAGATATGGGGGCTTATGTCAAACCATTCACTTTAAAATGCCAGTTTTCAGGAATTGGGTAAATAGGCTCTTTTAAATACTGCATTTTATCACCTAATGCACCCGCAAGATAAAATACACACCTTGTTTTTGACAAGCAGAATGGGAAAAAAGGGTTTTCCTTGAAAATACGGGTAAGTAGCAGTAACTGAGTAGCAGCAGCTAGGGAGCTCAGCTTGGTCATTGTGCAACTCCATTTGCAGCATTACTTTCACCTTCTGCAGAAGCTTAAGATACAGATACAGTTATTACTGCATTTTCTCACTTATAATACACACCTCAATTTCTAGTGTTGACTTTTGGGAAGAGTGTGCATGTTGTATGTGAGAAAATATGGTTTATTGGGCTTAGTAGTATAAAAGCGTAAGTGAATGTCTTTGTCCCAATGGAAATCTTTGTGTGAAAATTCTGTTGGAAGTTTCTTTTCCTAGTTCTGGCCAGCCTGTGGCATGGGCTGCCTGTGTGTATGGCACACAGCAGATCAGAGAGGGGACAGGCAGCACGGTGGCAGATAGGGCATGGAGCAGAAAGCAAAGCAGAAGGTCAGGCAGGGAGCCCAGGGCAGGAAGCAGAAGGAGAAGTAGCAGATCAAGTATGGGAAAGGGATCAGAGGGGCACCCAGGAAGGGTGCCCCATGAGAGTTCTGGCCAGTGGACCACCTCTGCACCACTCATCTAGCCCACAGGGCTAAAAGGTTGAGCACCACTGCTCTACACCATTGGGCGAAAAGTGAGCATGTCTTCCTGCTCTGATTGGTATTAAGCAGTATGCTTGCTTTCAGCATCAGACATTTTTGTGAGGCATGTTTTGACTTTGCCAGAGGGATCAGGGGCTTAGACAAAGTTAGGCACCTGCCAGTATTGATCTGGATTACAACAGAGATTAGGTAAGAGGGAGGTGGCTGGGTGGGTGGCTGAACTGTGTTGTTTTTGAGGAAATGTAATATCCCAGTCTAGACACTGGGGGAACTTCCAGGCCAGAAGGGAGGGACCTAATGAATCTTGGTGCCTCCAATGTTGTAGCTGCTGGAACATGGCCAGTTTGGCTGACACTCTGTTATTTAGGTACTTAAATGTATCCCCTTACATGCCATCATGATCTATTAGGACAATAAGGAAATTCTTTATTGTCATACCTGGGTTTAGACTTGTTCCTGGTTCCAGAGTCTGTGCTTAATCTCTTAGGTAACATACCTATCTGTCTTTTTTCTCTCTCTCTTGAGTTTTGTCTTTCCATCATTTATAGCAGGGGTGTGAAACTCATCCATCCCCATGGGTCAGATGAGGGTCACTGGACCGTGTTCAGACCAACCCCTGTGCTGCATGTGGTGTCTGTTGGGCTGGGTCTACCCCCCCCCCA
>NW_017729022.1:171784214-171790657 GCF_001723915.1 Gavialis gangeticus | reverse complement strand
CCCCCCCCCCCGCACTGCATGTAGCACACACCAACCCTGCTTCGGGGTTTGCACTGCACACAGCATGAAGGCTGGACCCACCATAGTGTATAACACAAAGGGTCTGTACACCCCATGTGGCACTCTGCTGGACCAGCCCTGCCTGCCAGCTACAAGGCCAGGCTGGATTGGGTGCTAAGCTGTTCACATGCACCAGAGCCCACATACGGAGCTGGTCCACATTCAGCCTGTGCCACATGCTGCCCCCCTGTGCTGTGTGTAATGCCAGATCCAGCCCTGCACAAGTGCCGCATGCAGCGCACGGGGCTGGTGCATACCCACAGGCCATGTTTGACACCCCTGATTTATAGTAATGAGAGATAGGAAAGACACATATTAGGAATACTAGTATGTCCTCCTGCAGGTGGAGGGGCATGGTTATATACACAAATTAGAGCCATTAGCTTTAAGAGGCTGCAGAAGTGACAGGCCTCATGGCCTATATACCTCCAACCTGCTAAAATAAGTTTCTCTCCTCCTCTTCCTCTTTCAGATGTTCCATATGCTACAAGCACATGGGACTAAATTCTTTCCTGGTGGGCTTCCATTGTTGACTGTTGTTAGCCATTTTTTTAGATTAACAGACCTAAAATATAAAACCTAAAATGGCTTTTAAAAAAATATCTTCCTACTACGTGGGGGAAAATGGTCTTCCTTTCAAACTAAGGGTAGCTATAGGCTCACAAAATCAAGCCCAAAGTTTGGTCATCTAGTGCTAACGAGCTCAGTATGATTTTGCATGTGCTGCAAGCCTTTTGCTCCAAGGATTCCCACACTTTGAATTGACTCACCCCATCTGTGACAATATATCCCTGATAATTATCATACATGAGATAGGAAAGAATGTTCTTTATCTCTGCCACGCACCTGTTTTTCTTCCTCTCTCCACACCATGCCTTAGTTTACCAGTTTTGTTTATCTCGTTGTAACAAATTGCACATTAGTATCAGCCTGAATGGATTTCTGTATCTCTATGAAGCAAACATTCCTGTGAATATTAATGAACCTATAGCTCCATTTCACATGATTAGAAAATGTTGTATTCAGTGGCGTTTGTCAGAAGATGCTATTGAAGCATTTGAAGCCTCCATGATAATCTATCTGCATTTGATGTAGAGGTGCACAGGAGAGTTCCACCAGTGACCCTGACTTCGTGGTAGTGAACGGTGTTCCTGTCATGTTACCTTCCTACGACGAAGCTGTGAGCAGTGGTTTGGACAGCTTGGCCCCAGGATACTACTCATCTTCTTCCGGGCAGGGGCATGTTTTGCAGACGGAAGATCAGAACCCTCCTGCTTATCCAGGCACAGCAGATGCACATACATTGCCTAGTGAATTTGAAACCTGTGACAGCATATCAGGCTCCTCTGAACTTCTCCAAAGTTTATATTCATCTTCTGTGTGCCAAATGGGAGTGCACCCTGTTTCAGATAGAACTGATGTGATCAATAGTGCCACCGGGGAGGCTGCATCCTCAAGTCCAAGTATCGATATTGCAGATGGTAAGTTTTGCTTTGATATGATAGTACGATGTGTGTTGAAGGCAGTTGTCCAGAAATACACAAGCCACATGTTGTGCTTCAAGGCAAGGCCCCATAGCCAACCTTGTTTTCTGTGTCTGTTTACATTCACTTCATTTATACTTTTTTCCAAAACAAATTCTTCACTGTTCTTTGGGCTTTTTATAGACTCCTAGCTAGGCTTGATTCTCCAGCAGTGGGATGGAGACAAATCCTTCTCCCCATAGCACACAGTGGTAGCTGTGTCACTTCAAGGAGAGCAGTGACAGGTGGATGTGAACAGCAGTGGATACACCTGTGATGTCTCCTCTCTTCCCCTTGCATTACTGATCTGCCCAGCTTGGTTCCATGAAGTCCCTTTCATGAGTCCCTTAAGTCCTTCCCATTTGACTCCTTTACAGGCCAAAGCACACTCAGCTATTATGAGTGATTGTACATTAACAAATTGGTCCTGTCTGTATGTATAGCACAGAAACTCTTGAGCATCTAATGCAATTTTTCCCTCTTCTTTTGTCTTGACAAATCCCTACTACAAATATTAGGGAGCCCAGACTAATTGTTCACTCTAGCAATTGGGTACATATCACTCCCTCTTGCCAGAACCAAGTTACAAGGACTTGCATCAAGATGCTGAGAGGGAAAGTGGTATAAACACAGTCACTTGAAATTTTAGGCCCTGGCCATGTAAATGTTCAGACATTGGAACACAAAATAAGATGAATGTTTCCAGGAGGCTGATTTTTTTGAAGGCAGCAATGTCATGTGCTCTTGTTTACTTTTATATAACTCATAAATATGTATTATTGTTGCTGTTTTGTTGTTGTTGTCATTGCTGCTAAGTGACCATGAAGGTGTATTTCCTAGAGCAGAAAAATTGATGATCCCCTACCTTGAGGTTTCAGTCTTGCAATCTTTAATGGTTAGCAAGGCTCTGTCTGGATCTAGTGTTCTACCTCCATTTTTCCAGTTACAGAACTGAAGCCTGATGTGCTGATCCTGTCATGGGCTCCTTGTTGATAGAAGTCTTCCTGTACAGAATTCATTGCAGGACTGAAGCCAAATTTAAACAGGATGTAAGGGCAAGAGATTCCAAGGGGGAAGGAAAGGTGGTTGTAATGTCAGTAAGTCTGTGGCTACTTGATGAGGGCTAATGCATGGAGGTAGTAAAGGGTATAGAGTAAGCTTGAGTTTTATAGGGATTTTTTGCTTGTATGTTTTGGAGTTTACAATGGATGCTTTAATTGTCTGCTTTCCTCTAGGTGTTCTGTTAGAAGTGGGGGGGACTAGTATGAGAATATGCTGCCAAAATTATTCATAATTGCAGACTGTCATATTGCTTGTTTGCAAACTGTGTAGAACTGTGTAGCTGTGTGAGATGGTATGCACCAAACAAGTAAAAGGGGGTCCCTGCCACAAGACAATTACAGTCTTAGATCAATAATTCTCTTTTTTTCCTTTGTATTCTAGAAATTCCATTGATGGAAGAGGACCCTTAACCTGCACAGGATTTGCTCCTGATGTGATCACACTTTGGGGGAAATGAATCCCACACGTGTATGCAAACACACACACACACGTGTGTGTGTGTATGTATGTATACATATAAAGACTGTTTAATGATTTGGGGGAGGGTATTTTTCCTTCATATGAATCTTCCACATGATGATGCCACCTGATTGTGTGCACATCTTAATCTACAGTGAGGTTAACAGTGTCAGCAATTCACAAGCAGCTTTATAAAATGAATCCTGGGGATTTGATGAGACCAGACACAGAAAGAGCTATGGAGTTTGGAATTGAAATGGATGAACCTCTGCATCTCAGCAAGTCATATGTCTCTGTAGAAACACCATTGGATTTTAATACTAACTGCCTCATGAAAGCATGTCACATTACATATATTTGCTTAGAAAGGCTACTTTAACTCTCTGCAGACCCAGTTTATGAAGCTTTATAAGTTTTGTTTTGTTTTGTTTTTTTAATAGTGTGGAAATCCAAACAAAAAAAGGGGAAAGATCCCCTTTGATTTTCCTATATTAACCAGGTTTATAAGAGGAAGCTTTGGATTTAATTCTTGGTTCTTGGTGACTTTATTCCTGATCATGACTGCAGAAAACATAACAGCAAAGATAGGACTCAGTGACTTTGACAGTGTGATAATGAAGAATATCTCTCTCTCTATATATAAACTGTTGAAAGAAGAAAAATAAAACAAAAGAAAGAGACAGGCTCCAGTTCAGATAACGATCTGATATTTTTTTTTAAAAAAAAGTAAATTAGAATTTATATCATATATAACATTCAAGGTAAAGTATGACTATTTGTATTTATGCAACACTTCTGTGGTTATATTGCATTTGATAAATCCTGTTATACAAAGAATAATATAGGACATTTTAAAATAAAAAAATAATGGTCTGGGAAATGTTGAAATACTGCCCTCTTTTCAACATTTCTGACATCATCCCTTACAAGTCTAAATAGTGGAGTAGTCTACAGTCATAGCCCAAAGCACTGCAG
The DNA here is from genome assembly GCF_001723915.1 of Gavialis gangeticus. Lineage (NCBI taxonomy): Eukaryota > Metazoa > Chordata > Crocodylia > Gavialidae > Gavialis > Gavialis gangeticus. Next base: position 171,786,578 of record NW_017729022.1, on the reverse strand, counting down.
TATCCTTACTTTGTATGGTAGCGTTCTGGGCTATTACTGTAGAATACCAGACTACTTTTTAATAAAATAAAGGATACTTCAGCACAGTATTTCAGTGCTTTTCTCAGCCACCATCCTGCCTCCAACTGACCTTTGAAGAGCTTGTTCCTAACCAAATGCTCTGCTACCTTTTTAGCTTCCATGTGGTAGAAGTTGAAAGGAAGCAACAAGGCACTCTCAGCTTAAATGCACATATATGGATACAAATAGACAAGAGGTATAGCTTAAAAATTCATTGTGCACGCAACAATGCTGAAACAGGATGGCTTCCTTTAAGAGCGTGGCACACAGGCCTGTCATGCTGCTTGTGGCTCTTCACTTCTCTGTTTGGAGCTGGAGCACTGCCTAATCCTCTCAGACAAATCCTGTGTTAATGTTACACTCTTACAGTAGGATGGGATAGACGTTACTTGTCAGGAATGTTCCTCACTGTTTCACCTGGCTTTGAATACTGAGCAAATTTTCCATCTCATTTCTTTGGTATTGTGCGAATGAACTATACAAATGTGTTAAATTTACAGTTTGTTAAGCAATAACTAACCATTATCTCAGATGATACAGATTGTCCTTTTCTGTGGGCTAATTCAAACAAAATAAGAAATGTGGGGACAGCTTTTGATTCCAGCTACTGGAGTAAAAGGCATGTTTCTTTTGATATCAACAATGTCACCTTGGATTGCTGGTTTTTATAATATTTATTTGCATTGTGATAGTGTCCTGAGGCCCCCATTCATAGATCTGGGCTCTGTTGCATTAGGTACAGTACACACCAATAAGAAAGAGATTGGCTCTGCCCTGAAGAGTTCATGATCTAAGATTATGCCATGACATACAAGTGGATTCAAGGAACAGCCAGATGTAACACAATTTAATAATGCAAGAATTTTTGTTCTAATCTCAGTTACTCCATGTGCTTCATTATTTTCTATAATTAGCATAACTGAGATCAGAATATAGAGCATGATATTGAAAGGTAAGACACATGCAGTACTATCTTGCATTGTTGCTTAAAAGTGACCTGTAAATTGTTTTGATAAAGTTCCTTCAGTTGCTTCATACCTGTGAGATTTCCCCCATAGTCAATCCCGTATAGATATTCAGTATATAATTAGCTTAAATATTTCTTCCCCCACCTCACACTAGGTCTCGTTATATTGAGTTGTGTTTGTGTTGCCAGTTCCTGGTCCAGTTTGTCAACTGAGCGTTCATTATTTGATGTGATACCAACCATGGAAGACCTGTGGTGCATAGGATCAGTTAAGTGATTTGCATTTTAAAATATTATTGCACAAATTCACAAAATATTAAACATATTCCAATTACCCTGTAAAATATAGTAACATTTGTACTCACTGCTGTCCACAGTCTTGTGGGTTAACAGGCTGTGAAATCTGAGTCCTTGTGAAATTTCACATCTCCTCTATGTTTATTTCTGCTTGGCTAATGTGTGTCTAGCCACTCTGACGTTTACCTTGCTGTGCACGTTGCATTGCAGTCAATCTACCTAGATGGCCAAAATGGGCATCTCAAAATGGGTAGTTTATGAAATGTGTATGGAGAGTCGCGATTTATTTGGCCATTCTTTTTTCTGTAGAATTGCAGAATTAAGAAGAATGCATCAAAACATGCATAAGTGAAAGTTGCCTATTTGTCTATAGGCAACCATGTAGGAGTATTATGCTGTATTAAATGTGATCTGCAGAGGAAACACTGGTAGGGTTTGTACCCTTGTTTGTTTTCTTTGATGTATAGGGCAGCCTGAAATGGATTCCTTTGGTTGGTTGGTTGCTTGTTGCTTATTTGAAGGGTTTGGCAAACCTCTTCATTGTTTGCACCACAGTTGAATTGTCAAGACTGTTCAATAGAGCTGTTGAAAATTCCCCTTTGGAAATCCAGATCTTGCCTACTCTTATTTGTCTCTTGGAAAATTCTTTAGATGGCTGGAGAACTATACAGAAGTTTTGCCATGGCAGGGACTCCAGGCTGGGAGGAGATACTTTTTTAAGATGGTTTAAAAATATAGGTTTTTCATGTTGAAAAGGTATTACCAAAAACACATGAAAAAAGCTCTTTGTTAAAGATTCAGCACCCAAGTGCCTTCAGTTAAAATTGAAGAGCTCGTGTATCGCAATTCCGAGATCTCCAGAGTTCTCCTGCAAAACCTAGAGGCTAGGGACAGAAGTTACACATAAAACAGTTTAAGTGATCAGAAACTGGTTTCAACCTGTAACAGAACAGAAGTTCAGTGCACATAAACCAGTTTCAAAATGGCTGAAACTGGTTTAAGATACTGCATTTAACCAGGTTTATTTGACTTAACTGATT
>NW_017729022.1:171768894-171779214 GCF_001723915.1 Gavialis gangeticus | reverse complement strand
TTGAAGATCTCGTGTATCGCAATTCCGAGATCTCCAGAGTTCTCCTGCAAAACCTAGAGGCTAGGGACAGAAGTTACACATAAAACAGTTTAAGTGATCAGAAACTGGTTTCAACCTGTAACAGAACAGAAGTTCAGTGCACATAAACCAGTTTCAAAATGGCTGAAACTGGTTTAAGATACTGCATTTAACCAGGTTTATTTGACTTAACTGATTTAGGTCAAACAGGTTTATGAAATTTCTGTCCCAAATCCTCTTCCTGGTTCAAGTTAAATCATAGTCCCCCAGCATTTTGCAGCCCTGGGCTGGGCTGTCTGCTCCAGAGAGCAGGGCTGGCCCTGCCCCTCTGCTGCTTACCTGGAGCCGTGAGGGCTGACTCATTGCCCTCCCCCGGCAAATCCCTGCTGGGGTCTGAGACCAGGGAGGGGGATTCAACTTCCGTTCCACCAGCATGGAGCAGAACAGAGTGGAGCTGCCCTGCCCTGCCCTGCCCTGCCTTGCCTTGCCTTGATTAGTGCTGGCTGCAGCTGTGGACTAAAAATCCCAAAGGCACCTGGAAGCAGGAAGAGGAAGTGATGAGCAACTGCAGAGTCTTGCTGCTATGACTCCGGACTCCAAATCCCAGAGGGGGCAGTAGGAAGAGGAAGTGAACACATAGTTCATCTTAGCTGCGAGCCCAAGAGCCATGCTTTAGTGCCCCTCGGCTTCTGGCTTGAGTCCCTGCAGGCATGTGGTTGCATTTCCTGAATCAAAAATGAATGCCTTTGAACAAATGAATTCATTTGTTTATTGATTCTATCTTTGCAGCTTAGAGTAACCTGCAAAGACTGAATCAATTCAGCATTGGGCTTTTTGACTGTCTTGAGCAAGAATGGGCACCTCAACCCTCACAGTGGCCATGTGAGCACAGTCCCCACTTCCTTCCCACTCCATTGCCCAAAGGTACATGCATAATTCTAGGGGTGCACCAGTGAAGATTTTGGGGGCTGATCCTGATGGTCAATTATTAACCAGCCATACTGTGTGATACCAATCCAATTGCTGATATGCAGCTCAGGAACTTGGAGAGAAGCATCTGGTTGGTAAGTCTATTGAGGGGGAAGAGGTGTGGGGGAGGGAAGAAGCGTGGAAGGGTTGATCAAGGCCCTAACAGTGAGGGAGGAAGGGAGTGGGGCTGGGGTTGGGGCAGGCACTGCACAGCTGCGGTAGCAGGGGACACCTGCAGCTGTGCACACCCCCCGAGGAGGAATGGGGGGAACGTGCCCCCTGGATCTGTGTGCACAGTGAGGGCAGGCTGCCTGCTGCATGCTCAGGGCCAGAGACTGTGCCGGGCTCTTCCCGGCAGGGGGGCTGGGCTGGGGCTGCACTCAGGCCAGGAGAGGGCAGGGTGGGCAGTCATGGCACTAGGAGAGGGGGCTACAGCCACCCCAAAATTGGCTGTAGCTCCCCCCCGCAGCGCCATTGCTTCCCACCCCACCCCCACCCATCCCAAGCACAGCCCCAGCCCAGCCCTCCTGCTGGGAAGAACCCAGCACAGCCTCCAGCCCTGAGTGCAAAGCGGGCAGACTGCCCTTGTTCCATGCACAGAATCCACCATGCCGCCCCTAGGGTGTGTGCAGCAGCAGGAACCACCCCATGGACAAGCTGCCCACGGCTTCCTCCTGTGCCCTGCCCTGTCCCAGCTGGGCTGCCCTTGCCCCAGCCCCAGTCCCACTCCCTCCCTCACCACAGGAACCTTGATCTGCCCCCGCCCCACTTCTCTCCCCCCCTTCTCCCCCTGTCCCCCAACAGACTTAACACCCAGACGCTGCTCTCCAAGCTGCCAGGCTGCACTCCTGACCACATGCATGCTGTGGTTGCATGCAAGCATGCAGCATTTATCGGCAACATTATCAGCCACATCAGCCAAAACAAGCTGATTGCCAATAATGTCGATTTTTCCTTTTATCGGTGCCAATACGATATGGACCAATGTGTTAGTACATCTCTACATAATTCCTCCCTCCCATCCCGCTGCTGCAATGCACCCTCCACCTCTGCAGAGGGTACCTCTCCACCATTGCACCATGCAGATACAATTCCCGCTGTTCCCTTCCCCCTACACATGCCCCTGTACTCACCCTCAGCTCCCTGTGTCATTCTGCCCTGCCACCCTGATGCACAGGCAGGAAGCAGCAGCCTGAGGAAAGAGCTTAAACACAGAAACTGGCTGCTGCTGCGCCTGAAGCAATGTGGGGATGGAGCTGTGGCCAGGCAGACCCTGGGGGCCACAACTTAACCCCATGGCCTGTAGGCCAGCAGTTGAACAGCCCTCTTTAGACATTCTCCTCAGGTCATCATTTAGCAACTGTTACAGTGGTTAGGAAGCTGGGATCTCTGGAATCATTGTTAGGTTTCACTGTACTGCATTTTGTAAAACCACATAATATCTTAAATTAATGTTGGCTGGCCCATGTAACATAAATGCTTGAATGCCTCCAGTATATCACATGGCATCCAAGGATGGTGCCCTCATGATGCTGAACATTAAGGGACTGAAGAAAAATTAAATTAATGCTTAGCTAACCTCTTTTCAGGAGATCTCAGAGTATCCCTAATGTTTAGCGCATGGGATAAATGCATAAATCAGCATTTATTATTTTATTGTAGTGGAGAGAATTTTGAAAAAATGATTCTGTGATCACCTGCAGAGACAGCATCCGTTCTGAAATCTAGCCAGTTTCACAAGCTGTTTCAGCTAGTTCCAGGTGCCCCAGCTACTCCAGAATCCCTCTGCCAGCTTTGTAGGCTAAGAATGGGTACCTTCCTATTTTTTAAAGTAGTGTAACTAGGGGAGAAGGGGTAACCAGGACACCAGCCAGTGTGATGTAAGGGGGAGAGCAAGACCCAAAAATAGAACTGCTATCCCATGTATCACTGCTGCCCCATTATGCCTTTCATTTTTTTTCTTCTGCTACTGTGTGAAAGACTCACTTGCAAACCTTCTCTTCAGTGATGGAACGGATTGTACAAAAAATGCTGTCATATGAAGACAGAGTGCCACATTATTGTCATTTGTTACTAGTCCCCATAGGCATTGTTAAAAAGTTCCAGGCAGAAGTGTAATTTCTTTTAATGGACTGTGTCTCTTTAAGGATTTGGGGTTACTTGCATTGTGACATACCTTGGTGTCAAAGCTGTAACTAATGGGCTAGCCTTTAACACTGAAGTATGAACAAGTGGTCCAACAGGTTTGATCAGAAGAATGTACATAGGGGTGTTTGGCTAATTCTCAGATGTATTTAGAAGTGCCACAGATGCACTGGCTCAGAGCAAACAGGCGAAATAGCTGTGTGCTTGATCTATCTTTTCATTTCAGTCCATTTTCAGCATGATCTGTTAGTATGGCAATATATCCTGTGCACTGTCTCCTGACCTGTTAGCTGTTTCCTTGATACTCATGCCAGGGCTGTTCCCCATTACAACAATGGAAGTGTCCCATATAACTTTGCTAAATGAGCTGGGTTCTAGTAAGAGCTGCTTCCTTGGAGGGAGGGTTCCCACATCACATTACTGTTACTGCTCTTGGCGTCCTTGTTGGCACACTCAGCAGAGGACTGAAGGGACCATGGAAACTTACACACTCTGCTTCCATGGACTCTGTGGCCAATGGATAGTGAAGGAAAATGCATTGCTGCCACCTATGCTTCAGGTATTCTGATGCCTTCAATCCCCAGGCCTGTCCACATCAATACTAGATCTATACACAGACATATGCATGTGCACGCACACACAAACACACACTCTCCTCTGCATGCCGCACTTTAGACACTGTAAAGAGGTCTGACTTCAGGAAAATGCTGGGTGCTTACTCTCTTACAATCAGGCCCACTAAGGGAGCACAATTGGGCACTCAAAAACTGAATTACTTTTCAAAATTTTAGCAATTGCTAATATTACTGGGAGGGTCTACAGTACACAGCAGGACAATCCAGCCATGTCCTTTCTCTTGCTTTCCCAGTAATTTCTTAATATGAGGATGACTGTGTTTCTAGTGAAATAGTGGCAGAGCTCTTTCCTGTTGCTTTATCTGCTTCACATCCACCTTCTTGCGAAAATTAGGCTAGATGAGTTTTCTACTGCTGCTCATTTCCATCAGCTTCTTGCTTCTTTCAGTGCAGGGCTGGCTGCATGCCATCCCAGTCTTATGCCACTGAGGCCAGGTATATGAATCCTACCACCTGCTGTTCTCTCTGGGATGTTTAGTGTTCTCACTGCTGTTCCCTCAATTATCTCTTTGGCAGTATTTTGCTAGTCTTGATGATCTCACTGCTGCTCAGGGCTTAGTTTTAATGCCATAGCAACTGATTAACTTTTTTTTTTTTGGAACAGTATCTTTCTCTTCACAAGGTACCTAGGGCAAGCAAAAGGTACTTTCAGTACTGTCCTGCGTACCTGGAACATTACTAGTGTATTTCAGAAGTAGTTGACACTTGGGATTCCCTGGTGCTGAGCAGCTTGTATTCCAAAGGCATCTTGTAGTGTTGTAAAACCGTGTTTTCATTCTTGTGGGATAGGGAAAACATTACCAGGCACACTAGGCAGTCCTGAATCCAGGCTGTTAAAACAAGCTCCCATACCTTAATGGTCTATGTCCACTCAGTGTATTTATTTTGTAGAGCTCTTATTTCCTGCTATTTAAAATACAGTTTAAAAAATAAACCAGCAGCAGCCAAGAGGGAGGAACTGTTACAATAAACTGTTCCACTAGGAGGAAACCAAGCAATGTGCTTGAGCTTGCAAGTGTCTGAGTGCTTTCTTCTAGGTGTAGGGCACTCTCAATCCCCAGTGACACAGAGGGGAGCTGGGAGCAGTCAGCACCCTTCAGTCGTGGATGTTACCAAACGTCAGTCCTCCAGATGCTGGGACCACAGGGTAAGCAAATTAAGAGCCTTACTGGAGTTTTCCTAACTAACCCATAATTAGATCCAAATGAAATTCAGAGGACCAGATTGTGCCCAGACTTACACTTTGTGTGATCTGTTGAGGTTAATGGGGTGCATTGTAATACTTTGTGCTTTATATTGCAATTCAGTGCAAACAATTAACCACAAACTTGAGAGTGCTTTAGGGTACTAGTGGCTATGTAGCACTAAGGACCAGATTTATGAAGGTATTTGGTTGCCTAAAGATATGAAAGTAAGGATCTATCCTGCTGAGCACTTTTGAAAGTGCATTTGGTAACTTTCTGCATCTTCAGGTGAGTAAGTAGTATTAAAAGTCAGGCACTGTTATGAGTGAACTCTGTACTTCTTGTGGTGATCTCTGTGTCACAGTATAGGGCAGCCCTTAACTTGGCACTTTCAGCAATACAGTGATAATTGGATATAAGGTCAGACCTGGCCAATTTGAGACATAATACCATTCACTGCTGAACATATGATTTTCTGCAGTCTGGGTGCATCTACACATGCAATTAATGCACAGCAATAAACTCAGGTGCAATTCGCGCTGGAATTTATTCCTCCCGGGCACCATGTTTGCACATGTGCCCAGAACCTCAGCATGTTGAGCCAATGTGGAGCAGCCCTGGTTGGGAGGGACTTGAGGTCAGTCCGCCAGCCTGGGGCTGCTCCGACCTGACTCAACAAGCTAAAGAAGCACAAGGGTGCTTCAGTGGAGCTAGCCAGCAGGCAGCCCCAGCCAGGCCCATCAGCATCTACAAGTGTTTTACAGTGGAATAAATAACTCTGCCATAGGATAGTACTTGTGTCTGGCAGTACTATCCTATGGGGGAGTTAATTACTTTACTCTGGCCTAATAGGTCTGCACATGTAGACAGTGATATTTTTACTGTGGAGCTAAATAGTCAGCTCCACAGTAAACATCTCATGTAGATGCACCCTGTTTGTGTGTCACTGTTACTGCTTGTTTGATAAACTAGATGTTACAATCCTCAGTGAAAATGGTATGCGTGCATTGCAGTCCATGGATGAACTGGCCTCCCCATTCAGTGGCTTTTTAAGAATTCCTTTTCCTGCTGCTGATTTTCACATCAGCTGTGCCCAGAAATCTTCTAAACAGTTATAGGAATGCATTCTTCAGGCGAACCCTACAATGAGTGTGACTTTAACCCTCATTAGCTTCAAGGAGAGTCAAACATGCACAGCACTCATAGGTTGGACCATTCAGTGGTTACTTCTTAAAGAAGAAAACTCCATCACTCTCACAGGCTTTCCACTGATGCTTGTCCGTTTGCTCTAATTCATTTGTGATTGTTTTAAAATTTAAAATATAAAAATTAGCATTTGTACATTTGAAATGTATCCAAGGAAGCTCATACTAAATCATATCAGCCTCCAATCAACATCAGAGCCTGGAGAGAAAGAGGGTTCAAGAGAGGAAATTTTAGCCTATACTCGTGCTAAAGTTCTAAAGCTTAATGCCAGATGTTCCACTGCATCAATTGCTACTGTTTGTAAGTGCTTTTGCTGGAAAGATACCACTTCCATAATGCAGTTCTGTATTTATTCTCTGTATATTCAACAGGGAGGGCTTGTACCCTGGACCACCAGCTAGAAGGAAGTGTGTGTGTAATATTCACAAGTGCAATACAAATAAATCACATTTGTGACCTTTGATATATGATGAATGTTTTTTTTCTTTTGCAGAGTGAAAAGAATGGCTTAAAGTTTAAAGGACCATGAGCCAAGGCTTTAGTTGTGAGAGACATTAAGAGCAACTGTGTGGAGGGGAGTAAGTATATAATGAAGGACATTGAAGAGACTCGTCAGCATGAATTGATTTAATTACCTAATGTTAAAAAAATCAAGTCTCTGATACAGGATGTTGCCTGTAGTATGTACAGTTTCCTGAAAAGAGGCTACTGTAACATGTTATCAGGGCTCTTTTTCTCCTGTGCAGCTCTCTCACTAGGAGTCCTGCATTTTAATCCCTACTCCCAATACTGTTTGTACACAAAGACAGCAGGATCAAATCCCCAGGTTTAGAGTTAGCCCCATTTTCCACAGGAGGGGCTGTTGCTGGAACATATTGCAACCTAGCTTCTTCTGAGGCATCACCTGCTGGCAAACTTTGGAGTAGTCTCCACAGTGCTTTAACCTCTGCTATAAAACTGACTCTAAGATGAGAGACCTGGAGCCTGATGATTCACCCTCTGTGTGCCATGCCCAGCGAAACACTGAACCATTGTCTGTATTTTAGAGCTGTTTCCTGAAGCCCTGAGTGATCTCATCTCCTTGGATTTCAGTGGGGTTGAGGCCACTCAGCATCCTACAGCAGTGGGCTCTGTAATGATAAGTGCAAGACCATTGTTTGTACATGGTGATAATGGGTTAATTCAGAGAAAACCCTCACACAGGTAAAGCAGATAAATGACCTTTACCAAGGGAGTCCAGAAACCTGAAGCTGATGCAGTGACATTTAGTCTAACAGCAATAAAGATTTTTCCCCACAGAGTTCCAGTAAAGGGAAAATCCTGAGGAAAGCAGGTCAATATCTAATCCAACAACACAATACAAACCAGATCAAATCAAATAGATGCCATGCACTTCACATGCATCATTGGAGGAAGAGGGAAAAATCAGGCAAAAGAGAATTCTTTTACTTGGGGTTTGGGAACTGTTTGCAGCAGTGGCCTTGAGAGGGAGCCTAGTGGGGTGGGGGGAGGTAGGATGAGCCATATAAGCAGCACAGCTGGCATATCCGGGGCTACTTCTTTTTATCCTTCAAGACGTGGTCGTGTCTAGAGGTCTTGATGGGGTCTTGGCCCCTTGAGCTAGCACTGGAAGAACACACAGTAGATGGAAGACCAGGGCATCCAGCTAAAGAGATACAACATGACATGGAGATGAAGCAACAAAGTACAGGGGGGAACAAGAGGCTGAGATGTAAAAAAGGGGAAGCACTTCAGGGTGACAGCCAGAAGAGATATGCCTAACATATTGGAAAGACCTCGTCACTGCGGTCTTTCTCTGAGTCCACCTCCAGAAGGGAGAGGGCGGTTTGCAGACATAGCAGTGGGGGAGGGATAGTGCTTACAGGCCATGTGAAATGGATGCTGGGTGAGCTGGGATGTAGCAAAGCCCTGGATGAGCTGTATGCAAAGGCCCTTCAAGGTATTTTCAGGCACCAGGAGTCAAATGCCAACCTCACTCCTGAATCTACCAAGTCCTTGTTTAGGCTAGAAATGTGTTTTAGTCACTACAAAGGTAGGACTAGAAGCCAGGACTCCAGTGAGTTTTGCCAAAGTCTTCCTGTGCCATCCTGGGTAAACCACTGCACCTCAATGTCCTGATCTGTAAAAATATGTGTTTATATTTCACTGGGATGTAGCATGGTCTGCTTAATAAGGTACGCTGAGTATCTTAGATGAAAACAACTATTGGAATGGAAAATATGACTGGAGAGGCCTTTTTTAAAATATATTTTGCAATTTCTGTATTTTTACCTTATTTCCCACATGTGCTCAGATATAACTACCCTATCCTTCTGCTATTTCCACATATGGAGAAGTGGTCAGACTGAAGCAACGTGAACATGAAGTTTCAAACTAGAATTGTACAAATGCTACCTGAATGCTAGCATCAGCAATTTTACTAAGCATTTCTTCTGGTATCACAAGAGGACTTAGACCTTAATCCTTCTGTTTGTTCACATATTACTACTACTAATAATAATGTACTCTGAAATGGAAGGCTGTCTTATTAATATAGCTTACAATCAAAGATTCAGGGGGATGCTACGGGCAGGAGCCAGTAGCCAGTCTAGAAGTATGTGTGCATGCATAAGCACAAACAAACAGCTAGATACATGTGTTACAGGCAAATATAGCTTCTAATGAATTCAGAGGAGCTTAATATATATATATGATAGGCCAAGTCTTGTAGCTCTTAGTCAGGTGAGTAGTTTTTACAGGACCTGCTGCGACCATTTGTGAGTGTCAGAGTTGACAGGATTACCTTACCATATTTTTCCCTTTCTTTATCATATTGGTAGACTAGATCATGGCAAATAAATTCTGAGCCATTTTTCCAGGATCTGATGATATGAACTTACTTTAACTAAAACTTTAGTTTGTCAGTCACTACTTCCTTTTACAACCCACTTTATAAAAACCATGTCATCAATTTCAAGTTCAATATTTAATATATTAAATGCTTCCAATATCTTCTGTTGAAAGCCCCATAGCTGATGGAATGTTCTACCTTCTGATCAGTTAAATTATTGCATGTAATCAGGCAGCACTGTGGTTTCTTTTCTCTTCCTCCATTCATGCTTATGTTAGATACATTTCCAGCAGACCACCGACATACCTGTGGCTGCAAGATTTTTCACCAGATAAGAACTATAAAAAAAATCTACAAGCAGTCTGGATTAGCTTCAGAACAGTGTTCACAGGAAGATATTTGGATCCAATTCTAAGACACCCCAAATTGGGGGGAGTGTTTAGCTTGGAGGCTTTATTTCGGCTTGCTTCTAGTTCATAAAGGAAGAGCAAATATTTATGAATAATTTCTCTTTTCTCATTCACTCCTGTTTGAGAAGCCACCTTTGATCCTGTAGCTTAAATGAAAGCTCTCAAAAATGCCTGAAGATTTGCCAGGAACTACTTTCTATGCCCATCTGGGCCATTCCTGGCTTAATCCAGATTGCCTTCATGGCATTTCTATTTAAACTCTGGTGTGCCTAAAAACAAAGGTGTCTTGCCCCAAAGGGTGGTCCAAATTGATATGGCTTGTGATGTATGATCTCCATACACTGAATGGGGAGATATAGATAGGACCATGTTAAGGATTTTGAGGTTTTACCCTCAGTTTTGATTTTGGGATTCTCTGTTTGTTTAGTCACATGACACTTATCACTGGTTTCACTTGGTGTGCAGGTGAGCACATTTGACACTTTGCAAAATCCTGTGTTTGAGCGTTGGCACCTGTGTCTGCTCATGCCTCGATTCTGTCTTCATTTTGTACCCCTGTATGTATGTCTTCTGTATTGGGGCATGTCACATGTTTCAGCACTGGCTGATGTGTCTTGGGCCCTTTCACACTGGGGCTGTCCAGACCAAAACAGAGGTGCCGAAATAGCTTTGGCAGGTAAACCTCTGGCTCAGGGTTGACTGGATTGCTTTCTATGACTTATTAGCAGGGATCCTGGTTTTCTCTGATTTAAAAAAATCCCCAATTTTCAGTTAAAAAAAAGTAACCCCAATTTCACATTTTTCCATGATTAAAATGAAGTACCTCTCTCTCTCTCTCTCTCTCTCTCTCTCTCTCTCTGTGTGTGTGTGTGTGTGTGTGTGTGTGTGTGTGTGTGTGTGTG
>NW_017729022.1:171760405-171768721 GCF_001723915.1 Gavialis gangeticus | reverse complement strand
TGTGTGTGTGTGTGTGTGTGTGTGTGTGTGTGTGTGTGTGTGTGTGTGTGTATAGGTGGTGTTTCATTTTAATCATGGAAAAATGTGAATTTGGGGTTACTATTTTTAATCCAAAAATTAGGGAATTTTTTTAATCCGAAAAAAGCAGGATCTCTGCTTATTAGGTACCTTAGCTGTGCCTAAAGCTGTTTAACCACCTGATTTGCCATTTTGGCCATAACGTTCTGTTCACGTCTAGATTTTTTGAAAGCTGCTACTTTATTTGCCATGATTTAGTCTATCAATATGGCAAAGAAAGGGAAAATATGGTAACGTAACGCTGTCAACTCTGACACTTGAAAAAGTGATAACAACTTATAGTTGTTGTAAAATTCAGTGGAAAATAATAAAATAATACTTGGTGTTTTAAAACCTTTTCCAACTTGGTCTTTTAAATCCTGAGTCCCATAGAATAACAGGAAGCTTCAAATCATCATTTTTTTAGACATCCAAAGGAGCATGACAATTATTTATTATGGAGTAGGTTTAAAAAAGAAACTAGAGATAATGGCTTATAATAGTCTTGCTCTTGTATGGTTGGGAGCCCATTATAAATGAGCCCTCCAGGAATATAGCATGTATTCTATCCACCTTTTATACAGTATATCAGAGATGCAATAAGAAATACGTTTAGTTAGTGCAATATGTGATGGAAATTGGTCAATTAATTTATGAATCACCAGAGTACAATTACAAGCCTTAATTTAGAAAGCATTAGTCATTCACTTGCGATATCATTCATGGCTTTTTGAATTTCATGGTCTCAGTTTATTAGGGCTGGCAAGAAAGTTGGTAGAGCTAGTGCACACAAACAGCCTGGTCTTGCAATATCAGACCAGCTCTAGTCCTAGTGAAAATTAACTTTTTCATTTATATGACAGAGGGTCTGTTTTGGGTCCTTTTTCCATAAATATTGTGGTTGCATTCTTATATTAATGCTCCACTTTATAAAGGATTTGTGTGTTATTAGAATATGTTGTATTCTTGTTACAGACCTAAATAGATGATTATAAGCACATCTGTTCAAGGCATTAGAGCTGTGTATAAGTCATGGTAATAAGCAACATACAGACTCGTTGAAGTCATTAACAATTGATCACCATTTGTTAATCCATTCATTATTTATTCCTACTTTATAAATGGAACCTTCATGTAAAGTATGTTCAGTATCACAGAGGTGCTCTCTTTGAATGAGAAACACAACAAAGCTTACACCTCCATACCTCATTATTTTACCTCAGTGGTTTAAATTAGGGCACTTTATTTTACCTGAAACACAGGGGGAAGCTATAGGTTGGGTCCAGAGGCAGATCAAGAGGGGGTGCAGTGATGCAGTCATACCCTTGCTTTTAGCCCACACTGCAGAAGCAGCAGGGAGCAGGCAAGAATCTTCCTCCCACTCTACACCCCCTTCCTTCCTCTCTGCTCTGAGTGGCATCTTCCCTGCTTACTGGTGCTGCTGTCGCCACTGTCTCTGGCTGCTCTGACGGCAGGGAGAGCTCCAGAGCTGCTTCTGCCCCACTTTAGCCAGGCTGCAGGGGGAGCCAGGCTCAGCCAGGGACAGCAGCAGTAGCAGGCAGGTTCTCTGTCCCTGCCTGGGCCCCTTGGGTGTTCCCCACCAGCCCAGGAGCAGGCATAAGGAGGGAGCCTGTCCACCACTGTTCCTGACTGAGCCCAGCTCCCTGCAGCCTCAGCTGGGGTGGGACAGGAGTAGCCAGGGCAGTGGCTGGATGACGGAATTGTCAGGAAGGTAAATGGAGTGGATGTTGCTGAGCATGGAGGGGAAGGAAATGGGTGCGGAGGGGAAGGGGAAGATTCTTACCTGATTCAGGAATTTAAAAAAAAAAGGTTGGCTGTTGCTCCCACAGTGTGGTTTGCCTACCCCATGGGAAGGCTGGGAGTAAGGGGTACAGCCACTACTCCAGTACCACTCGCTGCTCCTGTATTCCCATTTCAGAACTTCTAGATCTGCCCATAGCTGAACTAAGATTTTCAGTGTGTTTAAGTGCAATGGGGAAAGTTACTTCTCTGTAGGGCCAATGAAGGCCAGCTTTGTAGCAGGGAAGGAGAAAGTGAGTAGCCTGACATTCAGAAGCACTGAGCTCCTTCACCTTTCAGTGGCTGTTGAGGGTACTCCTCCTTGCAGGTGAAATGCACAAGCACTTTTCAAGCAAGGACCCTAAGAAGCTTGGCAAAGATAGGCATTACTGTTTCCATTTTAGAAGGGGAAACTGAGGCAAACAGAGGTCAAGTAACTTGCCTGAGGTTATAGACTAAGCCTGTGGCAGAGCCAAGAAGAGAAACCAGGAATCCCAAATCATAGGCCCTTACCATAATATTAAATTATTATATATACGGTATGAAATGTAGTGGGTTTTCCTCTGTAATGGAGTTTATACAACCATACTGTTAGGGTGAGCTGTCTCTATTGTACTTTGATATATTGGTAACATTCACTGAGAGTGCTGTGATTTATGCATTTTAAAATTTGAGCTGTGTAATAATTGAATCATAAAGTTTTTTTATAGCAAGGTGGGGTTCAGCTCTTGCACCAGTTTACGTGCCCATTGTTCAATGACAACCTCTTATCCTGTCAGGTGCAAATCAAAGTTAATACACACACAAAACCTACAGAGGGTCCAGATTGGATTTTCCATCACAGGCTGACAAGGGCTCTTATAAAAATCACCCCTGTATGTTAGAGACCATTTATCCTGTAAAATGATTGTTCAAGTACATGTGATCTTCTTTTTCTACTATGAAGCAGGGCTGGATTGTGCGGTGTTGTGTAATGCTTTCCAGATAGCCAGAACAAGGGGCTAGAGCCACAAAGAGATCTAATGTTGCCAAACTGCCTCTGGGTGTCTAAGTCCAAAATTAGATCCTCAGAATTGCTGCTTAGTGCTGCCTAACTCTGAAGAGACCTGCACTCTGTGCATATTTGTGTCATGGCTCTGCTGTGCTCCAGAGCAGCTTCCCTCAGCAAGCTGCTCTGGGCAGGCTGCCTCATAAACCAGGAACAGGGTGGTTTACCTGCATGAGGCTGCAAGCTGGCTTATTAGCACTGTGGCATGACAATGCCCACTAGCCCATCCTGGTAATTATTAATTTCCCCACACCCACCACATGGACACAGGCACATGGCTTCCAGTTCAGGCAATAATACCAACTAGAGTAGTTGAGTGTACTTGAGGAAAGGGCATCTTTGGCACCGAACTCCAGGGGAGGGTTGAGAGTTCTGAATCCCGAGTAGAGAGACATGCTGAGGTCTGCCACAGGCCTTAGGATGAGCCTCATGTATGGGCATTTGTGGGTCCCTGTTCAGTGTTCTGCTTTTTGTGGATCCCATTTGTTGGCATCTAGCTCTTCCAATGGATTGTTTAGGTTTGGGACATCTCAGTCTTTTTGGGGATCTAGCCCAAATTCCAGAAACAGCTGGTATTTTCTGCAGCTCCTCCTGCAGAAAGCTGCCACAAAGGCAGACTGACATTTACATGCTTTGCCTTTTCAAAGTACAAATTAGTTCTCCATTTTTAATCCTTTCTCCTCTGGGAAATCCTCTTCAGCTGGTGATTCATGATTGGAATTGCTCCAGGTGTTATCTGGCAGCAATAATATATGTAAGCGTGTCAATTTGTATTCCTAATGGCACCATTTATCTGAGGTTCTCAAACTGGTTTTCAAAGATTGAATTTGTGGAAGCAGTTATTGGCCAGAACCTTGGCTAATATACAGCTATGTAGCTCTGTTGCAACACGAGTGCAAAAGCCGTGGGAGTCTGAGTACAGCTGCAAGCAAAGGAACAGATCGTTCTGCTGTTCAGATTTGTTTTACAATCTTGCACTGTGTTGCACATTCACCTGCTGCTGGTAACAACAGTTCCAGGGACAGGAGACAAGCCACATTGCTGGGACGAGAATGGGCCTTAACTCCACCTCTCCACAGCTGTATGTGTGTGATGCTGACTCGCTGCTTGGCCAGAGTTGTTGCGCAGGGGCAGAACTCCTGGCTTGTTGGTGTGACAACATCCTGTGATTGGAAGTCCATCAGTATCCACATGTTTAAAGTTCTCTGTGATCTGGTGGGTGTCTCCTGTATTGAGACTCGTAATGATATTTTGGGCAAGGCCATGTGTTTGGTTTTGATGTACAGGGAGATCCCTCAAAAAAGGATGGGAGGAAGCAGGATGTAGTCAGCTCTTCACAAAGATGATGCGTGCCTCACCCAAGACACTGCAGAGTGATCAATCATTAATAGAACCAAGCAGCCCTTTGTCGTAGCCCTGGTTTCACCCCCTGCATCACACATTGCGGACCACGTGACTTGCCCTCTGGCTGGTGTCTGCTTCCAGCATGGGTCTTACCTTGTTTTTCCTGCTGAATGCTCAAGTCCATTCAAGTAGCTGCTGTAAATTAAAAGCCTCTTCCATTTCTGGGCCAAAAATAATAACTGGAATTCAGCACTGTCTTAAATATAACTATTACAGCCTAGAGAGGAAGGGGTGTGCTCTCTGGCTGCATGTAATGAAAGGTATCAATTCCTGAGCTGCCCACAGGGTAGAAGAACAGGGATGAAAACTAGCAACTGACTTGACAAGTGACAACTTTGGGAGGAACTAGCTTTCTCTACCTCTGACTCAGAACCGCTGTCAAAATATAAACCTTTTAGCATTACCTGTAAGCAAAGGTACAGATCCCTTGGTGAGTATACAGTGGGCCTGCAGGGCTTTCTCAGACTTGCATCAGTCCACAGATTGGTCTCCATAATTATACCAGGAAGCAGCTTTGGTGCTGTGTGCAATTTTGGGGATCTTTTAAGGGCGGCATGTTCAGCAGTGCAAAGAACATCAGGCCCACCTAGGATATACAGAAAAACAGCCAATGATCAAACTCTATGTATGGCACAAATGAGAAATATTACGTTAAAACAAAGTAATGCTATTTTGAGAAAAAGATTTTCTTACAACATATAGTACTCAGCTGGTGTGATCCACTGGTGTGACTGGTTCATGCATGAGACCGGGAATGAGCACTGCATTTTAATTCCTGCTGTGACACTGACTCCCTGTGTGGCCTTGTACAATTTTTCTAATCTTTGTGTCTTTCCTGACTCATGAGGAAAATGTGGATGATGTTAACATGGACTTTTTTCCTGTAGAGGGCTAGAAGTGTATGGCATAATTTCTGCAGAAGTCTCTGAACATGACAAATGCTGAAAATACTTAATACAATGTTATAATGAGAGGGAGACCAACCTTTTATTAGGCCAGTGATGTTCAACATTTTATGGGCCAGGTGGGTGGTGCAGGGCTGTTCTGCAGGTTGGCCGCATGCTGCCTCCACCCAGCCCTGTGCACCCAGATCAGGCCTTGCACAACCTCAGCAGGCTTCTGTATACTCAGATTGGGTGGTGCGTTGGTCCTGCATGCTGAGACTGGGCCGTGATGCCCTATGCCACCCCTACCCAGCCCCGCATGCCAGGGTATGACTTCTCTGTGCACCTGATCTAGCACTGTGGGCCATGCTGTTCAATCTGCAGGGCTCCCCACTGGTCTGGAAATTTTGGGGCCTGTGGGAAGCCCTGGAGGCTGGGCCAGGGTTTCAGCACCCCTGCATTAGGTTATCCCACCCAGACTAATAGCTGCTGAGCTTGCCATTGACCAGAGCAGTTTCTCTGTCATGCTGTTAAACAGTTACGTTAAATTGATAAATGTCTAGCCCATCCATAGCTCAATTCTTGCTCCTTTTCTTCAGCTGGCATCTTTCAGCCTCTCTACTACAATCAAATACAGCAGCTAGTTACATCATAGTAGTACCATAATACCAATTCTGAGATCTTCTATTCCCTCCACTTACTCCTTCAAATGGCCTCTCTTAATCTTGAGTAACCTTCACTATTATTATTCTCATTCACTTTTTGAATAAAAGACAGATTAATTCTCCATCCTTTCCACCTCTTCCTTTAATATTTCACACCTTCCCAGTAGGCCTGCTGCCAGGCAGGCAGGAAACATGCAGCCACTGCAGAGTCCCCAAGGCAAAGGCAGCAGAGTGGAGAGCCCCAAACCTGCCATAGGCAGCCCACCTCTGCCCTGGGCATAAAGCCAAGAGGGCATATGCCCCCACCATGCCTCCTTCTGCGGGGGGTGTGCAGTGGTGGGGAGCCGCCCAGCCTCCCTTCCCCCCACACACCCTAGACAAGCCACCCATGGCTCTGTCTCACTTCCCATCCTGGCTCTGGGTCCCACACCCAACCACTGCGCCCCATACACTTACCTACAGGGAACTTCCTTTCTCACCCTGGGGGTCTCGATCTGCCCCCCCAACCCTTCCTCCCATACACTTACCTACAGGGAGCTGCTCTCCACATTGCCCAGCTGTGTTCCAGGCCATGTGCATACATACAGCTGTGCACAGGCACAGCGCCCCCTGCTTCTCACTCCCAACAGCCCCTTGAAGGCAAGAACACTGTCTACCTGCAAGGGGAAATCCACCATTTCCCGTGGAAACCCAGGCACCCTGAGGCCCTTGCTTGTCAGGGCCCCCTGGGCCTGGGCTCTGCTTGCCCTTGCTCAGTGGTAGAGCCACAAAGACTTAAATGATTGAGCTCTTCTTAGTCCAGGTTTGGAACTTGACTATTGGGCTTTGCCCAACAGAATTTGGAACTGATTTGGCTCTTGAAAATGAAATTTAAAAAAAATTGTGGTAGGTTCCCATCAGCATTTTTGGCATCGGGGAGGGTGTCTGGGCTTGCTCCAGTCTCTCTGAGTGCCAGCCAAGTATTGTAGTACCTCCAGGCCCAGTGCTCATTCCCTCCTTGGGGAGCAACTTCCCAGTTTTTTCAAGGACCACATAAAAAAGGTTCCCTTAGCATGTTTGCCCAGTATGGGCCATGTGTTTTATAATCATGCTCAGTGTTGGCTGCATTTAATCAACCTTGTAGTTAGCTTCTATTGCTGAACACATGCTGCTTTTGGCAGCAGTTTAATGATAGTGTATTTAGTGAGATTTCCTCGTATGCAATTATAAGACAAGGGGCCTTTTCTCCCAAGTAAATACAGTAATTCCGTTAAATGTGCTTTGGGACATTTACTGAAGCATTCATATTTCACTCCCAGCTTCAACTACTTTTCCTACTACTGAGATTCAGTGTGCCTCATTATTTGTCTTTCTTCTGACCACTTTCTTGCCCTTATGGTAATCCCAGTAAGTGATGACTAAGAAAAACTTTGCTCAAAGGACACAGAGAATTTGTTTTCCTTCCATGAGGCAAGCCTTGCAGCTTCTGCAGCTACTTCTCAAGCCTCATACTTTGCAGCCTGGCTGGCTCTCTGTCACCCTAATACTTCACTAGTACAGTGGAACAGAGAGCAACAAGAATCATTCCCAGCTCTGTAATATTCAGCAATATCCATGGAGATGGTTGTTAGGGATTATTAAGGGAATTATAAACTAAATTGACTGAATCATTATGCCCCTTTATAAATCTATGGTGCATCCTACAGATATAGATATAGAAGAACTAGAGATAGTGCAGAGAAGAGCAACAAGGGAGATTAGTGGTATGGAGGGGCTTCCATATGAGGAGAAACTAAAGAGGCCAGGTGTAGTCAGTTTAGAGAAGAGATTCTCGAGGGGAACATGATGAGAATTTACAAAACACTAAATGGTGAAGAAAAAGTAAAGAGGAATACCATGAGGGATAAGAACTCATGGTAGAAGTGATATCTTTTATTAGACCAACTAGATGTTTTCAATTTTTTTTTATTTGAAAGCTTTTGGGCACAGGCACCCTTCAGGCATCGGAGAAAAGATTGTAGAAGTTCTCCTAGGTAGAAACGAAAGTTCATATTTCATAGGAGAGTTGAAGGTGTGGTAAAATCTCCTGTTTGGAATAGTTCATTTTATGTGGATTAGACTCAGAGAAAAGTCAGAATAGACTGTTTACCTTGAAGCTGTTTGGTGGCAACCAGGATGTAGTTATTTCCTTCTGGTTAATCTCCTGTTTGGAACAGTTCATTTTATGCTGATTAGGCTCAATTTAGGGATTTATTATTCACTCTCACACAATCCATGGATACCTGGATACCTGACACATGGAAGATATCAAATTTTAAACAATTTTTAAAATGAAATCATCATCTTACAAGGAGGAAGCAAGTTTTACCACTTGGAACCGGAGATTCTGCTCCTGCCTTTGTTCAAGGTAATTTGCATTATCACAGAGCCCGGAGATACCTCACCACATAAGAAATTCCTGCCCAGAAGACTATCACAT
>NW_017729022.1:171757954-171760217 GCF_001723915.1 Gavialis gangeticus | reverse complement strand
GTAATTTGCATTATCACAGAGCCCGGAGATACCTCACCACATAAGAAATTCCTGCCCAGAAGACTATCACATCCTTTTACTCTTCTGTAAAATGATGGTATTAATCCCTAAATTTATTATTCACTCTCACACAATCCAGGAACTAGGGGTCACAAAATAAAACTAGTAGGTAGTAAGTTTAAGATTAATGGAGTTCTTTTTCACACAATATGTAATTGAAGTGTGGCACTCATTGCCATCAGATATTGTGGAAGCTGACAGTTTAGCCAGATTAAAAAAGAGATTGGACATATTCTTGGAGGAAAGGGGCATCAAGAGCTATTGAGCATAGGAGTTAGGGAAACAGCCTCTGAATCAGAATTTCCTAGACTTTAAATGCTGGAGGCTGCAACTGAGAGAGGAACAGTAGGAAAATTACACACTGGTCAGACCCAGTCTGCTTTCCCTTTCAGCATCTACTCTGACACACAAGATACTGGCCAAGATGGAACTATGGTCAGACCCAGTAAATGGCAATTCTTACGTTCTTATGACATTCATGCCTCCCATCCAGGTATAGGTCTACCCTGCTGTGAAACCCCCATTAACAGAGAGCCCTTATCTTTTGACAGGCTCCTGTCAGATGCTGGGTTGCATATATGTTTGTTCACTACTCCTTCAGTTCAGTCAGGTAGCTGTGCCATACCCTACTTTGTGGAAAAACTCTTACCACATGAGTGGATTCCAGGTCCAATCAGCCAACCAGAACTTCTAGAGCCACTGCAGTTTTCCATGTAGTTGAGGCATGTATGGTGCACCAAAGCAGGTGGGCTGTCCTGTATTACCACCTGATGATCTCAGGAGATCCCTTCCAGCCCTAAACTCCTGTGAATCTGCAAACCTGCTGACAGCCAGAAATTAGGGGCAAAGGACTGGAGATATCTGATGGTGGTGGGAGGGGCTATTCCAACATCACTCCCTCCATTCTCTTTCCTTACCATCTGCTACTCCTAAAGTGGGCACATCTCCAAGGCTTTCCCAGTGCTGTCATTGTCTGGCACCTTTCTGTGCTCTAACACTTGCTGTCCCACCTTCCAGCTGAACCAAGCTGGAACGTCACTGTTACATGCACGTTACTGATTTTAACTGTCTTGGAGCTAAAATGTTTTATAAGCATGGGTAGACCCATTGAATTCGGTCACGGGGCCCCAGTTCCTCCAGCTTGTGCCTGCAGCAGACTGACAGGTAGCAGGGCTACTCTGCACGGAGGTAAAAAAAAAATAAGATGAGAACAATAGAAGACACCGAAGACCCAAACTAGATTAAAAGAGAACAACACTTTGCATTTTGGACTCTCATGACAGCCTTGGCTGGGATGCTATAGCTGGGGCTGGTCTTTTCCTGTTTTTTTTTTTAAGGAAAATTTTTCCTGTTCCAAGTCAAATCAGCCAAATTAATTCCAAATCGATGAGTCATTCAAGAATGAAATGTGACCCTACTGCTGGCAAACATCTTCCACCCACACCTAGGGTTTCAGATGCTTCCAAATCCTTTGGTGGGCATCCCACATGCAGGCCGGAGCCCAGAGGTGTGGGGTTCAGATGCTCCCAAGCTGTGCCGACACATGGGGGATGCACTTGAACCCCCTGAGAGCTGGTGCACCCCCTGATGGGCTGCGCTCACTGCTTCAGTGGTGGGGGGCAGGCAGGAGCGCGGGTGTCCCCCCTGTGAGCACCAGCTGGGGAGTGGGAGCACTGGATGTAGTGCTGTGGCCACTTCTGGGAGCACCGTGGCTGCTTCCCAGTTGGCACAATTGGCCATGGGGGACCTTTCTGCCCCCTGGTCGGTGAGATTGGCCATGGGGGGGATGACTGGCTGCTGGGGGGGCACGTGGCCCCCCTGACTAAGGTGGCACCAGTCAGCCATGCCCCCAAGTTTCACTTCCCTCAGCTGTATGGCTGCAGGAGGAAGCTAGAGAGGAGTCTCCCATTTCCATAAAGTCGGTATATAGCCAAGCTCTTCTCACTGGAAGTGAAAGTGGGAGGCTAACCTCGGGCACGCACTAGCCCTGCCAAGAACGTGGTTTTCCCGTGCCAGTTGTTGGTCTGCACTGGTGCTGCTGGGAGCAGGTGGGCGGACTTGATGCCGGCCTCAGCCCCCTTCCAGACCTCTGTGCCAGGGCTCTCTGGGGACCGGCAAGACGCAGCAGCCACGGCGTGCCCTGGAGGGGGCGCCCCGGCGGGCCATCTCCTCAGGACGTAGGTGAGCGGCCCCTTGAAGAGGG
>NW_017729022.1:171756667-171757822 GCF_001723915.1 Gavialis gangeticus | reverse complement strand
CCAGGGGGGCCCGGCGGCGGGCCATGCCCGTTGCAGAGGCGGCGGCACGGGGGCGGCAACCCCGCGACCCGCTCTGCCCCTCTCGGCGCGGCCAGCCTGCGGGCAGGGAGCGGATCCAGCGGGGAGCACGGGGCAGGGAGCAGCAAAAAAAGGCTGAGCAGGACATCTGGCAGGGGTCAGAAAGCAGAGCTGGCAGAGGAAAAGGATCGGAGTGGCATTCGAGGAGGGGGAGGCACTAACCTGTGGTGCACCTGCCAAAAAAGGCTGGCCCTCCGCGGTCTAGGTGATGCCCTAACCACTAGGATAGGAGCTGTCCTGCCTCCCTTGAACAAGCCAAATTCCTTTCTACAAAGTGAGTTCCCATCCAGGGATGGCGTACAGCTTGGTGGTTAAGGGACGTAATGGGACGTGAAGGTCTGAAGCCCCTGGCGCCAAGGAGGGGATTTGACATGGGATGCCCACACCCTGGGTGACTGGCCTCCATTCTCACCGTTGAGCTGGTGTGTAAGAGGAGGGGTGTAAGGCTAGGATGAGGCCGTTACCAGCTCTTGCCTAGTCCCTAGTCATGTTTCAGACGAAGAGTATGACTGCTGCTCCATTGTTGAAAGAAAGGTTGTTAGGCACCTACTTTCCAGGAGTTCTGGCCTGTGAGTACTAAGGATTAGACGTGCCTCCCAGCAGCCCCAAGGCATGCAAGTGCTGGAAAAGTGAAGATCTGAGCTGCAGCCCTAGCACTGGCATCTCCCTGAGGGAAATACTTCTTGGTCAGCTCTCCACTGCACGGGCATTTGTGCACTGAGGTTCTTGACCCTTCCCATATAGTATATGAGGAATGTAATTCAGGATTTTGTATTCCACCAGTTACAGTTCACTTCCAGCACCAGCCCACTTCCTATTTGAAGCTCATCCTAAATGGCCTGCCCAAGGACATTCAGGTAAGTGTCCCAAAGCTGCAATTCAAACTGGTGCTCTTGTGTCCTGATGCCTGTATCACTAAGCTGTTGGGGAAGCACCATGGCCACATAGGTGGGCTGGCAGGGGAAACATCATGTATCTGGGTCCAAGAAGGCAGTTTTCCTGAAGTGTTCCTGGGAATAACTGTTCTTCTGGCGTGGTTTACTACCCGCTGAGGTGTTGAGGCTTAAAGCCCACTTA
>NW_017729022.1:171742829-171751667 GCF_001723915.1 Gavialis gangeticus | reverse complement strand
GCTGCAATTCAAACTGGTGCTCTTGTGTCCTGATGCCTGTATCACTAAGCTGTTGGGGAAGCACCATGGCCACATAGGTGGGCTGGCAGGGGAAACATCATGTATCTGGGTCCAAGAAGGCAGTTTTCCTGAAGTGTTCCTGGGAATAACTGTTCTTCTGGCGTGGTTTACTACCCGCTGAGGTGTTGAGGCTTAAAGCCCACTTAATGGAAATGGGAGGCTCCTCCCTAGCTTGCTCCTGTGGCCATATGGCGGAGGGCAGGCGAAACTCGGGGGCATCTGAACCCCAAGACTTCGGGCTTGGGCCTGCATGTAGGATGCCTGCCAAAAGACTTTGGAAATATCTGAAGCCCCTGGCAGGGGTGGAGGATGTTTGTCAGTTTTAGGGCTACTTATGGTTTCGGACTGACTCATGATTTGGACTTGATTTGGCTGATTTGGCTTGGAACATGAAAATTTCTTTAAAAAAAAAAGTTCATTGCTCTGAGGTGGGGTCTCTGTTGCTCCTGCCCTCAGTCTATGAGGCTATGTTGTTTTTTTGCTTTTACTATTTATTCATCCCATTATTAATCTACTAAATAAAGCCAATAGACATACATGACTTCACAGGCCTAGCTGAGGCTGGTATGGCAAACATCATAAACACTTCTGGGCAAATCCTGTTTCATTTTTATGTACCTAAGTACTACTTATGTGTCTAAATGTTGCTGTGTAAGTGCCATTTTTGTCACTTATGCAGATTTGAGATTCTCTTTCTGTCTGCATAGCTACATTTGCCCATCTGAGGAAGTTCAGACAGCTCCATTGCCACATATGCTCTGCCCCTGTAGACACTTAACTTCATGCAAGTCCTCAGAAATGTGCTTGGAAAAATGTCACAATTAGTGACTGCTTGACACTAGAATAGGAGCCCTCCCACCTTTTATCCCTATATAACCTAATAACCAGGGCAGTGGCCCAGGGAGCAGGAGACCCCCCCCAGGCTCTAGGTTCCCCACTAGAGAGGGTTTTGAATAGGTCTGTGCAAAGCGGCTAGTATTCACTTCAGATTCAGCCGATTCAGGGGACAGTGATTTGATTCGTTGATCTGAATCACAGTCCCGAATCAATTTGGCCAGATCTCTGAATCAGCCAGGCCCATCACCCCCAGCCTGGCAATGGCAGCGCAGGGCAGTGGGGGTGGGGGGCAGCAGGGATAACCCCTCTTGCCTGGCAGCACCTGGTGATCACCGGGGCCTTTTTATAAAAGGCCGGGAGCTGGTGCAGGTGGGGCAGCCATGGGAGGGCTGGGGGAGCGGTCAGGGATCGCGGGGGCAGGCAGGGGCTGGGGGCTGGCAGGGGTCCCCCCATGGTCCCCTCCACCAGCTCCTCTTGTCCACCCCTAGTACTTACCAGTTTGGAGTCAGCTGCAGATCCCTGCTGCAGCCAGCGGGGACTGCCTGAATCATCAAAGCTCTCCGAATCTTTTCCGAAGATTTGTAGAGCTTCTAAGTGATTCAGACCTTTTAACTGGTCCCCTAATTCAATTTGGATTTGGAGATGCGGCCACCGAATCGCCTTCAAATCGAATCAGCACTTGAAGCTTTGCACAGACCTAGTTTTGAACCTGCATCTTCTGCTTTGTTCAGTAAGATGCATGCTGTCCTGTAAGGGCAGTAGCCCTATTCCTTCTCCCCAGTGAGACAGAAGCTGTCTTATAACTGTTTATCTATTGCAGCTAGTGATGATTAAACCCCATTGAGGTCAGGAACTGGTGCTAGAGCTCAGGGCCTGTACGGTTTTAAAAGAGTGGCTATTACTTAGCCAGCAGGGCACTGACCATTAGGCATTGAGGCTAAAAGGTGGGAGAGCTGTCTTCCTGTGGTATCAGTTGCTAGTTGTGGATTTAACTCCAACCACACTTGTGGGGACTCGTGTGCCCCTACAGGGTAATACTCTTCCATCATAAGAGCATATACAGTAGCCATCGTGGAATCTTCTGAGCATGCTTACAAGGGGAAGCATAACTTTGTAGGTGGAAACAGACTCTAATATCTGTAAATGCCAAAAATATTCAGAGAAATAGCACTTAGGCACATAAAACTGAAGCAAGATTTGACTCTGATGGTAGCATTTCAGAAGTGCTTGGCATTGACTGAATTCTTTTTATCCCAGAATCAATGGTATCCCTCTCCTTGACTTCAGGGAGAAAGGTTAGATCAATGCTGCATGCCTCCAGGGATTCCACCCTTCACTCATTTTCTCTTTGTTTACACACAGGCTCAAACATTTAAGTGAACCCTCCACCCCGTCCTCCCTGAATGCCAGGGCTTGGTATAAAATGGAATCTAGTTCAGACCCAGAACAGGTTGAAGCAATAAAACCAGAAGGCAAAACTGCTTCAGCCTCAGATTAACCTTTAGCTTTGTTAAAAAAACAAACTACTTATTCTTTTCCTATTTCCTTGTTGAATGCAAAGCTGCCTTTCATCCTGTTTATTCAACTAGCGCTGCCAGCAATTGTCTGTTGTAGGCAAAGCATAAGTGATGCTGATCAACTGATACTCTAGAGTTTGGAAATGGTCAGGGCCAAGTTCATCCCAGATGAGCTCCACTGACTATGATGATTCTGGCACCCATTGTATGAAGTTGCTGTGTGTGCCAAAGCATTGGCAACATATAAAGTGGCTAGGGACTTTGCACATGCTACAAATCAATTAGGGATTGATCCGGTTCCTATTAAAGTCAATGAATGAGACTTTCTGTTGATTTTAGTGAGAACTGATATGAGCCATGAAATTAAAATTCTGCAGACAGGCTAAAGAGTTTTATGGCAGAGGGGAGGACTGTTATCAGCCCTCTTGGCTGACCAGCTGAGAAGTGAAGGCTTTGTACACAGCTTTGCTGCAACCACACATACACACACACACACAAATGTACACATACACACATACATATACACAGCATATATTGAATATTGTAGACAGGTAAATGGAGCCAGTTGCTCATAAACCTACTTTTATCCCCTATTCTAGTCATAATGATCTTAGACTAAGAGTTAGTTAGGATTTTAACTTTACTGATTCTGAGAGACTTGGAGCCAGATCCTCAAAGGTAGCTGGACGTTGCAACACTGTGAAACAATGCCAGACTTCTAGGTCAGCTGTTCCCAAAGTCTGACACTTGTTTGTGTACATGCCCTCCAGCTGTCTTTTGAGAAGAGTGCTTCTGGCTTAGATGTGCTCTGAGCATGGCTATACAACTGTATGGTACTGGGAGACAGACTGCCAAATTCCAAACCCTATTTCAGTGTGAGTAAGGGCTTTGAGAAGTGTGTTACTGTGGGGCAGCATCAGCACTTAGTCAGCTTTGTGCATGCCCATTCAAAGAAATTTGGCACAGAGGCTTTTAGCTGGGATATGAAGCATGGGCTTTGGGGGTATTAGTGGCAAATAAATTGGGCAGGCCTGCACCTGGTCCTTCAGCACCATACCAACTCAGCAACACTGCGGCCAGTTCAGAATGGTGTGCATACACAGCACTATAACCTGTTTAAGGGGGCTGTTGCCTGGCACGGTAAATTTGTTTCATGGCTGTGCCCTTCGGAGCCCAAAGAGGCCGGTGTTTAAGTGCTTTGGAAGGTATGGAGTGTTTATTCAGCTCTAAGCACACTATCATTATTTACATGAAAATGCATCTAGTTATGCATATTGTCATCATACTAGAATTGGTCAGAAAATGTGCTGCCTGCTTGGCAAATAGCCATGAAAATGAATCTTTTTAATAGAAAATTTAAAGAGGAACTTTCAGCTTTTAATTGAAAAACTGAAAACAGTTCCGCTTTTGGC
Source organism: Gavialis gangeticus (assembly GCF_001723915.1). Taxonomy (NCBI): domain Eukaryota; kingdom Metazoa; phylum Chordata; order Crocodylia; family Gavialidae; genus Gavialis; species Gavialis gangeticus. The sequence goes on along the minus strand of NW_017729022.1, from coordinate 171,747,841 downwards.
AACTTTCAGTCAGTAACTGTAAGATCTGGCAGAGAAACTCCTTTGGAATTATTCAAAGAGCCTAAGTCTAGAGCTAGACTTCTTAAGTGCCAACCTAACTCCCCCAGATGCCTATAGCTCTGCTTCTGCATATGCCTTGAAGTACTTGAGCCTTCACAGTGCTGGGACGCTTATCTCATGCCTAGCCTCTATCAATATGGCCATACCAGGCAGGTGTTGCCCTGGCCTATCTTGCCTAAAGATGTGTTGTATTAGATCAAGCTCTCCCTAGCCCAGGGGAAGGGTACAGCGGTAGTGCTGACCCTTCCCACCTTGTTTAATAGCTCAATGTTCAAAGTCTTCATTTAGGATATGGGACATGTGGTTTCAGTTCTTTCTTCTGCCTGAGGAATTTAAAATACCCATTTTGCCTCTTCCAGGGAAGTGCCCTAACCACGGGGTAGTAGGCTATTGTAAGGTGGGAGGCAGGGTGCGGTGGGGAGAGGGAAGCTCCCAACCTCCTTGCTCTACAGTGTGTGGAATAGTGAGAGATTCTTTGGGCCATTGAGAGGCAGGTGCAAGGGTGAGCCCGACTCTGACTCTGGTTGGGGCCACCCACCTGGGAGGGGGGAGAATTGCGCACCAGTCCCTGTCTGATGACTATTTCATTATACTACAGCAGTATAGTGCTTAAACCATAGTGTTACTGTATAAAAGAAGGTTGTACCACTCCAGCTTTGTACTGAATGTAAAGAGAACCTTGTTCACTTCTTGGAGGGTTGAAGCACCTACCTCCAGGAGAGAAGTTCATGGCTGTGAATACTGAGTGCACTTTCCTGACAGCTCCTTACTCTGTACACTGGTTGTTCTGGATCCCTCTCCTGGGGATTCTGTGATGGTGAGCAGGTCTGATTTAAAGATTTCAGGATAGGGTCTGTTTGGGCTTGTGGACCAAATATGTTTCTTCTTAAAACAGCCAGCAGTGCTGCCAACAGTGTTGTTGTTTAAATGATGTCAGAGTTAAAACCTCAAGCAGCTCAAACATACTACCATCACATCATATCATATGTTTTTAAGATCTCCTGATATTGCCTAGAATCATGTGGAGTTCTCTTTCAACATCTGAGACTTTGTAATAGTATTCTTCAGGACCTGGTGGACTCTATCCAAGGAATTCACAGAATCCTCATCCCAAAGGAACTGGAGTGAAGGAGATTCTGGGCGTATGAGCAAATCCAGAATCCTGATATCTCTTCAGGATTTGTGCTCCATAGTCAAATTCCTTCAACTTGAAAACAACGCCAAAGAAACTTGATTGCTCCAGTCTTTCCTCATTCTGTAGCTAGAGATCTGGAGAGCCTTGGTACACTCTTCTCTCCTTTCTCAGTTTCTCCCTTCTCAAACCTCTGTAACCATGCTCCATGTGTGACCTTACCAGCTCCTTGTGTTCTTTTCTGATAGTCTGCACTTCTGTCTCCTGCCATGCACTAAGATGGGGTTGTAGCATCTTTTGCACTGCCGTTCTCAGGCCTTTCTTCTCCTTGGAGTTTTGCAGCTTGTCATAATTTTGAATATATCTTTGGGATCAGCTGTCCCACTGAACTCTGTATTATGTGCACACTTGGGCACTTCCCTGCATACTCCTTTTATCACTTCCTTGATATATAGCATATGCAAAATAGGACCCAAGGCTGATACTGGAGCGCATAATGTGTCACTTCCTCATCTGTAGCCATTTCTGTTATCAGGCTAGCATATTTTTTAACAAACCTATTATGTCACTGTCATGGTTGCCTGTGCAGACTTTATACAAACTTTAGTTTTGCAGACAATACTCAGGTGAAACTCTTCTTGTGCTCACATCTGTATGCTATTTCCCTCAGCATCTCCTCTCAATTTCATGCCCTCAAAGATTTTAATCAAGCTTGTCAATCCTGCCCTGCCCTTCATAAATAAATGCTAACTCCAGCTATTCTAAGACCCATAGAAGTTGTTCCTTGTTGTCTTTCTGATCCTGTCAGGCCAGTGTTTTGGTTCTGTCTACTTTTTTAATTAAGCTACAATCTTTCATCTCTGTGCCAAATGCTTTCTTTGCATGATGTACAGTGCAAAATAATTGCTACTGTTTTTGGATGTTCCAAGATTATCTTGGAAAACATCTTGAGCCCATTAATGGTTCCATGTGACAATTTATGTCCCTGGAAAAATTATTAATATCTTCATTCCATGGGAGTTTCCAAGAAAAATTGAGAGTCTGTGTGCAGAGCTTGGGCTGGGAGGCAGGACCTCCTCCCCCAAAGCTCTGACCCAGGTAGTGCCATTGATTCTCTATGTGGCCTTCAGTGAGTTTCTACCCTTTCTGCCTCAGTTCCATGTGACAAAAAGGGAGTCCTTGTCCTCACAACTTACTAAATTTTATCTCATATAACGTGTCCCTGAATATAATACATACCTTGTTTTTGAAAGGAAAACTAAGGGTCATTACAGAGTTATGGCTCCATAAAGCAGGGACAGAATCTAATCTTCAGCTGACACCCTCCCTTTCCTGCTTAACTAAAGACTAAAAAGACTAAAAGATTAAAAACTGCTTAACTAAGAACCCTAGCTGCTGCTGAAGACTGGTCTCCAGGGATGGATCTATGGCTTTGAAAAGAGTTAAAGTGTTCCCAGGGCTTCCAAATAGGAACAAAGAGACCAGGAGCGTGTAATAGACAGCAGAATTGCCCAAAGACTGGTTAGCATGATTAATGGAACATCAGGACAATTAAAAAGGAGAGATGGTTGTTAATGACTGTGGAGTGAAGAACAGTGATCCATTAAGTCAACTGACTCTCTCAGCTGCTTGAAGAGTAATGCAACAGCTGCTGCACAATGGAGCAGGAATCAAAGCAGGGTGTTTATACCCCAGGCAGAAAATCAGCTTCCCTGCTTTATATATAAAACCCAAGGTGGGAAGGGGGTTGATTTTGAGGGGAAAGGAGCATTGGTGCTAGTTGTAGGCAATAAAATACAATAGTTTATGTTTGCAGAGTGCTTCAAAAGCATGAGGCAGATTGCCTCCCCCCTTCATCAGCTACTTTGAGCACCTGGCAAGGCAAAGGTGCTGCAAACTGGCTGGATCTGGCCAACACAGCAATATCCCTGCTGTGGGGGAGTCCTTACCTGTAAGAACCAGCAGAACTAGCTCCTCTGGACATGTAAGGGAAGTGTCAGTGCTGAGGAGAGGAGCAATGTCTAAATGGTGGGCAGTTCCCAAGGACTTACTCTAAACTACAACAGCTGTTAAGAACAAGCAGACAGAGATGATCCCTTACATTAATTCAACTTCAGTTCCCCTAACTGGTGGAGGCTACTTTATGTTAAATAGCTAAAATAAGAGGAGATGGAGTAATCTGTCTGTTTTCTAAGCTGCCATTTCCTTATACAGGGTATGAATCCAAGGGGATAATACAAACCTTAAAAAATTACTAGAAATCTACATAGTGGGAAAGAAATGGATCAGGTATCTGATTTCCTTCCTCTCAAACCTGTTGCTAATTGCAACATATCTTCTACTCTCTAGTCTTATGTAAGTCATGTAATGTCTCTCTGTCTCAGTTTTCCCATAGGTATAATAGGAACCATGATCTTTACTCCTCTTTACAAGTGCTTTAAGATCAATGGGTGGAACATGTCATATGGGAGCTGAAGTTCAGCAGTTGAAGGAGAGAGCTAGAGATGACATTTGTCAAGTGATATACTTTTTTAAAATCAGTATATTTTCAGTTTGCAGTTCTTTGTGGATATGCCTGAGGTGAACCTCAGCTCCATCATATACTATATCTTTGGCCAACACTAATATCTCCATTCTGACAGATGGCAGGGAGAAGAAGTATTGAAGTTCCTTTTTTCATGAATAAATAAATCATTCGAGTTTAATCAAATGAAAGCAGTCATGTAAATTATCATGAGGCAACAGCACTGACCAATAACACGTTTTATCTAGCCAAGCTAAGGCCGTGGCTTTTACTGTAGATGGCAGTTTTCCAAGGAGTTACTATGGTCTAAATAAACTTCATGCACAATATCCTTGTTGGCAGCCTTACCAACCAATTACAAGAGACCAATTACATCTCATATAATCTAATCTCTACAAAATTTTACAGGCTCTTAATTATATGTAACCGTTGTATTGTCAGCCTCTGTCATGAATCTCCAGAATCTTTCCCCGCTGCGCAGTCAGACTTGTAGAATAAACATTTCCTGGTTCTTCTTTAGATCTGATTTCTACAAATAGGAGTGATGCTCCAGTCCTACACTGAATAGCAAGAAGAGATTGAATAGGTAGTGCTAAAAGGAATGGGAGTGGCTTTTATGTTTTGGGGAAGTAAAATAACTGGGATTTAGGACTGAGTTCAATTCAAGTTTTGTGAGCCCAGCCATCTTCCACATTTTCCTAGTTTGGTTTATGGCATATTGTCATGGATGCAGTTATCACATTATCTCTGTACACTGTAGAATTTAATACTATTTCAGTTCTCCCTTCCTCCGTGCCAAAAAGTCCAGTAAAATGGGATAGGAGTTACCACCAGGGGAAAAACTGTCCTGGAGCTAGTTACTTCACAGCAAGCTGTAATGGAGAGAGGAGCTCCCAAGGAAGAAGGGCTCATAGAATCATAGAAGTAGGGTCGGAGGGGACCTTGTAGATCTTCAAGTCCGACCCCCTGCCTGGGCAGGAGAAAAACTGGGCTCAAATGACTCCAGCCAGGTAGGCATCAACCCTCTTCTTAAAGACCCCCAGGGTAGGAGCCAGCACCACTTCCCTTGGAAGTTGGTTCCAGACCCTAGCCGCCCTGACTGTGAAGTAGTTCTTACGGATGTCTAATCTAAACCTACTCTCCAACAACTCGTGGCTGTTATTCCTTGTTATGCCAGGGGGCGCTAGGGGAAACAAGGTCTCTCCCAAACCCTTCTGGTTCCCCCCTAGTGAGTTTATAGACAATCACCAGGTCCCCACTCAGCCTTCTCTTGTGAAGGCTGAACAGGTTCAGGTC
>NW_017729022.1:171737608-171737829 GCF_001723915.1 Gavialis gangeticus | reverse complement strand
ACTTGTCAGTATTGAAGCACATCCTGTTTTTGTTAGCCCACCCATGTAACCTATCCAGGTCTTGCTGCAGTCTTTCTCTCCTTACTAGCGTGTTCAACTCACCCCAAATTTTGGTATCATTAGCAAATTGCTTTTCACCCTGTCGTCCAAATCGCTGATAAAAAAAATTGAATAGCGTGGGCCCAAGGACCGAGCCCTGGGGGACTCTGCTTCCCACTTCC
>NW_017729022.1:171732827-171737597 GCF_001723915.1 Gavialis gangeticus | reverse complement strand
CATCCCACCCCAGCAAGTCCCCTGCCCGAAAGCATGGGTTATTATCTAGTCACCCAAGCCCTGGCTGGCGGCAACAACTGCTTAAGTGCCGGTTGACCTTGCCAATGCAGGCCCCGTGTCGCCGTCCCTGCCTACTCACCGGAAGAAGAGAGGAGAATACCACCTGCACCCCTGTCTCCTTAAGCTTGTCTCCCAGAGCCTTGAAATCCTTCCTAATGCGGTCAGGGTTGCCCCTGGCCATGTCATTTATCCCCACATGGATGACAGCCATGGGGTACTGGTCTGCAGGTCGGATGTAGGCCGGGATCCTCTCCGTGATGTCCCTAACCCGAGCCCCAGGCATGAAGCAGACCTCTCGCGTCATGGGGTCAGGCTGGCAGATAGGACCTTCCAGTCCTCATAGGATGGAGTCTCCGATGATGAGGACCTGGCGTTTCTTCCTGCTGGTGTTCGCTCTCTGCCCATTCTTTGTCATGTGGTGAGTGGCATGACAAAGAAGCCAACCATGAAAGCCAGGATGACATGGCTCCAAGGGATGTATGGCATGTAAGGACATTGACCCAGAGTGGGGAAGACTTTTAGTTCACAAGGCACCTTGCTTAGGTTTATGTTGTGTTTATGCCTGCATTAAGAACTGGAGGACTGGTTTGTGGCTACAGGGGAGGTCCAGAGCCACAGAGGGGTGCCTAGCAAGGCACTCACTCTTAGGCATCCTAGCTTGGGGTCAGGATCCAGAGGGCGTTGGGCTGGTGCAAGCCAAGGTGGGGAGAGCTAAGGCCAGCAGGAGGTAGCTTACAAGTGGCTAACAGGGCTGAGGCTGATGCAGGCTGAGCACACCAAGACTGGTGGAAACAGCCCAGTCTGGGGGTCAGGAGCCCAGACTGATGAGAACTGGGATAGGCACAGTGTCCATACAGGGCACAGGGGCCCAGAGAATAGGAGGCTGAAGCCAGATCAGGCTTAGTCCAAGGAGGACTAAAGCCTGGAAAGAGGCTGAAGCCTAGGACAGGTGGAAGCCAGACTAGGGCCAGGGGCCCAGGGGGAAAAACAGACTTGCCAAGGCTGGGGGCTCAGCAAACTAGAAGGATTAGATAATTGACAAATTGCCAGCATTGTTTCTTACTTCTATGTTTATAGCTCTTGAACAGTCAGTTCTGTCCTGTACCTGGTATGTTCTCTCAGCTCCCTATACTTGACCTGGACAAAGAACTGCTACAGGTGATAGTGATGGTTTAGCCTTAATATTAACATAATCTGAATACTTGTCCCATTTGATAGCATTACCTTGATCTGAACCCATAGCTTGTATACATTTGTGATGTACTGGGTGAATCTACACAAGATGCTAACTGTGCAGTAGCAGGTCACAGCACAGACAGTACTAATACACCACTGCACAGTATCACTAAGTTACTAGGCAGTAGCATCACTAAAAAGACATGTGCTGGTGCTACTGCACAGTAGTGCTGGTTACTGCACATTAATTTAGTTCTTGATTATACAAGTATTAAATTTAATGCACAGTAATGACAGTGAATTAATGAATGTGTAGACGCACCTACTGATCCTGACTGAGATGATCAATATTAACAAAAAAAATGTAACTCGTTGGCTTAGCTCAAGCTGGTTATTTTTCCCTTGGTAGACTCTCCTCAGTGTTGAGAGGATCCTGAAGCTGAACTGGATGTGCCCTCAGCTTGTTGGAGTGCACAGAGTTAAGGTGGGTTGTTTTTGTTTTTTTTGTGGTGTTTTTTGTTTTGTTCCTAGTCTTGGGCCTTTAGCCATGCACTCCAGGGGTAGATTTCATGTCTGCCACTCCTTTTGAGATCCCTCAATCTAATTATCCAGGTCCTGAAACTAGCACCATCTCCACAAGCTCCCCAGCAGCTCTAGCATATGTCCCAGAACCCCATGGACAAGTGTGAGTCTTCTAATTTACTTCTCCAGAGACATGTGATGGGTGTAGAGATAGCATAGGAGTCTAGAATAACATTGCTTTTCAGTCGGTATCATGAGAAATACACCAGTCTCCACAATTTGTAGTTGCACACCTCAGTCACACACTTCAATTTCCTAACACTGCAGCATTTTTGGAGTCTAGATCCTGTGGGTTTGTTTAGGTTTTTCTTCCACAGCTGACCAGTTGTCTTTTGTGTCCTGGACTCCTTCTAATGCAGCTCACTTATTTCTGATCTCATTTGGTCCCTCAGCTAAATTCCCTCTCCTGTCTAAACCTTTCTCTTCCTCTCTTATTGTGTCTTGCAGGTTTGTAATGTACCCAATTCCAACAGCTAATTCCTTTATTCTACGGCTGGTGTTTTTGACACGCTGTACTTGACCAGCCACTTCCAGAGAAGTTTGGAACAAACTGGGTCCCTTGGGTTTCGACTAATCCACTGCTCCAAGGTGTTTGCACCTGTGTAGATAGCCATTAAGATGTAACAACCAATTCTTGCCTCTAATTTGTAAGGGTTATGATATGGACACAGCCTCTGTCAGCAGTGCTGGATTCCATGTTGACATGCGGACATACCAGGATAGAACAATTATTAATCAAATTTTTCAAGCAGAATTGATCAGCTGTGCATAAACAAATCTTTATGTAATTTGGGCAGTAGTCCAAGATGTGTGCCCCCTCTCCAACTGAAGGGATCAAAGCAGGTGCACGAGCACTGTGGGAGGTGTAGGGATTCTCCTACCCCTATAGAGCAGAGCCAGACCACCACTGAGGACTTGACCATATACCTTTTAATGAGAGAACAGTACTGGGAACATAACCAGTATAAACCAGGGGGTATAGGGGACACTGAGGGGGCAGGATTCAACACAAGTTAGACACTTACAGTCATAAACATATTCATCCAGCTGATAAAATATAAAACAAACAGCAGAACAAACAATACTGGCTGGTGAAATATAAAAGGCATAAAATACAAGATGTCCAATTATAAGGAATACTAGAGGGGGAGGGGAACACAATGACCCCTTTCCACTGCAACAAGAATTTCTCTCTGTTACTTCACTCACCCTAGCTCTGACTTGAACTAGGATCTCTCACATGGTAAGCAGAAACTCTACCACACAGCCACCAGTACTATACTGTCCTGTAAGGTGTCTTGACCTTCCCAGAACCCCGGCCTCATGTTGAGCTGCCTGGCCTCTTACTAGAGGAGCTAGAAGCAGGGCTGTGAACCTCTCAGGTCACTGCTCAGATCCTTGCTGGAAATGGGGAGCCTTTCCTGCTAGCCACAGCTTCTCGTAGGGGATCCTGGAGCCCAGCAGGGAGCCTTTCCTGCCGGCCGCATGCCGCGCTGCTGAGGGTCCAGCTGCTGCCTGCAGGTCCCACTCCTTCAGGTGCTTCTGGGGCAACTGCTCCCGTCCCGCTGGCCCAGCTCTTGCCAGCTCTTCGAAGCTCCTTCCTTGTGGTCCCTCGCTGGTCTCTCCTGAGTCAGCCACGCTGCCCCTTTTATGTCCCTCAAGGTGACCCATGGGGCCAATCAGGGGACATGGAGGGTGAGTCTCTGGGGCCTGATTGGTGAGGAAAGGGAATCCCAAGTCCTCCAATCATCTTTTGCCCTTTCAAAACCCCTGGGCTAAGTCACTGCCAGCTAGCCCGTCACATAACATAACCTTTATAAACAAAATTCTGTACATGCACTAACTCATTTCACAATGTTTAGATTATGGAAGAAGATGGAGAAGGGAAAGAACTCAACAGAAATCTATTTAAATAAAAAAAAATTGGGAGTGGACTCTTTAAGGTGAGATCTGCATAAAATGTTAAGCCTTTGAGGATGCAGATTTAAAACTATACAAGTCACTTTCAAGGGAACTCAGTTGAACACCTTGAACACAAAATCCAGAGTTTGTCAACACATACCACTTGAATTTTAAATCTGTTCAAACACTGATTTCAAGGGGTAGAGGGGAGGCAGGAAGATACCAAATCTTGTGCATCTACTTTTAGATCAGTTTTTAAAAATTGTTCTGTTGGGGTTGCCTGACCATATAAATTTCCCAGTGGAACGTGGGGTTTTCAAGTAGATATTGAAGTACACAAACAAGCAAAGCAGCACTGGTTTGATTAAATCTGTTTGGAAAATAAGACCTTTAGCTAAAGAAGAAAGTTGTTGCAGACCAGCAGCCAAGAGATTCTCTCTTTAGGCATCTTCAGCACATGATATGTATGTATACATGTATAGGAAAGAAGGGAATGTCCATCCCCCAGGCTTTGGGGGGTTTTGTTTGTTTGTTTGTTTTTATTTATTTATTTTAAGTGAAAAACCCACCCACAAATAATTTGATCTTTTCCCCCTTTTCAATGAGGAGTGCATATACCCTCTGGAACAATCCACTGCGTTTGGCATAAAAACTAGATGTATAGGAGCATTCAGGTAGCATTAGGGTGAGAACTCACCTTCCGCTGGTCCATCAGCAAGGCTTCTAGCATTGTATCAAAGCTGAAGAAAAATCTTTCAAGCTGACAGTAGGGTTGGAAGGCTTATTTTCTTTGTAGGCTTCTAGCAAGTAGAGTTGTCTCTTATGATCCTGTCAAAGGCAGTGTTACACAAATGCACTTTGGAGCATATATAGGAACATCAGACTGGAAGGGGCCTCCTGGGCCATCACATCCAGTCCATTTATGTGCTCTGGCAGCCATTATCCAAGGAGTCCTAAAAATCATGCACTGAGGCCCCTCACATGAAAGCCACAAAGTTCCTTGTTGGGTGTTTTTGCTTGGTTTTTTTTTTTTTTTTTTTGGGGGGGGGG
>NW_017729022.1:171720632-171732751 GCF_001723915.1 Gavialis gangeticus | reverse complement strand
TATGCACTGAGGCCCCTCACATGAAAGCTACAAAGTTCCTTGTTGGGTTTTTTTTCTTTGGTTTTTTTTTTTTTTTTTGAGGGGGGAGGGGAGGTTGGTGGGGGGGTTGTTTTTTGGGTTTTTTCTGTTTTTTCACAAGGTGCTACAGATAACTGCCAATGCCCTGCCACTGTAATGGTGGTGAACTTGCTAATTTAATACAGTGTATTACACCTATATGCATATTGGATATGTATGTAACTTGATTAAGACAAAGCCAACACCAATTTTGTATCTGTTTCTTACATGGTAACAAGCGCCAGTCCGCTGTAAATCGGTGTGCCTAGGGAGGCTTTGGCATCTGCATCCTTGGGAGCTTTGAAGCGCAGTAGATGCACATGTGTCTAAATGGGTTAGATCCTAGCTTGAGCAGAGGGTTGGACTAGAAGATCTCCTGAGAGATCCCTCTCAGCCCTACTCTTCTGTGATTTCCTTATATTCCCCCACTGCTGTCTACTTTGTAACTTAATTGGTCTCTTTAACTGAGTCCTAACTAACTAACTAAAACTGTAAGTACATAGTAACTGTAGCTCACTACTTTGTAACTAATTGTAACTGTTTAACTGCTGCCAAAATGGTGAAAGAGAAGCAGTCTAAGATCTGCTATTAGAAGACTTGAAAATGAGAGTTCACAGCCATGAAATTGTCACCACATTTTCCAGGCTTCTAAGAACAGCCCCAACCTATCAGAAGCCCTAAAACTACTCAGTTTTGGGGCTGGTAATACTGGAGCATCGACAGTGCTGTGTATTCATTAAGCATTAGGTTTGGATTAGTGCATGTTCTGGATAAGTGCATAGCCTTTTTCAGTCCCAAGGCTGTGCAGTTAAATAGAGTATATACCTTATGTGTTCAGGTGATCCCAGAAAGAAGACTGATCTAGTTGGGGATGGTCCTGCTTTTGAGCAGGGGGTTGGATTAGATGACCTCCTGAGGTCCTTTCCAACCCTCATTTGCTATGTTTCTAAGACTATGCCCACACTACAGATGAAGGCAAAAACATCCACAGTTCTTGCCAGCCTGACCTGTGAGAAAATTCCTATCTTAACCCAAACTGGGTAATCAGTTGGACCCTAAGCTGAAGAACAAGATCCTTTAGGCACATACCTGAGCAGCATTTAAGTACTGGGAGGAGCACCATTGCACCCCAGTCAAAGCTTTCACCTTTAGCTATGGCCAATGTCCAGAACTTTGGAAGAAGATGAAAAACAAAACCACAGCTACCCAAAAAGCATTCACAAGGGGAAACAAATTCCTTTCTATCAGAAAAAAATGTGGAAGATGACTCGCAGGGTTTAGGATTACTAAACATTTCCCAAATGGAGATAAAGTTGCCTTTCAGTCCTACCATGGCGATAGTGTTGACCTTGGTGTTGAGTCTGAATTCTTTTAACTTGTATGATAGTTGTTTTAGTAGTTCTTAGGCTGCATTAAGTTGGTTAGGCCAAGCTATCATAAGCAAGGCTAAGGGAAATAGTATAGAAGGAGCTGAGTCACAGATGAGAGATCATTTGAGGAAAGGCTAACTCAGTTACATCTTGGTTAGTAAAAGTCAGTATGTTCTAGCCTGACCACAATAAGACACAAGAATTCCCATAGTTGCCTTTTTTTCTAGATCAAGTGTTGTTATTAATTCTTAAGTGCATGACTAGCACTTAATGCCATTAAATTTCATACCATTTCTATTGCTTCAAATAACAAAATGATTTATATCTCCCTGTAATATAATTCCCTTCCCCTATTTTATCACCATTCATAAGTTTCATAACACACATTTAGCTTCTGCACAAAGGTTGCAAATTAATGTTATAGAGCAGGGGTTGGCAACCTATGGCCCATAGGCCAGAACCATTGGATATGACTTGGAGCCATACCCCACTAGGGCCATCTCAGGTACCCCTGGTTGACAACCCCTGTTATACATGATGGGTCCCAAAACCACCACAAGCAACCACTCTCCAGATTCATCACTCACGTGTCCATGTAATCCAACTGTGGTCTTATTTTAGCAAGCTCCATATTATTCGGACAGTTGTAGCATTGATTCCCAGTCTCTCCAGTGTAGCTAATAATTTCCTATGAGGAACAGCATTAGAAGCTTTGCTTAAATCTAAATAGATTTGGTTCACTGCACTGCCTTGGTTTAAGAAATCACTTATCTTCTTATGGAAGGATATTACATTGGTTGTCTTGGATAAACTGACATGTTGTGTCCAATATTCTATTTACTTCCATATCCTTGATTATTCTTTCCTTCAAGATCTTCTCTAAGACTTGCATGGTCTGTAATTATTAGGGTCACTCTTTTGCCCATTTTTGAATACAGGAGCATTATCTTGTGTTTTCTAATGCTTTTATGCATGGTGTCATAAAAATACAGAGCCAGAAGGGACCACCAGAGGTCATTTGGTCTGTTCCTCTGCCCTGTGGCAGGATCAGCTGCACCTAAACTGTTTCTGATAAAAGTTTACCTAATCTCTTCTTTAAAATCTCCAAGGATAGCAGTTCCACAGCCTCTCTGGATAATCTATTCCAGATCTTCACTATCATAACAGTTAGAAAAATATTGTAATGTTTTATCTAACTCTGTCTTGCTGCAATTTAAACCCATTACTACTTGTCCTATCCCAACTGGATATGGAGAACTGCTTTTTAGCTGCTGCTTTGGAGCTGCCTTTTACATATTCAAGGACTGTTTTCATGCCTCTCCTTGATCTGCTTTACTCTAGCCTAAACAACCAAACTTTTTTTTTCAGTCCTACCATAGGCCATGTTTTCTAATTATTTTTTGTTTCTCTCCTGTGTACTCCCTCTAATGGTTCCACATGTTTCTTTAAGTGTAGTGCCCAAAACAGTACTCCAGCTGAAACCTTATTAGTGCTAAGTAGAGTGGAAAGATTACTTCACATGTTTTTAGATATGACATCTATTTCTACATCCCAGTAAGGAGTTTACTTTTTATTGCAATAGTATGACAAAGTTGACTCATGTCCAGTTTCTTACTCATTAAATTGCCCAGATTCTTTTCTGTAGAACTGCTGTCTAGCAAGGTGCTCCCATGTTGTGGGTGTGCAGTTGATTATACATACCTACTTTGTACTTATCCATGCTGGAATAAGTGCAAAATAGCTACCGAACTCAAGGCAGCTGCAGGCCGATTTTGCATGCAGATTGAGAAGCCAGAAGTATTTTCCAGGCTGAGTGCAGTAGGCCCTCCCATGCCTCTGGCCGAGGGGCCCCGGTGGCCCTGCCCCTCACCACAGATTGGCTGGGAGGACTGTCCATCATGCAGCCCCCACCCCTCACCACTGATTGGCACAGGTAGCAGCCATCTCGCTGTGCCAGCAGCCCCTCTTCCCCTCCACCCCCAGTGGGCTGCAGAGCTGGGTCACAGCAGCCATGAAGCTTTGGGGAGTGGGGGGGTGGGTTAGGGAACCTGCCAAAATTGCAGTTTCTATGAAAATCATAATTTCAGTGGGTCCCTAGATATAGACATCTCCTGCTCCTTTCCTATCCACATTGTCCTGCCATACAAAGAAAGGAGGTTGGTTTGTTATGATTTTCCTTTGGCCAGTCCATATTGGCTGTTCCATATTAACTTATTATATCCTAGGTGCTTACTGAGGAAAAAAAATCAAAACATCACTTTTCATCTTTGTGGAAACTGAAGTTAGGCTGACTGGCCTGTAATTTCCTGGGTTCTTCTTTCCACATTTTTTTAAATGTGTGTGTGCTGCTTTTCTGTTTTCTAGAAACTCACACAACCTGCATGCATTCTCAGAGGTAACTGCTAAGAGCTTCCAGGTTGGTGCAGCCAGTCCCCTAGATGAATTTAATCGGGATCAGCCAATCTGAAAACCTTGGCCTTGCTCAAGTGGTCTCTATCTGCTCCTTTCCTATTATAGCCTGGGTTCTTACCTCCTTGCCAACTATGCTAACTGTGTTAGCCATCTTATTACCAAGTGAACCTTTTATGATAAGAGACTGAAACACAAAAGGCATTAAGTATTTTGGCTTTATCAGCGTCACTTGAAATTAGCTGTCCCTTGGTTGAGTAGTGGGCCAGTTCTTTCTTTGGTCTTCCTTGCTGCCCTTTATATCCCGTGCTAACTATATCTCATCATGTGCCTTGACTTTTCTGACTTTGATTTGACATGTTCCTGCTATTTTTCTATACTCATCCTTAGTCATTTGACCTAGTTTCCTTTTTTTTAATCTTCAGGTCATTGAAGATCTCATGATTTACTCAAATTGGTCGTTTGTTATACTTCCTGTCTTTCCCTTGCATGGGGACTTTTTGTACTTCTGCCCTTAATTGTTCCTTTAAGAGATTGCTAACTCAACAATTTCCTTTTTTGTGTAAGTTCTTGCATACCGATTCTCTGGGTTTTGTTCAAGTCTGAGGTTTTGAAATCTTCTGTTTGTGTTCTGCTTTTCTCCCTCCTTCCCTTTCTAACAACCATGAGCTTTGTCATTTCATAATCAATGGGCACATCTACATGTGCCCATATGGCGCCATTGTTACTGCACCATCATTTAGTACTTCCTTGAGTACTAATGGGAAATACTAGTACTTCCTTTAGGAAATACTAAATAACAGCACAATAACAGCCGTTACTGCACCACTCTGGCAACCATAGTTATTTTTAGCCACCATGTGGTGGTAGCAATCCACTGTAGCAAAGGGAGTGTGTCTCTATGGCGATGTAACTGCAGTGTCAGTTTGTGCCCACTGATGCTACATTACCATAGCATGTTGCTATAGTGATGTAATATCTCATTTAGACGCACCCACTGTAACCTAGTTTTCTTTCATATTCTCAGCTAGTTCTTCCTAACACTTAGTATAAAATCCCAAAGAATCTCTTTTTAGTACCTTTTTCTACCTTCTGTAGCAAAAAGTTGTCTCCAAGAATTTGTTGGACTGTCTGCTACTCTGCCATCAGATTTCTGGGCATGTCCACACATTCATTAATGCGCTTTTCCCAATGCACATTAAACTTAATACCTCTAATGTGAGGTACTAAATAAAATGCACATTAGGCTGTCCTACTGTACAGTAATGAAAGCACATGCTTTTTAGTGATAGTTAATGCACAGTAGCCTATTTTTTACTGCACATTAGTGTATTAGCACAGTTCTTTATGCGATGCTTTAATGCACAATAAAATAGGCGTTAAAGTGCACATGTAGCTATGCCCTTTGGGTAATTAAGATCCCTCATTACATCAACTGCTGTGCTTTGGATGATTGCTAGTAATTTAAAAAATCATCATCCACCTGATCTTGGTGGTCTGGTAGTCAGGAGTAGACCCCCTCCAATGACATTGCCCTTGTCTTAGTCCCCTTTTTTCTTTATTTATAGGATATAGACGGAGAAGCACTTGGGCTTCCCATTTCACTTTCATTAGAACGTTTGTTTCTCAAGACAGAGCCAGCAGGATACATCAACAAAGATCCTTTCTCAGTAGAGTGGGCACTGTCCTGGCGCATCCCTGCCTGAGGATCTGGGTCTGCTGGCAGTGAGCAGAGTTGGAGAGCAGGGTAAGCTGTCAGGGAGCATAACATTCAGCAGGCAAACATGCTGCTGAGTGCTGAATCAACAGAAAAGGCCACCATGTATTTGCAGTGCAAGCTCTGTGAAACTGCAGCATCTCCCTGGCACTTCCCTCAGCTTACTTCCCAGTTCTGAAGAGGATGAGCAAACATTCTCAATTTCCAGCAGGAACATCTTGAAGCCAAGTGGGATGGCAACATCCTTCCTTGATCTAATTAACTTTAGTAACAGCATGACACTTGGCCAAAACTGCTTGTATTGCCTTTAAACAGCTCACAACATTTTTTTTAAACACTTTGGTTAAAAAGATTCATTTTTTCTTTTAACTCCAACTGGCATTTTCATCTTGTTTCAGAAAGGGAGTGGTGAGTCCCTTGGCTCTGTGGATTACAATAGCCATTACTTCAACTTCTCCCACGGCTTGTTTACATGGGAACTCTCAGGAAAGAGGACTCGCCCACAGTTTGCCCTGTGTAGACAAATCCTCCGTATTCCTTCCCTCCTCCCATAAACATGGTTTCTTCATTCAGCTGATGCCATTCAGTAGGTGCATATCAGTGCTATAAAGGCCCTGAGAGACTGCAAAATGCACCATAAATTACAAGTAGGGAATGTGCTTCCTTCCTACCGTGCTGGGTGAGATTACAGTCTAAGATGTGTTTAACTTAAAACTACAAAGCCTATCCAAAACTAACTTAATCAAATGTGCTTCCTTCCTTTTGCCACTGATATAGCTAAAATGAGTTTTAAAAGCATGTCAGAAGAGTAGAGTAAGCCTGTTTTAGATGGTTTTGGGTAACGCTGATCTGTGCTTTAATACTATCTTGGCACATCTACATGAGACGCTTACTGCACATTAACCTAATAACACTGTGTAGTAGCATGCCGGTTAAAAACTGTGCTAGCCGCCTACTGTGCAGTGTTATTAAGCTAATGTGCAGTGTCACAAAATAACTATGCACTGGTGCTACTGCACAGTAACTAATTAATGAATGTGTAGACATGCTGTCTGAGTGGAAATTCAGAGGCTGGAACCAGAAGATTGAGATGAAACCTGTGTACATATACAGGTTCACATTGCTCAACAAAGAGAAGGCCCATGGATCCTCTTGGGCTGCTCTATTCCCAAAACATGTACTGCTTCTTTTCTTTATTTCCTTCTAGGCTCCAAGGAGGGGAAAAAAGGTATAATTCAAAAATTATAATTCAAATAGCTAAATCTTGCAGTCTTGGAATGCATAAGACCATGGTTTTCAATAACACATTCACCACTTATGCCATCCTTTATCTCCTGGTATTAATAGGTAGCCAAGAAACTGGGGGAGTACACTGAAGATTTCTGCAACAATAATTAGGTGCAAAAGTGTTTATCCCCAAAATGTCTTGATTGCTCAGATATGATGGCAATGAGGGACACATTAGAACCTACAGATAGATTTGTTTCTTAAGTTACAAATTCCACCTTTTTTCATCAGACTTTTTTGAAGCCAGAATGAACAGTTGGCTTGCTTCTGGTCTTGTACATCTTTGTAAAAAAGAAGAAATCATGGGTAGAGCCATTGGTGTGGTTGGCACTGCTCTGACAGTAAAGACAGTGTTCACTACATCCTTAGCCAGACAGCACTGCACCTGTAAAGATGGAGGATGAGTTCTTGTTAATACTTCAATGATAAAGAAAGAAATCTCCTCTGCACTTGGAAAGTCTGCTGTGTAATTCAGTTAATGATGAGCTTGTTTTGACAGAACTAACTGTAACTAATTCTAAGCCTTAATGTGAACTTGGGCAGGCCAGCAAAAAGGTGTCATATATTGAAATAACTTGCTTCTCTTGCAGTGTAGGTACAAGCCATAATGTACAGCACGTCCACACTAGGAGGATTGTAACACTATCAGTATGGTTAAAGCAATGCATGGTCTATGTGTAGAGAAGCCATTCCCATGCTCATGCCTGCTTTTCAACTTCCTAGTGGGATAAAGCTGATGCTGTCATGCACTTAAAATATCTGGAAGTTGCAGAGTGCTTTAGATTGTCTGGCATACTTGTTCTGGCAATGAACAACCCAGGTTTCTTTAATGAATAAATGGTATTAATTTGTGAATGACAAGGGTCTTTGGGTAAATTCGATATCTTTCATTAGACCAACTCAAATAGTTGTAAAAATTCTTCTTAGCAAGCTTTCAGGAACCAACTCCTTTTGTCAGGCTGAGGAAGTGCCTGCAGATGGTCTGTGTTCTTCCTGGGTGGGGTGGTAAAGCAGCCAGAGGCCAGTAAGTATGCAAGAAAGCCAGTCAGCTAAGATGTAAATTGAGGTGGTCAGCAGGTGAGAGTAGGAAGGGGAATGAAAGTAGCTGTAGTCAAAGGATGAGAGAGAGGAGGGTGGGGGGAAGGGAATTAAAATAGTTGGTAAAAAGTAGTGGGGTTTATCTGGGGAGTTGGAGGTTAGGCAGGTTGTGTGTCATAAATCCAGTGTCTATATTTAGTCCATAACTTTTTGTATCCAGTAGGTTGATGAAATGAAGTTCATGGGCTCATCTGTGAAAGCTATTTTGTAAATTCCCTCTGAGGACTAGAACTGAGAGATTGGAGAGAGAGTGATTTTCTTGTGAGAAGTGTGCCCCCACAGGTCATAGGGTATTTTTGTCTTTTGGTAGATTTACGGTGTGCATTCATTCTGGTGCACAGTTGTTGTTTTGGTTTCTCCTACATATTTTCCATCAGGGTATTTGGTGCACTGGATGAAGTGTATATTACCTTTCTGGAGGTGCAATTTGTGAATTTATTCTTTTTCTGGCTTCCATATTAGGTGGTGTTAGAGAAACACTGTCAATTAACTCCATTTAGATTGCATTATTAATAGGAGAGAGGCTGCCAGAGCTGGAGCTACTGCAAGGAAAGGGCAGTACTGTTGGGGGATCAGTACTGGTTCCTTACCCCTCAGAAAGATGTATGTTCTGATAATCTCTTTTTATCTCCTTACTTTCTCTACTTTATGGCAGCTTGGATAAGGAACCAGGCTCTGAACAGGTTGGGAAGTTTTCTTGATGTCAAAGAGATTTTTCCTCCTTCCAAAATGTCCCCCATTTTTCTCCATTCTCTTAACAGCTTCACACCAAAGCACTGCTTGGCTCTAACACAGCTGTTCTGCAAAGCACTTGTGCTTGCAGTCCGGTTTTCTTAATGGAGTGATTTTTATCCAGCCTTGAAAAGAACTTACATTTGGGCAAATACCAGGTGGGGGAATTTTCCTTGTGACAGACAAAGGCTGGAGTGTATGGTAATTGGAGATCATTACAGGCATTTTTTAAAGCTAAATATAGAGATGACTCTAAACGCAAGTCTTATGTGGTGGGCAAAAGGAGGCAAACTCCCCAGTTTCCATGGTCCAAGCAGAATGAAGTAGAAAGCAGTAAGCCAGGGGCCTAAATTATGTTGCACCTTTTAAAAGTCAAGACCATAAGATAGTTTCCACAGGGCTGTCTTAATATTTTCTAACTGATACTGGACCTAATTCACCAGAGTTTACTGATATTTCCTGCAGAACTTCGGTAGTGACTGACTACCTAATTTTTTTTAACCCTGAATTCTGACTCAAGAAAATGTTGGGACATCAAGAATAGTCTCTTTCCAATATGGCCAACTACAGTCATGTTCAAGGATTATGTGGTGGGCCCCACTGTCTTAAAAATCCTGAGATTTAAAAACAAATGGTAGGTTATCTAATTTGCCCTTGGGGTCTGAACGTTGTATGGGTCACATTTCAAGGTCTTATTATCAGCCAGAAGAGCTAGACATGTCATTAAAAAAGAGGAAATTTTAGCTTCTCATATATTCACATGACTCCAGGAGCTGAACACCAGGTTCTGTAGACTTCAGAGAGGTGGCACTACAGCAATCCATATTCTCAAGGTAGAAAACTCTTTAAATTGTGTTTGCAAAGTGCATATCACAATGGTCTTAGGTGACTTCTCTTTTTATTTCCTCAAAACACTACAAAATTTGCAAGCACTAAGCAAACTGTGAAAATGCTTCCAGTTCTACAGATCTGCATAAAAGCATAGTCTTGAATTATTATTTACTCTCACAGCAATGTTTCTGGGTCATCTGCACCGTTAGTGAAACTGTACGGTCAATCGATGATGATAATAATTAATGGGATTAACCTATTTGTTAATTGCTCGCTCAGATTTACTTAGCAGCCACTGACAACCAGGGAATTAGCTCAACAACAACTTACACTTATTAAGTTTGAACATATTACGTTGTAGGGTACAAAATTCTCACTCTGGTTGTCAGCCAGGAAATCATTTCAGCAAATACTTTTTTATAAAGGAGAGGCAGATGGCTGCAGCCTTAGTAAATATTTATTAAACAAAAGGGCACAGAGGATAATTTTAGTGCTGACAATTTGTTCTGGACTGTACAATGCACAGGATATAAAGGCAGTCCCTGGTCTGAAGTGATCGTAATTTGAGAGCAAGACATGCAGATGACAGACTGCAGGGAGAAATCCAGCCTGAGAACAAATTTCTAAAACTATACAGCAGTGAGGTGTATTCATTGCATTAATCATCTCATTCATGCATTTCTTTATAAAGCCTGAACTCTGTAAAGCAATATCAAATGTAACTTTCTTACAGAATATAAGCTAGAAAATGTAAACTTACCTTGCATAGTAAATCCGTGATACTAATACTATATGTGCGAACACCTGAAGCTTCATTTGCACTAGAGAATAAACATTCTTTCAGAGCTGTTTGTTTATTCACTGCCACCCTCATCAGCCTTGTTTTTCTATGCTCTTAA
This sequence comes from Gavialis gangeticus, assembly GCF_001723915.1. Taxonomy (NCBI): domain Eukaryota; kingdom Metazoa; phylum Chordata; order Crocodylia; family Gavialidae; genus Gavialis; species Gavialis gangeticus. The sequence continues at coordinate 171,722,351 of NW_017729022.1, read as the reverse complement.
AACGTCACTCTCACTAAAAAGCAGCTTCCCATTACTGAAATAGCTTCCGAGGCTCTCCAAGTTTTCAGCTGATACTAAATTATTCTGGGTAGTCATGTCCCAAGGTGACTGAGGAGCTGCAGAAAGATCTAACCAAGCTAAGTGGGCAAAAAAATGGCAGATAAACTTCAGTGTTGACCAGTGCCAGGTAATGCACCTGGGGAAAAATAACCATGACTATATGTACACAATGCTGGGCTCTGAGCTATTGGTTTCAATTTAGGAAAGAAACTGTGGAGTCATTGTAGATTGTTCTCCAAAAACATCAGGTCAATGTGCAGCAGCAACCAAAAAAGCCAAGAAAAAGTTGGGCATCACTGAGAAGGGAATTGAAAGCAAAACAAAGAATATCCTCGTGCCATTACACAAATCCAGGGGGGTACCTACATCTTGAATACTGTGTGCAGGTGTGGTCCCCACATCTCAAAGAGGATGTAGTAAAATTTGAAAAGGTAACCAAAATGATCAGGGATTTAAAGCAGTTTCCATACCAGGAGAGACTAAAAAGGCTAAGACTCTGCAGTTTGGCAAGGAGAAGGCTGAGGGGGGAGTATGATAGAGGTCTATAAAATCATGAAAGGTTAGACCAAATTAACAAGAAACTGCTGTTCCCCAAGTTTTAGAATACTAGAACTAGGGGGCACCCACAGAAATTAGTAAGTGGTAGGTTTAAAAGTCACAAGAGAAAGTACTTTTTTAGGCAATGTATAGTTAACTTGTGGAATTCATTGTTACAGGTGGTGGCGGCCAGGTTCGAAAAAGGACTGGATAAATTAATGGATGATAGATCTATTAATGGCTATTGAACAGAATGTTGGAGATGTTTCCTCTGGCATCTCCAAACCAATAAATGATGGGTGCTAGGGAGGGTATTGACTAGGGGATAGATCACTCTAGAGATATCCAGTTGAGTGCTCTCCCTCTATAGCATCCACTTCTGCCATTATCAGAGACAGGACCCTGGGCAAGATGGACCATTGGTCTGACCCAGTATGGCACTGCTTATGTTCTTAAATATTATGTGAGGTTTTCTATCCCAAGACATCAGGATTGAAACAGACTGTTCTGTTACAGCACTGAAAGCTCTGAGTAACTTGTCTAATGACTGGACATACCAGGACTGCGCCAAAAAAGGTACTTACCCACCTTTCCCCTTGTACTATTCTAGCCATGCCTTGTCTCTGAGACAGTTATGGCACTGGTCATCACTGCCATGCTGTTACTAAGCTGAGGCAACCAGGGCAGCTGGGAAAGAAAAAAACTGGCTCCTGCCACAGCCCAACCCCTAGCCCTATTGTTACACCTCTCATAGTGGCCGTGGGAATGATCTGACCTCACCACAGTAGGAATGAGCTTGGAGGGGAGGAGGGAATGTAGCAGTCCACACACTGTTCAGAAGAGCAGGTGACTAGTACAATATTTGCATTAATCCAAAGCCCTACAGCAGTAGTGCCCAACCTTCTGGCCCTGCCAGCTGGATGAGTGGTGTGGGGTGGATCTGTGGGCTCCAGATCTAGTCTATGAGCCCGATATGGGGCTGGGGCCTGATCCTTCACATGTTGGATTGACTCCTACTGCACTGCTCCATCCCATTCTCCACATGCCAGCTCAGGCTCCACCACCTGAACCCTGGCCCTGTGCACATCAGATAGGTCCCTACCTTTCTGCCCCCCCCCCCCC
>NW_017729022.1:171716723-171720479 GCF_001723915.1 Gavialis gangeticus | reverse complement strand
CCCCCCCTTTCCCCCCCCCCCCCCCCAATCTAGCCTGGACCCATGTGTGCCAGATCAGGCCCTACTGCCTCACCCCAGCTCCAGCCCAGCATGTACAGTGGGATCCCACATGTAGGACCATGCCATCTGACCCGTGAGGCCTGGAATTTTGGCAGTGGGGGGGCAGAGGCAGTATGACGTGCCACCACTCCACCCCCCCACACTCCCAGCCAGATTTCTGGACCCTTGCAGAGTCTGGTAGGCCACGTCATGCAGCTCTGTGGGCTAGATCTGGCCTGCGAATGAGGGGTTGAGCACCTGTGCCCTAGAATACACCATTCACAGTACTGAAAAACAGTTTGTTTTACTGTGCTTGAGGAATGAGCTTTCAAGCTATTCCACTAACACTGACCCATGAGTAGTGTGACTCTGGACCACAGTTTTCATAAATGACTAATGATTTCTGACTGCCTTAAAGTGAGCTTGATTTTTCAGAGAACTGACACTTGTCATCCTCTGAACACCCATCCACTGAACATCAGGTCCTTTTAAGAGTTTCCAGGCTGGACTCTCCAAAAATGGAGGCACCCAAAATCACTAGGCATGTCTTACTATCTTGTAATATTAAAAATTTGCTCCAGCACTTTATTGATTAGACAGCTAGTTTTTATTTTGTTCTTACAGCTTGTTCTTTTTTCCATGCAGCATCATGATATTACATCAGCAGTTAATACTTCTCCTAGGAACGTCATTGTTAGCAAGAGAAATCTTTGCATCAACAAGCTGCTTTTCAAAACACCAAATTTCCATGTATTATTTCTGCAATCTCACAGAGATTCCACTTGTCCCCAGTGACACTGTTAAATTTCTGCTAAGTTACAATAACATCAAGCAAGTGAATGCAAACTCCTTCCCTCTTCTAGAGCAGTTACTGCTTTTGGAAATAGGATCACAGTTTACCCATGGTGTTACAATAGGGAAAGCAGCTTTTGAGAACCTGCCAAACCTTCTAGTTTTAGATTTAGGAGCCAATACGCATCTTTATCTGGATCCGGATGCTTTTGTGGGTTTGTCAAATTTAATTGTTCTCCGGCTCTTTGGCAATGCTCTTGGGGATTACATTTTGCAAGATAACTATTTTCAAGATTTGATTTCTTTAGAAGATTTGGATCTTTCTTCAAACAGGATCACGAGCCTTCGTCCTCATCCCTTGTTTTACAATCTAAAATCTTTGAAAAGGGTGAACCTGAAAAACAACTGGATACAGATCTTGTGTGAAGGAAACCTTCATAGCTTCCAAGGAAAAACCTCTTTAATATTTAGTCTCAATTCTAATCACTTATATCGTCATTCGAGTTCAGTGAACTGGGCCAAGTGTGGAAATCCTTTAAGAAATATTAACCTGGACACACTGGATGTTGGTAGCAATGGCTGGAGTGTAGATATAGTACGAAACTTCAGCACAGCTGTAGAGGGAACTTCAATTACTTTTCTGAAACTCTCCCATCACATAATGGGTATGGGATTTGGGTTTACAAATATCAAAGAACCAGACAACTCCACATTTGCAGGGCTAGCAAGAAGTGGCCTGCGTTTGCTTGATATTTCACAGGGTTATATTTTCTCTCTCAACCCTTGTGTTTTTCAAAACCTCACTGATTTAGAATGGCTGAACCTTTACAAGAACAAGATAAATCAGATCCAAAAGGGAGCATTTTTTGGCCTGGGAAAGCTAAACTTTCTCAATCTATCATATAACCTTCTGGGGGAGCTGTATGATTTCACTTTTGAGGGGCTTCATAATGTAACCATTATCGATTTGCAGCAGAATCATATTGGGGCAATTAGGGAGAATTCATTCAAGGACCTACTAAGATTAAAGATGGTGAATCTCCGTGATAATGCTATTAAAATTCTTCCTCTTCTCCCGACCCTGACTACTACTTATTTAGGAGAAAATAAGTTAGTATCTTTAAGAGGCCGAACGATAGCGGCCACGTACCTTGACTTGGAAAGAAACAGGTTGGAAAACTTGGGTGACTTTTACATTCTTTCCCAAATTCCAGATATTCAGTATATCTTTTTAAAACAAAATCGTTTCTCATACTGTGTAAAACCTAATAATGTTACAGCAAACAGCCAGTTAATCTACTTGGATCTTGGAGAAAATATGATAAAGCTTGTGTGGGACAGAAATTTATGTCTGGATGTGTTCTGGGCACTTTCCAAACTTCAGGTCCTTCACCTGAACAACAACTACCTTACTACCCTTCCACAGGATATTTTTAGGGGCCTAACATCACTAAACAGACTCAACCTAGCCTCCAACCTGTTGTCTTACCTCTCTCCTGGTGTTTTTCCTGAGAGCCTGAAAAACCTTAACATATCTGGAAACCAATTTCTTTCTCCTGACCCTGGTGTCTTTATGACTTTGAGCATCCTGGATATAACACATAACAGGTATGTCTGTGATTGCACTTTAAGCAACCTGCTGTTGTGGTTAAATCAAACCAATACGACTTTAGCTGGTTCACAGGATGACGTATACTGTGTACACCCACCTGCTTTTGCAGGGGTTCCACTCTCTTTATTGTTATTCGACGGTTGTAATGAAGATGAAATCCTGAAGCCTCTACAGTTTGCAGTGTTCATCTTCACCTCGGTTGTTCTGGTAATGTTCATAACAGCAGTCATCACTTTTATTCACATTCGGGGGACTTGTTTTGTCTGGTATAAGACAATTACGAGAATTTTGGTAGATGACCTTCGTCAAACACCAGATACAAGTGCATATCTATATGATGCCTATCTATGCTACAGCAGAAAAGACTTTGAATGGGTTCAGAATTCTTTACTAAAGCACCTGGATTATCAGTATTCTGACAAAAACAGATTCACTTTGTGCTTTGAAGAAAGAGATTTCCTGCCAGGGGAAAATCATATCAATAATATCCGTGATGCTATTTGGAACAGCAGAAAGACGATCTGCATCGTGACGAGGCAGTTTCTCAAGGATGGGTGGTGCGTGGAAGCCTTTAATTTTGCCCAAAACAGATGCTTCTGTGATTTGAAAGATGTCCTCATTGTGGTGGTGGCTGGGTCACTTTCTCAGTATCAGTTGATGAAATACAAACCAATTAGAATCTTTATGCAAAGGAGTCGATACATGCGATGGCCTGAGGACCATCAGGATATCGGCTGGTTTTTAAATAACCTGTCTCACCAAATTCTTACAGAAAAAAGGGTGAAAAAGAAATCTAATGTTATGGAACTGCAATCTATTGCAACAATCTCATAGTTGAAAAAGCTGTTCATTAGGGGTGTGCAAAGTGGGCCCTATTCGATTCGGATTTGGCCCAAATCGGAGATGGTGATTCGATTAGTTGATTCAGATCGCTGTCCCCGATTCAATTCGGCCGAATCCAAATCTGAAGATTCGATGCCAATTCAAAGAATCAGCAATTTGGACATAGACACAGCTTTATATGTTTTTTCTACATACCGCAAGGTACCAGCGTGACTTGTGAATGCTGCAATGCTGGGGCATCCCACAGGAACGTGGGGGGTCCCCCCATGTGCTTGGTGGCAAACCCAGGAGTGGACCGGCAGTATTTCCAGTCCACTTCTGGGTCTGCTGGGGAGTGCACTAAGGGCCCCCCCCTGTGCCACACTGGCTCGGCGATCAGCCACGTGGGGACCCCAGGTGCCCTGCCCCCGATGCAGGAGGCACCTGTTGCTAAGCCGAGAGGGGGTGCGGGGGGGCCCAGCATGCTCTCC
>NW_017729022.1:171711290-171711723 GCF_001723915.1 Gavialis gangeticus | reverse complement strand
AGACCCTTCCCCTCACCTTTTTTTTTTGTTTTATTTTGTTTTTGTTGGGGGGGGGCAGACACAGTACTTCTCCAATACAGTTTATAATCTAGGAGACTGAGCTAAAAGTCTTGATATCAATGGGAGTTTTTCTGTTGACTTCAATAGGCACTGGCTCAGATCCTAAGGGCTATATTAATCCTAGCTGCACAGCCCACCTGTGGTTCTTTACTCCCTGGGCACACTGGCACGAGGTAGGTATAACTTAGCTGGTTGAAATTCAGGGTGGGGCATCATTACTGTTGCCAGGGAGCTCTGCACAGGGGTTCATGAGGAATGAGTATTCCTGCTTGCAGGGAACTCTGAGATCAGCAGCTAGAATGTGCAGTAGAAGCACATGTGCTGCAAGCATTAGAATGAATCCAGAAATTCTTCCCATCAGCTCAACTTTGCA
>NW_017729022.1:171704639-171706290 GCF_001723915.1 Gavialis gangeticus | reverse complement strand
GGGGACCCCAGGTGCCCTGCCCCCGATGCAGGAGGCACCTGTTGCTAAGCCGAGAGGGGGTGCGGGGGGGCCCAGCATGCTCTCCAGCAGACCCGGAAATGGACCAGAAGTGCTTCTGGTCCACTTCCAGGTCTGCTGCTAAGCACGCTGAGGAGACCCCATTCTCTCCTGGGACACCACTTGAATATTTGTTCTACCCAGCATAGAATTGCTTATTTAGATCTTTCAGCAGGCACACAGAGCCCTTGACTTCAACCTCCATGCTTGTCCACTGCAACTTCATTGCAAAGAATATTTTGTTGTGCTGCCTCAACCTGAGGTGGAGTGTGAATAGCCAGATCACTGAACAATCTCTCAAAGAATTCTGTAGTGAACAGTATGTGAAAATGTTGCACTGTGTGGAGCATGGGCTTCCTTCATTATGACCTCTTCTTGCATCATCTGAAAAACAAACTACCTCGGGGATATGAAGGCTGTTGTCAATAGGCATTTCTCACAGTCATCATTGGAGCAGGTGTCCCCAGCTTGTGCCCACCTTTGAAAGGGGAAAATAAATTGTTTCAGTGTCATTTGAGTGGTTGTCTGCATGACTTTTTGTTGAACAGTCAGTGGTGATGCCCCTGTTCCAACTGAAGTAGGGTGCTTGAATCATTAGGGCCTGGAACTGATTGCATGTACCCTGTGGACCACATTTTAGAAGTAATTGGTCTTCATGCTACAAGCATCATAAGCATTAAGGCTGGGATTGTCAAAAACTTTCTTGAGATTTAGCTACCCAAGTCCTATTGAAATAAAATGGAAAATAAAGTAATTCTCATCTTTTAACAAGTTATAGTACTGTGAACAAGATTCTGAGGTTAAAGGAATAGCAACTAAATGAAGTACTACAAGAAAATCTGGTTGGCACAGATTGATTCTTGTACCTCATATCGGAGCTATTCACCAGTATTTTGTGTTGAGATTAGACTACTGCATTAAGAAGAACCAAGATCATATTCATTTCTTCCATCAAGTATTTTCCAGAGTTTTATCAGACTTGCAATCTGCAGGGTTACAATAGAGGTCTGATTCAATGTGCATTGGTGAGACAGTAAAGCATGTCCTAAATGTATATATACATACACACATACATATGCATGTATGATTTTGTACATTTGTGCAGTTAAAACTTAGAAAGGGGAAATACCTGTATGGTCAAGGAGAGAAGCAAGCCTTCCACTGCTATGCTAAGAAGACATAGTGAATGGATTTGTTAGATAAACCTATTGGTCAGTTGAACCTTATTTACATGTTTATACTGTTTTAACGATACCAGCAAAGTTAAAGAAGTACAACTCTGGAGGACCTGAATGCAATTTCATTAGTTCAAATGTACTTGTGGTATGACATATTTCATTTTTTAATAAAAAATATTTTTCTTTTACACCATTACAACTCTGCATACATCAAGCATTGCATTGGCATAACTATGTCAGTAAAAAATATCTCCACTCTAACCAACATAGTCATCTTGGCACAGAAACTGTATGTAGACCAGACAGTAAAGAATTCTCATCTAAGAGAAAAAAGACAGTGGAAGAGAGTGGATTGTGCTCATCCTCCCCTGGGTGGTGCTGTTGGACTGGATAAGATCTAGGACTTGAATTTGTTC
>NW_017729022.1:171692303-171699639 GCF_001723915.1 Gavialis gangeticus | reverse complement strand
GTGGGGCATCATTACTGTTGCCAGGGAGCTCTGCACAGGGGTTCATGAGGAATGAGTATTCCTGCTTGCAGGGAACTCTGAGATCAGCAGCTAGAATGTGCAGTAGAAGCACATGTGCTGCAAGCATTAGAATGAATCCAGAAATTCTTCCCATCAGCTCAACTTTGCAGCTGAAGTGCTGTTCTGTGATTCCCCACATGCTAACCTGCTATATAGCATAATTTGAAAAGAACCCTGTAGCTCTATCAGTAGAACCTGTGCCTCTGCTTTCTTTTGAATTTGTGCATTTCTCAAAGTGCTCTGAAAATATTTGACATCTTTCAATCAGTGCAAATGTGAAATATTTACCCATGCCCCTGTGAGGCTGAGGTTATGCCAAGAAGTATTTCATATTAAACCTTGACTGCTGAGATCGCATGCCCTAAGGCCAGTCTCTTCCTCCTTCTCCACATCCCATATCTTTCCACTTCCAATTAAAGCAGTAGGAACAGATTTAAGTCCATACTACCAAATTCATATCCAGATTGAGATGGCAAAATCCCACAAAGAGGTGGTTCTGACATTTTTGTTCAGTCTTTTATATATGTACTGGGGAAGTCGGATGTAGGTATTGATTTTGATATACATTCAAAATATAGGGGTCAGATTTTGTAGTGGAGCCAGCTCTAGTTAAACCAATTGCAAAGTGACTGTTTTCCTGAGATAATCCCAGCTCATGAGACTTAAATTTAATGAAGCCCTATGTAGGAAGCCAGGTATGTAGGCAGGTACCTAACAGGGCTCTTCCATCTCTTTTCTTAGATTCTCTAAATGGCAGGATCCTTGAATCAGTCTCCTCATAGTGCATGGCAATCAGGGAAGGGACACGTAGACATGGAGCTATTTGTTCCTCATGTCTTAAGCTCTAGAGAGATAAGCCTCATATTTCTAAGAACCTGCTGAGAAGATGCAGGGGAGTGTGTTAAAAAGGGGTAACACTTCTCTCACCGCAGACTAATGTAAGGTCAGAATACACAGGCCTACACAGACCCTTTACAAACTCCAGTACTGTGATAGAGGCAGGAGGGGTGGTGCCTCTGAAATACAGATCCTGGCTGTTCCAGACCATGGAGTGCCCTCAGAAGGCTGCTGAAATTAAAGCAGAAGCTCTTTTGCCTAGCCCGTTCTGCAGCTTGTGCTGCTCTTCCTCAGGACACAGCCCAAAGCTAAGCCCTAGTGAACTAAACCCACAGGCAGCAGCCTCCCAGCATGACTGTCAGTCTGGAACAGGCCTTCCAAGGCTCCACCAACCCCCTTTGAATAGTGTGCCACATCAGCACTGCTGACTTGATAGAGTCCTTGAGGGCTTCGCTGCTGGCCAGATCCAGCCCATGGAGCCCCAGCATCCAGACTGTGGTGCTGCCCTTGGGTCTGGAGCTGACCTACATGCGACATAGACCCTGTAACAACCCCCCACCCCCAGCTGCTTTGGGACATGGTCTGGGACACGTACCACACACAGCATCCTCTCCAGCCAGTCTGAGACCCCAGCTGCATGTGTCCTCCCTGCCTATGTGCCCTCCTGACCATTCCAGGGCAGGCACTATGTCCAGAGTTGGTCCCAGACCAGTTTGAGTGCGTGCCCCATGTGGCATGAGCCCTGGATCAACCCCAATTGGGCACTATATGCAGTACAGTCCTGAATTGGCCGGGCAAGTGGTGAGTGCAATGAATCCAGGATCACAGGGTGAAGAGCGAGGCACAGATCCATGGACCCAGTTTGTCCTGCAGGGCCAGCCATTAGGGCTGTGCGAAGCGTTGGTAGCTGATTCAATTCAGAGGAGATTCAAGCCTCCCCGACAAGCCCCACCAGCTGGGTGAACAGTGGCAGGGAATGGGGGCAGGCGCATTCACCTGGATCAGGGAGAGGCTGGCAGCAGGGGCTATGGGAAATTTTATGGTGGTTGCAGCCCCCACATAGCCCCTGCTCCACTGCTCTCTGTGGGGCAGGTGGAGCCAAGGTTGCACTCCAGGCTGCGACTGAAGCTAGCCACCCGGTGCACAGCCCTGGCTCCACCTGTCCCACGGAGTACAGCCTGGTGGCGAGTGGCTGGGACTAGCCTCCTGGAGTACAGTCTAGCCCAACCCACCCTGTGCAGATCTTGGAGCACATGCCCACTCGCATACCCTCCCGGACTGGTGGCACACAGTAGCAGGAGTTCCCCTCCCCGAGTCCTGTGCCCCTCCACCCTGGCTGGGCAGCTTGTCTCAGCCCCAGCACCAATCCCTCCCTCGCTATGGGGGCATTGATCTTATTTCAGCCCCATGCCCCTTCCCTTCCCCCTCCACCCACCACAACAGACTTACCAGCTGGAGGCAGCTGTGTCCAGCGTGGCTGAGGACTGCTGCCTGTTTAGGCTATGGCCAAATCTCTGAATCGGCACTGAATCTTCAGATCTGAATCGAATCAGGACAGTGATTTTGAATCACTGAATTGAATCACTATCCCTCCAAATTGACAAAATCCAAATCGAATACTTGCCACTTTGCATAGGCCTACCAGCCATGTGCCATGCATCCAACCGACAGAGCCAGATGAGTTTGAAACCCCTGGCTTGGGGTTTCCTCTTAAACATTTTGTTCCAGGAGACATTTAAATAATTAAGTGGGTAATGTCAGGATATTTTAAACTATTGTTTAAGCTTTAGCTGCTTTGATAAGCATTGCTGAAACCTGGAAGGGCCCTCAGGAGGCTATTCATTTCCTTACTACTTTGTTATTGTTGGGGTGCATGCAAATGTCTATAGGGGAAGTTAATTCAAAGCAGTCCAAAGCTCCTCTTTCATCCTAACAACTCACTATGAAAAAGTATTGGCTTCTAGGCTGGGACCTGCTACCATTACAATGGGAAGAGCCTGCTTAGCCAGGTCACAGAACTCCGTCATTTCCTATAGGCAGCCTCTTTCTCTTGAATGGAAGGGCACAGGGTGTCATCAAGAAAGGACTGTAAATGCCTGATACTGCTCTTCACCACAGGAACTGCAGAAGTATCCAGCACACAAAGGGGAATGACTACATTTGATTAATTAAGCTCATAAATTGTGCCTTGGTCCCGTAACTATTGATTGGCTTCCCTTTAGGCTCACCAAGAACATTACAGCGCTATTAGAATTTTATGGCTCTTTAGTTAAGGATACTTTCATCAGTTTTACTCACCTTGCTTGACTGAAGACATTAAGCCACTGGAGAGCATCCAGCATGGGGTGTGAAGTGCAACAGGCTTTCAAACAGGTGATTATGATAGGAGCAGGTGAATTTATTTGCAGAGGCAGCAGCTTGAAGATTCAGAGGACAATGACTCAACTTCATAAAGTGTCAGTGGAGACCAGAGAGAAGAGCTATGCCGAAAACATGAGTGCCTCAACATCCCCACGACAACCACTGCATGAGTTTTATAAATATTAGTGCATCCTTAGGGAAACATGTGTTCTTTTGGTGGAGAAACTGGCAAAGCAGCTTGCCCTGGTCACACAGGGACCCTTCGGCCAGGCCAGGACTAGAAGTCTGGAGTTCCTGAACCCCAGATCTTCCTTGGGACTGTACTTAAGTCCCATTGAGTCTTCAGGTAGGAATCACCAAAAATACATACAATGCACATATAGAATACCACAAAACCAAGAATCCTCTTCTCTTCTACCAGGATGCACAGGGTAACACAAGGTCATGTGTTGTTCCCACTGCTGCTATGTGCAACACCACTGAAGTTACTGGGAATCTTGAAGTACAAAAGAAGATCTATCCCCCCCAGGTCTAAGAGGTGGGGGAAAAAAAGTCTCATGGTGATTGACATGGTGACACTAATGTCATCTGTTTGGGGCAACTTTGGTTCCCACAGCATGTTCCTCTCTGTTTTCTGTGGTCTAAATCTGAATGTTCCCAGGTGATGGATTTGTTGCCACTTCCCTTTGAAGGGTCTTGACATTGTTCAGCTCTCACCCTAGTTACCACCCAGGGACCTCAACAGGTGCTAAGAGAAAATGCTGGCATAGACAGGGCCCTTCCCATGCTAGGAGACCTCAACATAGCCTGCTCAGGATAACACTGCCCTTTTTTGACCCTCAGTCACATCACAAACTTATTTCATTTCCTGACCACCAGGTCCCTATGAACATTCCCACTCTCCTAGTTCTCCTTGGCAGTGAGTACCTGTTTCAGGTTAGTTCGTCCCCTCCCTTCCTCCTTCTTATGCCATTCATATTATTTTACAATGGCTTTAACATGCCCTTCCTTGCTAAAGCTGAGACTACAGGGTAGGGCTGTGCGAAGCTTTGGTACCCGATTCGATTTGGAGACGATTCAGCCCTATTTGGTGGCCAAATCTCTAAATCTGAATCAAATCAGGAGACCCATAAAAAGTTCCGAATTGAACCAGAAGCCTCAGAATTGATTCAGAGAGATTCAGAGATTCAGAAGGCTTGCAGGAAACAGAAACTGAGAGGAGGGAGGGGGATGGGGTGATCTATATATGGAAAAGGCTGAGGGCAGGGAAAGACTTCTCTGATATTGACATCTGCAGCTAGCCAGTGACTGTGATCTTTCCCTGAGTTCCCTTCCAATCACAGTGCTCTGGGGGAGTGACAGCAACAACATATCAAGCTGTGATCTGTGCCTTTAGTGAGCTGTCTCTCTCTTGGAGCAGCAGCATCTGAAAGGCTTAGTCTCTCGCTAGCTAGTCTCTCTTCTTGTAAATTGTATCCAATCCTTTCCTACTTACCCTTGCCTACAATATCAATTGTTATCCCTATCCATTCTTCCCCCAAAATCCTCTTATTCGTTCTTTTTAGTTTGTCTTGATTCTTTCCCCCCACAAAAAGAAATCTGTGTTTTCCCTGACAGTGTGTCATCACTGTGCAGAAAAACACAACTTATATTACACACGCACACACATTTTGCAGCACACCAAACAGTATGAAGCATACTGGAAAGGCAGGTGCCAGGTCTTCTGGCAGGGGAGGAAGAGGGGGCAGAAGGAGACCTGTAAGTTCCCTGCACCTTTCCTGACAGCGATGAGTCTCCTGCTGCTAGTGGGAGAAAGGAGGTAGTAGCAGTGCCTGCACCTGCACCACCACCACTAACCAGCACCAGCATGACATTCTCCACCCCAATTTCAGTTCCCAGCATGAGCCTTCCAGTGCCAGAGGAAGAGCTGGATCTGGAAGTAGAGGAGCTGAGGGCCATAGCGAAGGAAATTCTGGGGACAAGGGAATCTGAGTTTGTGTTCCACACCCCTCAAAGTTCCCCTAGAGGCAGGTCTTCTTCTCTGGAAGGCACTTCGGAGGAAGCTGTAGGGGCAGCACCTCCTGTTGTTGTGCCTCTGCCTGGTGATGAGGGAGATAAGGCAGGATCCCCACCCTCAACCCAGAAGCGAGTGGGTAGTGTAGTGTGGGATCATTCTGAGGTGGCACCCCCTCACAAGTCTAGCTTGCCAGCATCCTGGGTGTTGGCATCGGGATACCACAAAGTAACCCAAAGTGGCTTCCCCCTTCAAAATCTTCTCCCCCCATTTTTTGCGTGGGGTTTTGGCACGCTTTTTTTCCTGGGTTTTGGTGTTCTATCCCAGTCCGGCACCAGCCTTTCTGGAATTTTTTTTACTCCACAACTAGGTTGGCGGAGGGGGAGGGGGGTATCGACCAGAGAGGTTTGAGGTGCATGACCAAACAGCAGCACACCAGACAGGCAGAAGGACTGAGCCCAGCGGGGAGAGTTGCCCCTGGGTGGCACAGAAATGCTAATGCAGCCCTCGAGAAGAATGCAGGCTGCTGCTGCTGAAGTTGGATGCAGTGCAGCGTTCGAGTGCAGGATGAAAGCCACTTTGTGATGTGGGGCTTGAAAGCCAATACTGCTTTACGGATGCATTGTAAGTGACATTTGACACTTGACTGTGCCCTGAGGGTGGGGAGGTGCATTGTTTACTTCAACTTTGATGTAAATAGAGTTGGTGGATTTAATTGCTGTGAAGGAAGGTGCAAGCTATTGCACAATATGAAGCCCCGCAGTTGCAGCGCAAGGTTTGGGGTGGGAGGGCACCCTTCCCCCCTGCCTTGGCCGTCAGCTGCCTTTCTCCACCTCACCTCCCTGTTCCCATCCCTGCCATACAGGAGGGGTACCCAAGTTCACGGCAGGAGGCACTACATGGTGGTTTTCCCAACCAAATTCTTATGCTTGCTCTTAAATTCTCCCCCCACCCCGCATTCCTTCCCCCCCTCCTATTTTTAGCTTCCAATTGCTATGCTCCATGTTGCTCCCACTGATCACAACAGGCAACAGAGAAGAACACACAAAGGCTGAGAGGGACACCCAACACCACTTCCTTCTCAAGTGGCAATGTCACCACCAGGTACCTATTCGCTACTCGTAATATCCTTAGATTCATAATACAGGTTTCCCTTGATTTATGCGGGTTCAGTTTATACGAATTTGCTCTTATGCAATGACCCTTTTTATACCTGAAATTTGCTACATGCGAGGTAAATTTGCTGTTATGTAAATCAGCATTGGTGCAGTCTCCCCTCCCCCAAGCAGGTAAGTCTGTGAGTTTGTGGGGGGAGGGGGGAAGAGGAAAGGAAAGGGCCATGGGGCTGGGGTTCCACTCACTGCAGCCCCTGCTGCAGCTAATCTAGGAGTGGCCACAGCCAGTGGCTTGCAGCCACTGGGCTGTGCCCTGAATCCCCCAGGGCTCTGCTTCCTCCAGAGCATTGTGCCCTGAACCCCTTGGTGTGGCATAACCCAGTGGCTGCAAGCAGGTGGCATCCGCTGCTCCCAGGGCTGCAGCAGGGGTGGGTAGCTGCCTGCAGTGAGATGGGAGCAGGCTGGGGCCGGCGGCTGCTGCAGGCTGGGGCCAGTGGTGGCACTAGGCTGTTCCTGGTGCTTGGGGTGGGCTGCAGTGAAGGGAGGGGGGCTGCTGCCACCCCAAAATTTGCATAGCCCCCCGCATCCTGCCTTCTTAGCACCACTGCCGAGTGCTGGGAAGAGCCTGGTGCCACCTCCAGCCCCAGCCTGCAGCAGCCACCAGTCCCAGCCTGCTCTTGTCCTGCTGCAGCCCTGGAAGCAGCGGATGCTGGCTGCTTGCAGCCACTGGGCTGCACCATGCCTGGGGGGTTCAGGGCATGGTGAGTGGGGAGAAGTGGGGTGAGTGGGGAGAAGTGGGGTGAGTGGGGCTGCCATCTACCACAAGTGCCATGAAGAGCCTGGTGCTGCCCCTGCTGCAGTCCCGGGAGCAGCAGATGCTGCCTGCTTGCAGCCACTGGGCTGCGCTGTGCCCCTCTCTCCACCCCTTCCCCAGCCCCAGCCCCAGCCC
>NW_017729022.1:171686849-171687303 GCF_001723915.1 Gavialis gangeticus | reverse complement strand
GCCCCAGCCCCAGCCCCAGCCCCAGCCTCACTCCCTCGCTCACCACTGTGGGAATGCATCCCTAGCTGTTTCATTGTAAACTGGGTTTGCTTTATGCGAATTCGATTTATGCGCCGTTCCCTAAGAACACATCTACTGCATAAATAGAGGGAAACCTGTACTGAAAAAGCAATTGAGAATTCACCTTTAGCAGTGTATAAAATTTAAGCCTCTCTCCACCACAATATAGACAGTTTCTAAATAGAGACAAAGGGATAGTATTGTGTGAATACAACTAAACATGCACTTGAAATAACAATTTTTAAGTTTAAAAATTAATAATTTAGTTTAATATATGAACCTTGATCCTAGGCAAGCTGTTCGAGAAAATTATTCTGGCACACATCCAGAAGGGGCCAGCAGGGGATTTCATGCTTAGGGGCAACCAACACGGGGTCATCAGTGGCAGGTCCTG
>NW_017729022.1:171678472-171686567 GCF_001723915.1 Gavialis gangeticus | reverse complement strand
GGCTAGGGTCTGGAACCAACTTCCAAGAGAGGTGGTGCAGGCTCCTACCCTGGGGGTTTTTAAGAGGAGGTTAGATGAACACCTTGCTGGGGTCGTTTGACCCCAGTACTCTTTCCTGCCATGGCAGGGGGTCGGACTAGATGATCTGCTCAGGTCCCTTCTGACCCTAGAAACCATGAAACTATGAAACATGCCAGTATTTACCAATGATTACTATTTTTTGTCTCTGTTCAGGGTAAGAACAGTCTATGCTGTGTTTGTTTGTCCTGCTTCCAGGCTTGCCTGCTGCTCAGCTGCCCAGGCTACAGTGTGCAAGATTTAAAAATGCAGAAAAATGACGAATGTTCAGATATTTCAGTAAGTAGCTGCTTGGACTATGCTTCATTGACTCTTTTCAAAGATGATATATGCAATATTCCATTTTTATGTTTTGTTTATATACCCACATTTTTTTAGTTCACTGTGTTTCGCTGCGTGGGCTTGGTATACTCTCCCATCCAGATACAAAGGAGCACAGTTATTTCTGGGGGCTGGGCAAGAAATCAAATGGCTGACTTTTGGGCAGTCTGTTCACTTTGTCCAGCAGGTAAAGCAAAATAATAAAAATGAAGTTTTGGTATTAGAGTACTGTATTTTTCTAATGATTATAATAAAAATCTCATGCATTTCCCTTTTTTGGCTGTCTGCCTTCTGGTGGCTGCCCAAAGAGCTGAGCTGCTGGATCCCAGACTGGACCAGGTGCCTATTCCTAATGATTGTGTTCTTTTGTATCTTGTGAGAACAATGATCCCAAGTAATTCTGTCTATGCTAATGATTAAATTAATAATTATATTAGTAATAATTGTAAAGGATACTTACAATACTCAAGCTAGAGTGTGGCCTGGGTGTGGTGTAAAAGCTGGGGTGCACTCCAGGGGTGCAGGGTCAGCCACCCCTTGGCGGGGAGCAGTGAAGCAGAGCATGCAAGGGAGGAGCAGGTTAAAAGTTGGGACACTGGAATGGAAGAGGCTTGCCGGCTCTGAGAAGTGGCAGCAGGGAAAAGGGGCATTGCCTGCTGGGGTGGGCAGGGGTGAGGGGGAGTGGAGAGCCCTGAAATTCACAGCCAGGCCAGACACCTGCAACACTGTGGCCAGGCACAGCCTGCCTGGGCATGGTGCGAGAGCACTGAAATTCATGGCAGGGCCAGCCAGCAGCGAAGTGCATGCAAACATGGGGAACAATCTTTTTAGAAACCAAAAAAGTTGTATTTTTTATTAATCTGAACCTTGAACTATAAATCACCAAGAAGAAATTGCAAGATTAGCAACTGGTGTCTTGTTGAAGCATTACAACAGAAATTCCCTGGATTTCTGAGTGAACCCAAGTGGCACCTGATGGTGAAATCATTGCAAGGCATGGAAAATGCCACTTTTGCCCCTATGTCAGATAGACATTGAAAAAAATAATATGATAAAAATAATCCTCTTAGCACAAATTTCAGCTGCTAAAAATAAAATATGTTGGAGGTGGTTTAAATTATCATGATAACAAATGACTAACATGATAAAATGAGGTGACAATGTAGATATTCAGGTGTGATTAAGCTAGCTAAATGGCAATTTTTGTCAGGTGGAAACAGAAAAAGTGCAAGATGGGCAACCGCCCAAAGAGCAGAGTACAGGAGAGGGACACAAGATCTGTTGTGAGGGCAGCAAATGCATTTACACCTGGAAGGGAAGCAGCACATTTGGAAGTGTGAGGAACCACCATAAGCTGAAAGGCTGCACATGGTTCTCTAAACCCTATGACAAATAAACAGGTGGGGGGACTTTCTGTCCACCAAGAACGAGTATTGTGGCAAGCAGAGAGGCAGGGAACAAGATACATTTATGGGGTCTGGATATGCAGCACTTACAGTCAAGCATAGTGCATTACTATGGTGTGTGACTTGACTGACTTCAGTGGGACACTTGCCAGTATAAGCACTTTTCCTGCTACTTAGTGTGCCAAATGAGCTTGTTTGCACGGGACAGCACTGCCATCCCTAAGCATTCAAACACCAGAAGTCAGGCATCCAGAATCAGGGAAAGGCTTAAAAATCATGAGATTAAAATAAAGAGAGAGAAGAAGTTAAGCTCATTTTATCTGGCTTTTGGTTTCAGATACTTCTGAGTCACATTTTCAGGGCTTGCTCCACAAAACCACAGGAAAGGTCATATTCTCACAAAAATCCATGAATGCAGGAACTGGGGCTTTGAGAAGCACACCAGATGCTGCCAGACTCCAAACGGGGAGCTGGCAGGATCGACTGTTCACGGAATAAGGAAGTGCAGGAGCTGAGACTTCCAGAAGGAATCTAGTTGGGCTTTCCAATCTCCAGGCTCACTTTTGGCAGTACTTGTCCATGGTAGATGACACCCCTGGCTGCATCCAAAGGTTGTACACTTGCAGGGGCATGCGCTTGCCTTTGTCGCGGGCCCAGCTCCTCCCAGCTCCTGGCTACATGTGCTGCAGGAGGGTGCTGGCTGGGGCACATGGTGTCTCAGAGCAAGGCTAGCCAGCAGGCAGCCCCCCTGCTGAGGCATGCACCTGCTAGCCAGGAACTGACATGTCCAGATGGGGGAGCAGGCAGCCCAGGGAGAGCAGAGCCCCTACAATGAGGCACATTGTGCCCAGCCAGCTGCTCCGCAGCTAGCTGGGGTGCGGTGTGCCTTGAGACAGGGGAGCAGGCAGCCCTGAGCTGACTGCTCCCCTGCTTCAAATGCCTCAGCGCAAGGGCTCTCCTGTCTCCACGTGCTTCAGTGGGGGCTTTGCTGTGGAGTCCCTACACTGAGGTACATGGAGACAGGGGATCACTAGCAGGCAGGCAGCCCTTGCACTGAGGCACCCTGCCAGCCAGGAAGCAGCCTGTGGAGACAGGTAGGCCCTCATGCTGAGGCACACAGAGACAGGGGAGCTGCCCAGGGCTGCCTGCTCCCCTGTCTTGAGGCATATTATGTCCCAAACGTGGAGCAGCTGGCTGGGGTGCAATGTGCCTCAGTTTGGAGGCTCCACAATGCACGGAGACAGCAGAGCTCCCCTGTCTGTGCATTTCTCCTGGTGCACTGTAACTGGTAGAAAATGTTGCCCCCGCTTTGCAAATTAGCAACACCATGCACAATTTAACATGAAACATATGCAATTTGTGGCACCACAGATTGCATGTGCCTGCATGTGTGGATATGACCCTTGAGCCTAAGCATTTCTCCTGTTTATTTGGTGTCAAATCAGGAAGACATCTATAAGCTAGAAAGAACAAACATCATGGAGAACAAGCAGAAGCCCTGAAGCATGCAATGATTAAATTAAGTTAAATAGAAATGCAAGCAATGGCCTCTAGGGGGTCTGTAGGTATAGTTGTTCTATCAAGCCACCCTTGTCAGTCTTTATGGCACCTGTACATGCAAACATGTGTGACAGGGCTTTTCAACATGCCAGCAGGATCCCTCTTTCTTACTTGCACAAATTAACAACTTGCATCTTGTAAGGGTGTCCTGAGCAGTTGGGTCTTCACAGTTGTCACTATGCTCCCTCCCAGCCACCATAGGACTTGATAGCCAAAACAAGGATAGAATTGCGCTTTCTGGTCCACAAGTGTGGGCCTGTGGAACTGCTGTAGCAGTAAAGCATATCATCTGAGCTCCTCCCAACAAAGTATGGTGATTCCTGACACACCAACTGATAAGGCACCTTCCATTTTACAGTGGCTAGGGACAGACATTATACATAAACCAGTTTAAGTGATCAGAAACTGGCTTAAACCTGTAACAGAACAGATGTTCAGTGCACATAAACCAGTTTGAGAATGGCTGAAACCAGTTTGAGATAAACTTGGTTGAATGTAGACTTAACTGATTTGGGTCAAACCAGTTTATGCAATGTCTGTCCCAGACCCCTTGCTGGTTTAAGATAAACCAGATACCTCCAGCATCCTGGCATGCTCTCTGGGCTGAGCAGGGCTCTCTGCTCCACAGCAGAGATGGGCCCTCCCCTCTGCTCCCTGACTGCAGCTCCAGAGACTGTAGGATGCTTCCCCCCTCCCCTCACCATTCCCTCCTAGGCAGAAATTCTCCCCACCCCCCCTCTGCCTTGCTGAGGAGATGTCTGTATATTAGCTAGCAGACCACATGCTGGCCAAGGTCCCTGCTGAATCAACAGGTAGCTGGTAATATTGCTCTCTTGTTTTCTTAATGGGGTGATTGATAAACACTGAGCCAGGGGATGATAAACACTGCTGGGCTAATCAGAGCATCCTGCCAAGGTCTGGCCATGCCCCCCTCAGCTCGTTGCTGTAGAAGGGACAGGAGGGCTGCTTTAGCATGCCCCAGCCTGAGCCACTGCAGGCATGTGCCTGCATATCTGGGGTGTCTGTGCAGTTACAAACCAGTTCAGCCTAGCCAGGTTAGATTAAGCTGCAAAGATTGAATCAGTTCAGGCTCAGGCTTTTTGACTGTCTGTCCCTACCAAGTGGGTACTAATTAGGTACTAAAGCTTTAAATCTCACCTTATAAAATCACACTTTTGCCAACACTGCCATTGGCCCTTAGGCAAGCCTAGAGTGATTCTTTCTTGCCCCCATGTACAGAAGTTGACAAAAATGGCATCTTGCCATTTTAGTCCATCTTTGTGTTTTATATTGTGTATGTACAGTGCACTGTATGCCAAAAATAGATCTAAGCTTCCTGTTCCAGTGTGCAGAAGTCACTACAGGTATAACATGAGTTATTTCATAGTGCAAAGACCGGCTATTCATAGCTGCCCCTGTTTGTTCTAGACATGGGTTTTTCCTTCCTTTCAGACAACCTATTGTTTGCCTTTTCCATTTTCATTAAAAATAAAATATTTGAAAACTCTAAGTAAAGAGGACAAATATATTCTTTGTGAAGCCAACAATTTTCTAAACAGGAAGGTTAGCTCTTTCCTGTTTAGACATTATGTCCACAGAGAGGAAATTGGGATTTTTAAATGATAACAATAATTGCATAAAGCAATGGTACATAAATATTAATAAGTATCAAAGGGGGCCACACAGTTTACTTAGCATGCACCAGATGATACAGCACTGCGCTGAGTATTTGACTAATGGCCAGTCCATGTGCCTCAATGCACAAAAGTGGATTCCCAATTAATCATTCCACCAGCTTGAACACCTGGCTCTTCACCAACGCTATCTCAGAATGAAACAAGGAAGATAAGCCTGTCACAGGCCCCCATATATTACAGTGCAGAGGGAAAATGTATGTCCTCTGCGATGGAGTAAATAGCAAATATGGTTACAAAACCACACTGTCTGATGCAGCAGTAGATTTCAGACCAGGATTGTTTCTAGGCTTCACATACTTTCCATGCTGATAAGCCAAGGCTGAGTGTTTCAACTCACCTTTGTCACTGCTCTTCATAAAAATTTAACTAGCAACAGAACTTAAGTGCTGATATAAAATAGGGCATTACAATCATGAATATTTAGCACAGGTGCCACCATTCACTACTGGAACTTGAAGTGCTTTATAAAGGTGAATACATTTCATCGTCTTCCATTTTATACAGGGGGGAACTGAGCTACAGGGAATGAAGTTGCCTAGATTTATGTACAGAGAATCAGTGGCAGTGGTAAGACCAGAATTCAGGTTTCATTTTCAATTCTTCTGTTTACTGAACATCTCTACTTCTCTAATGAGAGAGAATGTGAGAGAGAGTGTAAGTGTCAGGTAGCAAGGGGAAAGAAAAGGAATATCCACTAAGATAATAGTCTTGTTTATCCTATTCTGTCAGAGATTTTCAGCATGTATTTTGAGCAGTACAGAGACTAGAGGCCTTTATTTTTCTTCAGTGTTAAAGCATTAGCAATGCCCCAAACACCCAGGGATCGATGCAGAGGTGGTGAATGTCATAGTCACACTCCCCTTTTCATAGCGTAGTCTCTGGTTCCCCACAGCCCTGGACACCCATGTCCCCGTGGAGTCCAGAACACGCTGTGGGAACAGCAGCCAGGGACTTTTGTTAAGTCCCCAAAACAGGCAAGAAACTCTTCCTCCATTAGCACCCCTCCCTTCCCCTCTGCACTCAGCAATACCTTGCCTCCCTTCCCCTTCTCCCTCTCCCTTACTAATTATGCCTTGGACAAACGGGAATGGGACACCTACATGCCACTGTCCCCAGCTGACCTGAGGGTGGGGGGAGCCCCAGAGCCATTTCTGCCTTGTCCCAGCTGGGGCTGTAGGGAGCATCTGTGCAGGAAACCTGTCGCAGTTGGGCACAGCAGCAGAGATGGTGGTAAGTAGGTTTCTCCTTCCTCCCTCAGGGGTTCCCCACCAGCTCAGGAGCAGGCACAGGAAGGGGAAAATTCACCAACTACTGTTGCTGTCCCCAGCTAAACCTAGCTACCTGCAATGGAGCATGAGCAGCCAAGAGAATGGTGGTAACAGGCATATTCAGCACACAGCAATGACCCAGCTGGGGCCTGATCCAGCTGTGCAGCAACAGCCTGAGCAGGGTCCAAAGCAGCCACAAGGGAACAGCTCAGCCAAGACCTAATCCAGCCATACAGAAACAGCCTGGCCAACGCCTACGGTACTGGCCCAGCTAGGGTCCAATGCAGACATGCAGGATCAGGCCCTGGTGGGGCAGTTCCCAGGCAACTAGATCAGGTCCCAGATGGGCGGATCAGGTCCTGGGCAGGCCATTCCTATGCAACTGCATCAGGCCCTGACCGGGCCATTTCTACACAACTGGATTGGGCCCTGGCTGGGCCAGCACTGTGCACCAGATCAGGTGCACAGATTGGATCTGGCCTGTGGACAGACTTGGCACCACTTTTGTGGCCCAGGGGCAAAAGGGTGGGGCACCACTGCTCCACAGGTAGAAATAGAGAAGGGTGTATGTAGCCTGGCTAAGGGGAAGCACCTTGGAGCAGCTACTCCATCTGTAACATCTGACAAATACTTCCCTGCTGTCTACATCCCAAATAACTGCAGGGGTTTTGTGGGGCACACAGGGACTAAACTCTGGATGGCAAAAAGAGAAGAGAGAAGAGATTGATGGGAAGAAGAAATGACTATGCCCTAACTCTCATCAGCGTCGGCCAGGCTCAGTCCTGGCTGGGAAGCCTCTTTGGAAATGCCAGAATTGGGAGGAGAGGAATGTGTTTCTATCTCCTGCTCAAATTGCTCCCTGGAGTGAATGGTGGGACATTAAAAGCTCATCAACAATCAGAGAAAAGTTTTCTTCAAAATGAGACAACTCTAGGTTTGTTTCCTCACAAAACAAAACCAAACCAGAATTAAAATCAGCAGGGAGAAGAGAACATGCAAAAGCATGAAGGCAGCATTGTCCTGCATGGTCTTGACAACAGAGAAATTAGGGGCAGTGCAGTCTCCCTCCCACCCATCTACCTACAGCTGAATAACAATCTCTGTTGAGCAGAAGCCAGTAGGAGGTGAGATTTCTCAGCACCTTTAAGTAGGGGCTCAGCACTTTAAAGTGACAGTCCCAGACACAGCAAAAGCTTAAACTATAGTTTAAGTTGAAGCCAATGAGAGCAAAGTATTTCACCAGGCTGTGTCTTTAGAAGACTATGGTAGATATAATCGGGAATCTGACTTGATGAAAGCTAGCAATGCTAGAGCTAGGTTAGTCTAAAATAGGAACTTCTTCCTCACCGCTCCTGAACCTTTACGTGGGTGAACCTACCTAACTTTTCCTGAGGCTTGAAACAGCTCATTTAGCTTTCCTCTCCCACCCTTCCCTGTAATCCTTCATTTTCATGTAATCCTCCTCCCGTGTTCTGGCTGAAGAGGGAAGTAACAAACCCATAACTAAAGTGTTCAGTGAGAGGAGGAGTGAATGTACACTATTACCGAGTACTGACTTTTCTCCAGTGGGCAGGAGTTCATCTCCAAAGACTACCACCACTGCATGCATTGTTGGTACCAGAGCCGGCAGCCTCAGCAGAGCGAGCAGGAATTAAAGGATTAGACTGAGGGAGACAGAGAGGATACAAGGCACTAGCCGGAGGGTTTCATAGTTTCATAGATTTAGGGGTCAGAAGGGACCTAGTAGATCTTCTAGCCCGACCCC
>NW_017729022.1:171674070-171678461 GCF_001723915.1 Gavialis gangeticus | reverse complement strand
CCTGAAAATTCCCTGTCCAGCTCCTCCTCTTGGTTGGGAGACCTAGGTTAAATTCTCTGCTTTGCCATGGCTTTCTGGGTGACTAAGGCACTTGGATGTGTCCATAATTTTTCCACTGTGCTCTTGAGCATGCCACCAAGAAGCACAGCTCCACTCACCCACTCCCATTCCTCACATCCCACCCCCATTGATAAGGCAGTGAATAATAAGGCTATTCCTTTCTCCCCCACTCCCTGCTATGCTCCCAAGTGGTCCACCACCAGCATGCTTGAGACACTGTTTTCAGGGCAAGTGCATCACCCCGTTTCTAGGGTTGGTGTGTCAGGAGCGGGAGCTAGTGGCCAGGCCATTTTCAAGAGCAGTGGCCCTAGGGGCACTGGGAGCCTATCTTGCTGTGCTTCAGTTGCCTGTCTTTAGAATGGGGCAAATAGGACTTGCCTACTTTACAGGGGCACTGTGAGGATTAATACATTAAGGATTGTGAGGCTCTGAGTTATGATGATCAGTGTAAATGTCGGTGATAGGACAGGAAGTGAATTTTGAGCTCACCTTCCCTCTCAGTCAGGTCAAAACCCAATCCCACCCTGTCATGGGTAAAGGGCACTTATTGTTCACACTGTGCTAATCTGGTAGGGGAAGAGACTTCTGCGGTCAAAGCAGCACATTTCAGGAGAATTTACTGTGGACCAACACTATTTCAATTTTTTGCTAAAACTGGAAAATCTTTCCTATCTATTCTAATCAGCCTACAGGGGGAAAATGCAGTTGAGTAGAGAGTGGGAAGCACCCCCCCGTGTGTTCTTCCTCTGGAGTATTTACTCATACTTCCACGGTCATTTGTGCTAACAGTGTCCTTTTCATCAGTGTTCTTCTCTGAGAGACTCATTCATAATATTCTGATTTGGTATATACACATTCGCCTCCCTGGTACTTCAGAACTCTACAACTTCATTCATACACCAATACACACATCAGAGGGCTGTTAAATAAAACCCCAGGAAGTTTGCTCACAGACATGGTCTATTTTAAGACTTGGACTGGGTCTTGGAATTTTACAATATTCAGAGGATTTGGCAGTGCGACTGTTTCCTCACCAGGACATGTGGGCTGCCAGAACTACATGTACAGCACACCTTATTGAGAACAAATGGGCTATTCCATAGGGTCAGGGATAGAAATGTATATTTAAGCCATGCTCAGGCAATTTTGGAAAACCTTTGCAGAGGGCCACCAGACTCTCTTTGAAGAGGTAGGCTTGCCCGGGTGGAGCTGGCCATTTGAAATGAACACATTAGGTCTGCTTGCCTGCATTGTCACTAATGATGAATAAGGACGTATATACAGATGTAAAGAGTGGGGAAAGTTCTGGTTTAGTATTAGCTTGTATTGGCAAAACTAAACTGTGTGTTCATTCATATGACAGTGCTGTAAAGAGCATAGTTAAAATGCTATTTGATGCATTACTGGGCCTGAAAGAAGTAACGTATTCTAAAAACCGCTGTGCAGCAGTAGAGGGTGGAGTGAGACTGTGTGGTAGTCAGAGGCCTAAGAGGAATGAATCAGCCAGCAGGCAGGGTATTACAATTTTTCTGCTATGGTTTATTGTTAGAGGTCGTGTTGCAGCTGCAGAATCCCTCTCACTGGGGTGCTAGACTTGTGCTAACAACATAGCTATTGTGGTTAAGTGGGGGGGCCCTTCAAGTAAAAATCTAAAGAGATTTTAAACACTACAATCCTAAAACCTCAAGGCTAAAAGAGATGTCAACCATGTTTCCAGCTCTCATTCTCTTGCTTCTGTAATGAAGCAGCAGGCCAGAATGTAAAGTTTCACACATAACATTTGACAAATACCACTTAACTAACTGCTAGGGGAGGTATTTCAGCTCACAGCACTCTGTTCATCCCCTCCCCCCTGCACCTTCCCTCTGGCTCTGACTAGCTCTGGCAGCAGAGAGGGTGGAGTGGCAGCAGCAGTGCAGAAGCAGGAGCCAGAGCTTTGCTTCCTTTGGGGCAATATGTCACCTCATTTATTTGCCATCAACACGCAGGTTTAGTTGCCAAAAAATTATTCCCTCCCCCAGCAACAGCAAGCCTCTGGCTCCTGCGCCACTGCTCTGCTCTCCTGGCTGGCAGACCTGCACTAAGGAGGGTCCTGAGTAGGGCTATGCGAAACAGCACGGTTTCATTTCGACTTCCATTTCACTGTTTTGGAGGGGCAGTGTTTCGTTTTGCTGTTTTGAAGCACTGTTCCGTTTTGTTCGTCGAAACTGTTTCGCTGTTTCCACGTTTTGCCCATAGGCTATAATGGGGAATCATGAAAATGCCTATAACTTTGTCATTTCGTGCCCAATTCAGATGAAAATCACAGGGATCGTAGCTCCTTCCAAGGGCATGAAGCCTGTTAAGTTTCAAGGAGAGAAGTGCAGGGGTTTCTGGGAAACTGCACCTCAAGTTGCTGAGAGCAAAACTCGTATCACCTGCCAGCAGCGGTAGCCTGATGTCATCCCACGTGCAGATCTGGGGGCCCGCACCCCCCGGGAGGGCTGTGCCAGACTCCTCCAGGGGGAGCATGGGCTTGGGATGACAGCAAGCTGCCGCTGCCAGCTGGGGAAATAACCCAGAGCTGCTGCCATCACCAGCTGTCAGCAGCAGCTTGCTGTCATCCTGCATCATGCAGGGGCCTGTGACCCCCGGGAAGAGCTGGAGAAAGCAATCAGAGAGCTGGGGGAAAGATCAGGGAGCTGGGGAATCCAACCAGGAACTGATCGCTTCCCCCAGCTCTCTGCTTGCTTTTCCCAGCTCTTCCTGGGGGGGTGGGTCCCTGGATCTGCACACTGGGTTTCAGCAGGCTGCTGCTGTAGGCTGAGGCCAGCAGCTGACAGCCTGCTGAAACCCTGTGCCCTCCCCCGGGAAGAACTGGGAAGTGATCAGAGAGTTTGGGGAAGTGATCAGAGAGCTTGGGAATCAAACTGGGAGCTAGATGTTAATATCAGAGCAGTCCTTCCCCCTCTTCTCCCTCCCTCTCCTTAGTTTCTGTTTAGCTACAAACAAGCCCAGCTCTGAAACTCGGACGTTTCGAGTGCCCTCGTTTCATTTCAAAGCTGTTTCGAAGCCTTTTGTTTCATTTTGATTTCGCTGTTTCGAGCTCAAAACACAATGAAACAGCTTCAGAACGAAACACCCAGTGAAATTTTGCACAGCCCTAGTGCTGAGGGTGAAGGGGATGGAGGGACAAGTGTTAGCCACCTCCATTTCAGTACCCCCTTACGCAGTGCCTGGAACTCACGCCCTGTTCACGCACCCATCCTTACGGTTCTGGTGGAGGGAGTCTGGGAGTCTGGGCGAAGACTCCTGATTTGTATGGGGTACGCCCAGCTTACCTTTCTTCTATTCAAACACAAACACATCCTCTCTTGCCATGGAAGCTCTTGCTCTGACCTGTTAGGCTGTCGTTTGTGTGTGTATGATTCTGAGATGCTCGTTGGATTCACCAAGTTTCTCATGAAAGAAAATCCTTTTCTCTAAACTGGTTTAATTCTTTTCCTCTGTGACTGTGCAGTGAAGAGATGGAGAGGACAGCATTTGAAGTGATTTGATCTTAATGCCATGTACTAGAGAAGCAGCTCTCCATTCACTATGACCCTCCTGCAGACCTTACGCACAGGTTGGAGGTCTACCCATTATCCTGATATCCTATTGCTTCTGTTTCAGTGGCAGGACAAAGTAGCACATCCTGCTTGAACCTGTGAACCTTTAGCTGACTCCATCTCCAGAGCTCTGGGATATGTACACTAATAGGGTCTGATCTCTCACTACATGGATTGTCTTATACACTGAAATTTGGCTTCCCTGGGGTAAAAAGATACTCTGCTCAAAGCTTTGCTTTGTCATAGGCAATCATTCAGAGCCAAAACAGTGGAGTACTTGCTGCAGAGCCTGTGGACAGCAGCAACTGCTTTTGTTCTAGCCAAAGACCCAACTCGACATTCTCATTGGGATTTGGAGCCACCAGTGTTTGGGAGGGCTTGGGTCCAGGCACTTGATTAAAGGTCATTTCTGACAGAAAGCAAACTACTGCCTACATCACCATTTCTCACCCTTGTCTGAAGTCAAGTATGTCCATCACCCCGTTATATTTACTAGAAGAGCAATGGATGATAACAGAGGGGAGCCTATATAATTATATTTGTTGATGTGTTTCAAGAGGTTGATGGGGAAAAAAAAACGTGCCCTTGAAGGACAAAGGTATGTGGGGAATGGGGGAGCAAGATTGCCTTCGCTTTAGAGAGTAATATAAATAGAAGACCTCTTGATGCTCCTGACTGCCTTTTGTGACCATCCTGGCTGTCATAAACCCACCATAATAAACTGAGAGGCAGATGGTTGTCGCT
>NW_017729022.1:171663840-171669070 GCF_001723915.1 Gavialis gangeticus | reverse complement strand
AGACCTCTTGATGCTCCTGACTGCCTTTTGTGACCATCCTGGCTGTCATAAACCCACCATAATAAACTGAGAGGCAGATGGTTGTCGCTGGCCAACAACACATCCACGGGCTTGGGAAGGGCAAGAACAGCATCAAAAAACATTGCTTGATTTAACTGATAGCAGCGTGTCTGTTAGAAATAAACCAAATTGATAAGGTGATGACTGGTGACTTAAAAACCTTGACTTAATATGTATCTTGGCATTGATGGGTCATTTTCTCAGAAGCTGCAATACAAGTCTCCCTATCAAAGCATCTGATTAATCTATTTGGTATCTTTATTTCCTCTCAGAAAGTCTCCAGAAAGCATGAATGTCAGCCGTTCTTGAGTGTCTGCCTCCCATCACCCTGTCACACCCCATGACCTCCTTGAAAAGATTAGCCTGATTTATGAGCCATGCCTTGCCAGAACAACTTACAAGTTACTCTTATCCTGGGGCTTTAAAGAGAAACAAGTGTTTCTGCTTTGATCTGTAATTCATGGCCAGCCCAGGTATCCTACCCTAATAAAACTCTATCTCTGTGAAGTGCCACCACAAGTCTTCAAATTGATTAACTCACAGCCCCAAAGCCACCTTCTTCTAGGTCACTGCAGAGAAGTAAGAGATGTGCCCCATGTGCCCCAACCTCCAAGAGGCTGATTTGTCAGCCTTACTTAACATGTTAGCACTTAAATTAAAACAAAGGCTGGTCAGGGCAGAAATGCACAATTGAGGAATGGGACACTTCAAGAAAAAGAGTCTGAAGAATTTGGGGGTACTCCGATTCCCCTTTTAACCAGCTGCCAAAGGGAAGGGGGTGAGAAGCAGGATCTGTTTGTTAATCTTGTTTAATGGACCAAGTCTATAGTTATGAGACGTATTAGACAAGCTTTCAGGCACAACATGCCCTTCCTCAGGTCTGGGAAAGAAGTAGATACAGAGTAAGCTAAATACTAACTAGACCAATTATGTTTGTTTAGCCCCATCATATAAATTCAAATGGTTACTTAAGAAGGGGAGTCAGTAGTAAACAGAAAAGGTGTCAGCACTTGTTACACACCAATTAAAGGATAGTGGAAATAGAGAAGCCTAATTATGTAAAAGGCAGGCAGGCCAGGGTGGCACCTTATAGACTAATAAATTAAGAGAGGCATGAGCTTTAGCCGACTTCATCATGCTTTGAATGGACTTGCAGAGAGATGGGGAACTAAACAGAAAGAAATAAAGTCATTGAAATACAAAGGATAGGGGGAGGAGAGGGTGCTACTGAGAGAAACAAAGATGGATTGAAGAGATCAAAAGGGATTAACAGAGCAGTTAACCTATTGAAGGACATAGGAGTTATAAAAGCTAGTCTAGGTAATGATGTAAGAAGCCAGAGTCCCCGTTTAGACCAAAGTTATCACGGTCCAGTCTGTAGACAACCTCTTGTTCTGCAATTCTGCATTCAGGTTGGTTTCTAAAGTTTTGCTGTCTATGAACAGCTACCCTGAGTTCAATGATGGAGAATGTCCAGGGAGGTTCAAGTGCTGTCTCCAGTCTGTGAGTCTTTGTGGAACTGATGTCAAACTGGTGTTGCTTTATTCTTTTATGCAGGGACTGCCCCATGTATCCAATGCAGACAGCAGAGGGGCACTGTAAGCAGGTGATGGAGTATATGACACCACTAAAAAAAGCAGATGAATGAACATGGGATGTTATAATCCCTGCTGTTTGGTTTAGTAATGTGAGTGCACAGTTGGCATCTGTGTCTGTTGCAAGGCCTGGTGGCTTGGTAAGAATAGGAGTTAGATAGCCTGTTGCTGGAGATACGGTTAGAAATTGTGGAGGGCAAGGGGGAGGGTTGGATATAAGCCAGAACAAGGCTTGTCCCCCAACACTGCCTTGAGATGGTCATCATTTTCCAGAAAGGTTGGTCATTAAGAGTAAGACCATTCAAAAGGAAATTTCCCTTGGTTAGGAAAATAAGGCACCTGGCACTGGCTCCAGTAGCTTATGCCCAGTGAGCTTTCTTTGTAGCGCCCATGCACTTCCAGGGCAGATGCAGGAAGGAGGTTTCCTGAAGGAAGCTCACCTCTGTTACCATAGATAACTTCCCCACTTCGTCAGAAATCTTACAAAAAAGTTACATTGGTCAATTCATGTTTCCCCTCCTGTCCATGCGTTAGTGTCTCACACCTCAGGGGAACTAGTTACCCAGGCACAAGCAACAGCTGGCCTCTCAAACCAGCTTCTTCACTAGGTTTCTGAAATTAGATTTGACTGCAGGAGAAAAGGAATGCATAGGCATCCTTGTTAGCTTCCGCAGCATGAGACACAAATGGCACTTTAATAACCCACTTAACAGTAATGAAACAGCCATTTATCCTAATTGGCAGAACACTAATTACCTAGGAAAGTGCTGCACACTTGGATGGCAGACTGCACACACTATATAATCAAACTTAATGATTAGGTGAAGTATCCTGAGAGAGGCATTGTCCTTGCATATTTGCCATGCCTTCCCCACAAGCAAAAAAATCAGCTTGTTGCAGGCTGGTGTTAGCTAAAGGTTGAAAATGGAGGGTTTCTCAAGGCTGCTAACATGTGTGGCCTGACTAAATGGGAGAGGTTTAGAGACAGGAGAATAGCTTGTATCTCAGGCTGACCTCTTCTTCCCTTTGAAAAGGATGAAGAGGGCTGTAGTGTGGCTGGAATACAAGAAGGGAAGCACTGAAGCAGCCAGTTTGTAATTCCAGGTGGCTCAAGAGGAACTCACAGTCTCCACTCATGCAAAGAGAAGTGAGGGTGGTTCATGATGACAGACTTGGAATAAAACCTGAGCTGATAAACATCACAGCTGGCAGTCACAAGGGTGAATTTTAGAATTGCATTGATTCCTCCCGAACATGTTCACGGTCATAGAAATGTAGGGGAGTGGGGCTGGGAGGGACCTCCAGAGGTCATCTTGTTCAACCCCTCCTGAGGCAGGATCATCCCTATCCAAACCATGCATACAAATCCATTGTCTAACCTCTTAGAAAGACTACCATCAACCCTGACACAACACAAGCCATGACACCTTAACTCACCACAGGTAAAGCAGGGGGATAACGGTGGCCAATGTCCTGCAGCTGCAAAGATGTTAATACACTCTTCAGAGATCCCAGGAAGACAGCCACATCCCCTACCTCCTGCTACAAAGGAAGGCATAAACCCCCACAGTCTATACTAATTTGACCATGGGGTAAAATTCCTTCCTGGCCCCAG
Source organism: Gavialis gangeticus (assembly GCF_001723915.1). Taxonomy (NCBI): domain Eukaryota; kingdom Metazoa; phylum Chordata; order Crocodylia; family Gavialidae; genus Gavialis; species Gavialis gangeticus. Next base: position 171,665,800 of record NW_017729022.1, on the reverse strand, counting down.
ATATGGCACTCAGCCTGACCCTGAGCAGAAGGGCAAGACCCCCTAGCCAGGAACCTCCAGGTTGAAGGCCCACCAGGAGACAGAGGCCTACCTGTGGGAGGAAGAGACTCAGGGTGTGGCCAGACAAACAACGCTATTATTTTAAGCCCCTGCTCTCTTTAAGTTCATGAGTGAGAATCCACTTATCCTCATGACTGTTTCATCTGCCCCTATCTTGCAGTAAGTGAAGCTAAACCACATGGGGGCATTATCCTTGGGGGTAAACCACAAGGATTTACCCCCAAATGAAATAAAAGATAGGTGATTACGGATTGGTTTCTACTTACTTACTGCTCAGTCTGACTTAAGAGTTATAGCAGATTTAGCCGATGCCCAGCAAGCCCCCGAACCTTTAAATCAATATCATCAACTTGTCCGCCCATGCCGTTATCCCAATATTTTCCCAGGCCCTCAGACAAGGAGTGCTGCAGAAGCAATGTCTGACATGACACAGAGAGCCTCGTATCATTCGTGTACTTGCTCCTGAGGCCAGTGAAGGTGCCTCTGTGCCAGGCTTTGAATGAAATCCCACTTGGACATGTCAGCCAGGAGAACAGTGGATGCAATGCAAGGTCATGAGGGTTGGGATAGATTTTTTAACAGGGAGTGAACAAAGCAGTCTGTAATGGACTCCAGCATCACCCTAGAATAAGGGGGAAAGTAGAACCCTTAGCCTGAGTGAACGCATGGATACACTAACACGTTGGTATAAATGTGAACAAGCTTTCCATGATCTCAATGACAGGATTCTGACACCTTTGGAAACAAAATTAAAATGTTACCACCTATTAAAATGTACACCCAGCAAGGAATGGCAGTGAATCAACAACACCGAAACCTCTGCCAGTGAAGTAAGCCATCAAAGCATGCTTCTGTGAGAGAGGTGCAATGTCAGAGTCAGAAAACATTTACCCTAAAGCCGCATTAGTCAGAGCCTAAAAATATTAGCAGAACTGGCTGCGAAAGAGCCATGCTAAAACAACAGCGGTTTTATGTACCGAAGCTACTAAATACACAGGTCTTGACCAAACAAGTACAACACTGACAGTTTGGCTAAAAAAAACAAAACCCCTCATCAGGGATGTAATAAAACCCCAAGTAAAATCTGTTCCTAGCCAAAAAAACCAAAGCAACCCCCAAAAACACAAGGCAAAAAGACATTCACAGCCTCTGAATACTCTGTGAGATAAGTTAAGTGAAGAGGCTTTTATGTCTAAAGTTGCATTCTCCTCTTAGTGACAGTGCTTCTATGATGCAAAGAAAAGTTTATACCCTCACCTGGGATGCCCTAGGCTTTTAGATGAGTGTGTGCCTTTGGAAGAGCAGATCTTGATAGGTTCAGGAAGATAGTCATTATTATCAGTCAACCCTCTGTTCAGGTTGGAGAGATTCTTGTTTAATTTGGATGGAGTCTTCATGCCTCCTGTCCCTGCCCTGGCCTTTAAAATAGAACAACAACTCCTGGCAGCTAAAAAAGAGCAAAGGGTGAAACGTGTGTAAACAGCAATTAAAAAAAACCTTGTTAAAAAACCTCCCTTAAAAGATACTTTGTGCTTTTCTCCTGGTGAGCTCCATAGACAGACAAAATAAGCTTGCCAAAACCAAATACAGCTGCAAATAAATGCAACTTTTCCAGAGTTACTTTCTAACTGGGGGAGGCAAGGTGGCCCCTGCTCTCATCTCTGCTTGCATTTCTGTACTGCGTGCAGTGAAGCCCTGTATTGGGATACAGAACATCTGGGTGCTGTTTCTGTCTCAGCTACTGACATCCTAAGTGATCTTGAGAATTCAAATCCTTTCCCCATTTCTCAGTTTTCTCACCTATACCAATAGCATAATTGGCGGGGAGGGGAGGGGTGTGTGTGACTAGGGCTGCAGCCTAAGGTGCTTTTTTTTTTTGGGGGGGGGGGGGGGGGGGGGG
>NW_017729022.1:171648289-171663626 GCF_001723915.1 Gavialis gangeticus | reverse complement strand
GGAACGGGACGGGACACAACAATAGCTTTTGCCCCAGCTGGTAGCTGGCCACACTGCTGTCACCAGCAGCACAGCAACCAGTGCTGCCCTGGGTGCCACAGTGCTGCCTTGCTATGCCTCTGATCTATACAAAGGGGATGATGGCACTGATTCCCTTTTGCAAAGCTATTTGAGATCTCCTGATGAAAAGTGCTAGCCTCTAGACATTATTATATACTACTGTCTTCAGTTACCCCCTGAGGTGATGCACAAGATGGAGGCAAATGCATTGTTGAGATTGGGAGCTAAAGCTACTGAGTTTCATTCCTGCTTTGTTACTGATTCACTGTGTCAATCACTGAAGGCTTGTAATGCGCCCACAGCTCCTGTTTACTTCAGTAGGGTTTCAGGCCCTTCACTTCTTGGGTGTCGCAGTTTTCTTGTCTGTTATATGGTTTCCAGACATGCTTCCTGCTATCTTCAGGACTTTGAGATCACTGTTGGTAATCAATGCTCTACATAATAATGCTAAGCCTTCTTGTAGAGAAATCTGTTGCATCACAGGCAGAACAACTATTATTGGAACTTAAGGAATAGGGGGATAGTCAATCAAGAAGAGCTTAACGGCAAAATCCTTCTAGTTCTGGGTGTCCAATCTTGATTTGGACCCTCATGCATGTGACTCCCACTGACTTCAACTCCAGTCATGGACAACTACCACAGAACAAAATGGCTGCAAAGAGCTGGACACAAGCACAGCTGGTCCCTATGTGGGTTACAATTAGAACGTAGAAACATTTTCACCATCTTTCCTCTCTATTCACACAGCTTTAGAATTGTCTGGAAGGCTTCACACCCCAAAGAGGCTGCTGTTCACTGTTTAGGCAAATCCTGTCATACAGGATGCTCCTTGGACTATGAGATCTCGACCATTATTCTGAAATAATACAGGGCAATTTTGAATAAGGATTCACAGAAAGTGGCTACAGAACATAATATGTGAAGTGGACATATGAAGTTGCATATTGAGTAGCAGCAGGATTCAGGAATTGGTGTAGAGAAACTCCTCTTCAAACCACAGCTGAGGTGAGGAAGGCCAACAGGATGCTGGTGGGAGTTTGTGCACAAACAGAAGACAAATCGTAAGTCTGTAATATTGTACAAGACCCTAATTATACTTCTCCTAAGCCCTGCTGCTCTAGAACTGGAGCTGTGAAGTAACAGGGTGGGGGGCTATTTATGTTTGCAGTTCATCTCTCTTATTTTATGACCCTGCCACATCTGCCTTGGGAACTGAGGAGATCTGTTCTTTGGGAGTTGTTGGGAATGCTAGGTCCAGTTGTTACAGAGGGCCAAGATAGTGAAGCTCTGGCTGGAATAATGATAGTTTGTACTTCTCTAGCAGAGTACTTTACAAACATTGATTCATTCCCTGCAGTAATATCTCCATTGCCCAGATATGGAAGTTGAGGAACAGAGAGTGACTGCCTAAAGTCACATAGTAAGTCAGGGCCAAGCCAGGATTAGACCTCTCAATTTCCTGTTCTAACCATGAGACAACATTTCTTTGAAATCTCCAAAGAAAAACTGTACTAAGAGCAGAGAAATGAATGGCCTGACTTTGCTGGAGATAGCCACACACTTGGGTCCATTGTCCAGATCCTGAGTGAGCGCACAGAAGACACAAATATCTTGGCAGTGTAAGCAGGCCACTTTCAGAACTAGTGTTTCACTGTGTGGTCCTGGTGGCTTGCCTTAATTCAAGCCCCAAAAGCATTTGTCACCAGAGAGGCAGGAAGGTTTTGTTTACCCAAGAAAGGACACTGTGTGGTACAGTTATTTATTTTTTAAATAAATCCATCTCACTCTGGATGTCTTTAACCAATGCAAAATGTCTTTAAGCAAAGAACCCTTTGTGTGACAGTGGAAATAAGCAAAAAAAGCAAAATTAGAGGCCATTAGCATAGACTAATTTAGGGCTGCAATCAAAGGGTGCTGCAGTTCAGAACTGAGATATACCACAAAGGAGGCAGCCACATGAATGCAGCACATCGTATGTATGCACTGTATGATACAGCACATTGTATGAAACAAGTGCACCACAGGTAGTCCTATGGAAACTGTAACCTCCCTGCTATGCCTCTACCATGTTCATCTGCATGCCTGCAAAGTGCCAGCATTCAAAAGACTGGACATTTTTTCATGAAAAGGAAAGAAAAAAAAAGGGGAACTAGAGATACTGCAGATGTCTCCAAATATAGTAGAGTTCCCTGATATGGGATAAGGGAGACATTTTGGCTGAAGTCCTTTATTCACTGAAGTCAATGGGAATTTTGACTTCAATGGAACCAGCATTTTACATGTGGTTCATGTTTGCTCATATATGCCCAGGCTATAAGGTCACTTGTAGAAGTACTGTTAGGTACAGAAGGCAGAGCTGACTAGTATGGGGCATGTTGATTTCAGTAAAGTTAACTAAATAGGAGTCACTGTAAGAATTTGATCCCATCCATCTTGAAATAATGGACAGAAACCAGATACTTACATCAATGTTTCTCAGCCAGGGTGCTGCAGCACCCTGGGGTGCCTTGAGATCCTTTTGAGGTTGCCGTGGGATGTTACAATGTTTGCACTGTTAGGCGAGCAAAAATGATTGACAAGAGAAACCCAGAGATTTCAAATAGAAATTCATAATGTTTAAAACATTCTGATCTCTTGTGGTCTTTCTGAGTTCTTTGCAATAGAAGAATGGCTCTACTGCATTTCTATAGTAAAAAGAAATGGAGTGCAAACTAAGACCTGACATTGGGAGGAGTGCCTTGGGTCTAAAAAGGTTGAGAAAGTGGGTATGGGTGTGGTGGGGTGGATGCACCCTCCTCTTGTACCACCATTGCCACTGTCCCCAGCTGATCTCAGCACAGGGGGAGCCCCAGAGTTGCTCCTGCCCCATGTGCAAGGAGTACATGTGTGGAAAACTGAGCTCAGCCAGGGACAGCAGCAGTGGTACTCGGGTTCCTCCTTCCAGCCACTGCTCCCAGGCAGCAGAGAACATGGGGGCATAGGCCAGCAGGGAGCAGGGGCTGGAAGCAGGAACCTGTGCACCATCACACATGCAGCCCCCAGCTGCAGTGTGGCAGGAGCTGCTCTAGTCCCCGCTTCCCCCAGATCAGCTGCTCCCTGCCCAGCTCCCTGGTATCCCTGACCAACTCAGAGGCTCCAGCTTATGCCTCTCCCTCATGTCCCCCTACTTTGAGGCCAGGCACAGACATTAAACTTTTACTGGTATCAGAAACTTCTACTGATCAGAAACCAGTCTAGATGTGTAACAGAACAGACGTTCAGTGCATACGTAGACTGATTTAAAGATGGCAGAAGCCAGTCTAAGATTTGCCCTCCCCCCACCACCACCAAAGGGCAAATGTGTTTTCTGTTTGCTACCAATCTAAATTATGCTGCTTACAGAAAACTGTGCAACTTTGATTGCAGCTCGGTCTTTTTGAATGTCTGTATCTAGCCTGAGAGGCTTGCACCACAGGCTGGAAATCCTGCATCCTGGCTAGAAATCCATGGACCAGGGCTGAGAACCACTCGTTTAGTGAGACCCAGAGATAATGTAAGGTCAGTTGCAGTGAAGGCTGTCCAGGAAATTTACAGTGTGGATGCCTGATTCTTTTGAGAGGCAAAGATAATTCCAGGACCACCAAGCCTATATCACTTCCACCATGACACTCTTCTTCAACTGGACTGAAGAAATAGCTTGTGTGGCATATACAAAAAAAAGCCAAAGGCAAGCAAAGGCTAAGGGCAAGAGAACCTCAAAAGAATCAAGAGTTTTATATAAAACTAGTCTACTTTGAGTCAACATTTTTCCCTGAAGAAGGGGGAGGGGGGGTTGTGAACATTTCCATTTTAAAAGTCATGTTTTCAGCAGTGCCCTTTTAAAAACAAAACTCTAAAACATACCGTTTTCAGTTTTCATTTCTTGGCTTTCTTCTTAGCATCTCTCCCTCCCCTTCCTCCTTTTTCAGTAGCAATTTTTTTTTCAAAAAAGGAAATAATAGGCAGGGAATGTAGAGAAGATAAAAGGAAGAGAAAGGGAGGAAAGTTTGCAAACCCCAAACTGAAAAGCTGAATGCATTCAATAAAACAGTTGGCAAAACATTTTAAGTGAACAAAATACTCTGCAAAGCAATAAGTACTTCAAAATGTTAATGCTGCTTCTTTCCTAGTAGTATATTTGTGATGGTACAACCATTAAATTACTCTAAGGGTTTTACAAAATACTTGTTGCATTTCAAGATTATTCAAGGTTACGTTGAACAAAAGAAAACAAATAAGATACCCCGACTTTCAGTCTGAAGATTCAGATTTGATCTAGCATTGATTCTAAAGTAAAGTGAATGGCAAGGGGGGGTAACCTGGCTGTCTGTACCTGCTCCATTGCCTGAGCTGATGGAAAGCTTCAACTTCCTGGACACTCCATCACTGACCTCAGGTTTGCTGTCCTCAGCCAAAAACATAGAAAACCCAGTTTGAAAGGGAAGCTGCAAAACAAGAAATGATTCATGAACTGGACTGTGTAAAGTATGGTTTAAACAATGACGATGGATTCTTATCTCATTACCTGGATTAGCTTTTGTGACCCTATGGGTCACATAGGCTTAGTGCTCATTTGCTTCTCTCTCCAAGCACTGCCCCCCTATCCTCCATCTCTCTCCCTTGCTTTTCTAATTTCTATCTCTTTATATTCTGTTTTCTGCGTGTTCTTTCACAATATCTGATGAAGTGAACTTAATTTAACGAAAGCTGGTTCTCCATCTCTCTCGCTATATAATTTTGTTTGGTAGTCTATAAAGATGCATATTTACCCTTCCTTCTTTTTAACATGAATATTGACAGGAGCAGGGGACACATTGCCTTTCTTGGCCCTGTCCAAAGAATCCTATATGGGACAGAAGCCTGCACAAGCCCAGCATTTGCAACTATTACTTTATGGCCCCATATTGCCAGCAAGGTGTGTGTAGAAGCTAATCTCTACAGCCAGTTGGGAAGCAGCTTTGTCCCAGGAAAATCTCAAATGAAATCATTTTTTCCAAGTTTTTGATTTCTCACTTAAAACCCCAGTTCCTGAAACACTGGGATTTTCAGCAACTGCATCCTTGTTGCATTCTCCTTCCCCTCCCCATCAGGTTGGAGGAAACAGATGGTGGGATGGAGAGAGTCAGGAAGAAGAATTTCTTTAAGCCCTTCTTACAGCTGCTGTCTAAGAAAACTCTTCTAGTGAGGTCCTGGAGATCCTGCAAGGCTTTTGGCATACTCCATAAATTGCTACCTTAGGCAAGACATCTTGGCAGTGGTTAGAACAAATTCTTCAGCTACAATGGTTTGGGAAAGGTTTGGCCCTTCCTACCTCACTTGAACTAGAATTGTTTGATCTGTGTTTTGGATGAATCCAGCTTTTCTTTTTCTTTTAGCAGCAAGACATATAATTTCCTGACACAGTGTCAATATTTTGCAGCTTAAGACTCCTCCTTGCACATCATACTAATTATTATTTTATGCACACAAAATATTAAGGGATTACTCCAAATCCTCATTAAATCAACCCACAAAAGGAAGAGGAAACTGGAGCAGGAAAAACCTGCAATTACCGCAATTCATTCCCTGGGCCATCATTGACACAGCACTGGAACACTGTTCAGCCTGTTCTCCATTTCTCTTCAGCTCAGATATCCTCTCTGCAGAGCCAGCTCGGAAAACACAAACCTGGATTAGACATCTGTATGAATAAGGACAGCATCTGACATTATACGAGCTAAGAAAAAATTACCAGAGCTCCCTATTGTCAACTTTCAAAGGGATAAATTGATCACCAGCTGGGCTCAGGAAGAAATACTTCTTCCTCCCCCTGCCCCCCTGACTATGAAACAATATTCCATGATTACAATAGGGACACAATGAGGTGTTAAATCTTCCTTTGAAGCAGCTGGTGGTAGAGACGTTGGGAAGTGAAATACCTGAGCGGGCAGTTCACTTATCTGGAAAATGCCAGATTTTGGTTTCACCGTCTGTCTTTTCCTTGGATACCAGCTCACAGCTTTGCAAGGTGAGCCATGTGGATCTGTTTTCAGTGATTTGTTTTTATGAATAAGAGAGAAGTTCTGTCAAGATGGTGCACATTATCTGCTTTGACCACTTTTTCCTCCAGGACCAATACAGCTGCAAGCATTTTCTGCACAGGCTGTTTAAATTATGATAATTATCCATGCTTGCTAGAGTCAGCAGCTTTATTAAGCCTGGTTTCCTACTTCAACTCTAAAGCATTATGAAGTCCACATCTAACACCATTCACAATGACAGTAAGACACAAAAATCCCCCTCTTTAATAAGAGCGGATAAGTCAGATTCGGTGAAGATAGCAGAATTTGCCCCTCTCTATTGCTTGTTCAATTTCTTTTTATCTAGATGCATTTCAGAGTGACTGTCTGAAATATGACTGCACAAATTACTGGGCAGATGGCCTGTACCTATTCCCCATACCAGATAAAGGATGATGTATCTAATTGCCAACCCTGCAGACTCACTCTGGGATCTGAGAATCAAGCTGGAGTCTTTCTGCTTGTCGCATCATTTCTAGTAAGAATGTGGACATATCTAGTTTAGCTTGTATGCTCATTAGGACAAGGTCTTTTGGTGTTAAATAGTAAGCCAAACTCCCAGAATACTTTGTTAGTTATGTTATGGACCTAGCAGCCTAACAAGAATAAATATCACCTTTAGCTCAGTTATCTTTGTTATGAATTTTCTGTGAAGCATCTAGTTCCCCTTTACTGCTTCTTTTTTTAAAATGCCAGATAGTTACCAATAAAAATTATTTATATGCCTCACTTTGGGGTATTTTTGAATACTTCTCCTTTGAGACAAGCAGGTATACCTGAGCTAATTCTGTAGGACTACAAGTTGTAAATAAAGTCTGTATTAATTTTTATGCTGAGCTTGCTCTGCAAGAATATGTTGCAGCATCACACCCAACCTAGATTTGGTGACATACAGCTTGGTTATGGTCTTTGTAGTGGGCAAACTGGGTTATGTTTAGCCTCTTAGCATACCTTTAGGCCTTCCCGGGACTAAGACATTAAACTGTACAGAGTGCTGTGACTGGCATGGTATGTGTTTTGTGTTCCCACCCTGGGGAGACAGGAGCAACCTTGGAATTCTTGTTCGAATAATGGGGAGCTCAGAAACTAACATCCCACACTACACCCAGCAGAGGATCTGAAGCTGGTACCACTGAAGGTTGCTGCTGTAATATCTAAAGGAACCACTTGTCAGGTCATTATTATAGGGGAGAAACCTGTAATAAAGCCTAGTGGTTACTATGAAAGTTCACTTGATAGGAAATAGGACAAAGGGCCATGTTAATCCTTGGGGATTTCTGGTAAAAGGAATCCCAGTGGCAACAGTCTTTTATAGTCCTAATCAGTAAAGGAATGGAGCTGTGCTGAGCTAGTCTTTTAAACTATTATTCCTAAACTAACCAATAGTCAACAAGAGAAATCAAGGAACTGAAATTCAGCTGCCATTCACTGAAGATGTGGCATAAGGTAATCCAGCTCACTCTGCCACAGTTTTGAAGGCTCTGAAGCAGGAGTATGTCTTTATGCTAACTGGAAGAGATCAAGAAGCCATCTTGATCTCTTCATGCAGTCACTTTTAGCCCCTGATAAACTCCACAGGGCAAAGATCATATGTGTCTGTAAAAGCCCCTGCACACCCAAGGGACTGAAGAAATAACAACTAACAGTGCTGGGTGAGCAAATTATCTTACATTAGGATATTATGATGCTTGTCTATCTTTGACATTGCTAAAATCAATAGCAATAACAAAAACTCAAGAGGATTTCACAGACTTGCTTGCATGTCCCCCTTTTTGAGGCCAAAGTTCAGCTTTGCTTGTGGTAGAGTTTTTGAGGGAAGGAGAAGTTGGTGCTGGGAAGGATTTACAAATAAAAAGACAACTGATCTGTGAGTGGCTCTTCTGGTGGAAAGGCCTTCTCAAAAGGCAAGGCATTGCAATGTTTCCTGAAGTTGGTCAGACTCTGGATTTGCTGGATCTCCTCTGGAGTTCTCTTCCATGGCTGGAGCCCCAGGAATGGAACATGTTTTTCCCATCTCTCACTTGCTTTGGCCTGGGGCTTTGTCCTCCACATTGTTCCACAGGAGTATACAGTGATTCATAGATTGAAATTCAGTCTTTGACGTGCCTGGGGTTTGATCCATTAACCGCTCTGAATGTTGGGAACAACATCTTCAAGTGGCATCTGAAGCTGGCTAGCCAACTTTGAAGGGACTTGAGCTCAGGTTTGATGTGCTCATGAAAGACTGAGGAGGTGGCCATGCACAATTTCCTCCTGGTGGATCCTGTACATTATCTTAACATTCAGCTTCAGAAAGAATGAGTTATTGAACTCCAGGCTGGCAGTGACAAATCCTGCAGCCAGATCCCCATCTGGGGGAAAGAGACAAAAATTCTTAGCAAAAATTATATCAGTTCCTAGAAATTTCTAAATGTGAGCTTTTGTCAGTCAATTGAGCTGATATGACTCAAAGCCTTATAGGTAGCAGACAAGAAGAGGATGACTAACAGCTTCACTTTTTTGACAATAGCAAACCTTTGAAAGTAGATGCTGCTGTCTCATCTATATAGCAGGAACTTTGTTTAACTGAAAAACTGATTCCCTTGGGAACCGCCCCCTCTTTTTGTTCTTTGCTGCAAGAAGAGGGTGGAGAATATATGAGCAGTTCTTAAAAACCTAAACTACATCCTCCAGGAGATATACAATGCTAAACAGTCCATGTGTAAATGCAGGAACCTTCCTGTGCAGCTTGTATCTGGAAGAGGAAGGAGGGGTCACTCCCCCCGGCTTGGTCTCTAGATTTGCATGCTGGTGAATTCTGAAGTGACGATCGAACTTTCGCTTGTGAGCAGATGCCAGCAGTATGGCTCTTTGACTAAAAGAACTGCAGCACACAAAGGAATATTAGCAAAGGCCCTGGCTGAGTTCACTCTGATGGCACAATCCTACCCTTAGTCCTGAGTTTTTCTTTCTGTTAGGATCCAAACAAAAATAAACAAATGAGAATGATGGATTGGGGAACTAAATCAAAGCTTTCCAGGGCTACCCGTAGCAGCTGAATGACTGAGCCAGAAGGGGAGCTGGATACAAACCATCAGCAACAAGGAAGATGGGGACCAGGAGTTGGGCTCAGAGCCATGGGCCCGTGGGCTGATCTGAGTGCTGATTCAGGTGCATCTGAAACAGGCTACCGGCTAGATCAGAGAAGGGAGTGATCTTTTCCCTGAGGATTGTTATAGAAAAAGAGAATACTAGGTTTAGAAGGGACTACAAGGGTTAATGGTGCTCTCAGTGCCTCATTTCTCCACCTGTAAAATAGGGTTAGTGACATTTTCTTCCTCTTTGTCTTATGCATGTAGATGGTAAGCGGGTTCTCTGTACAGTACCTAACACAATGGGACACTGATCTCCATTTACATGCTGTGTTAATACAAATCACAGCAGCTCACCACAGGGGATAAATCATAGAGGTAACCGTAGGCTCTGAGAATAGTTAACAGCAGGAATGAGATACTAAAGTGAGTCAACTGAAGCTCATTCCAGTCCTGCCGATTTTCTCCTTATGTTTGCAGCAAGTGCTGGGGGAAGAAGTGAGAGTATTTCCTCTCTCATGTACTCCTCCTTGTGCCCACAACTACTCCTTGTGCCCAGGTGGCAATTATTACTCTGACTCAGGTGATCAGGGGTCATCTCCCTCAGGGGTAGTCAGCTCCCATTTCTTCCTTGCCAGTAGCAAGGACACAGGGAGCAAATCACTTACTGCTCCTTCCCAGCACTGCCAGGACTGTTAGTTCATAAAAAAGTCGGGATGGCTCAGCTGCCCCTGTGTGAATCCAGTTCTCCCTAATAACAGAGCCGGTCATTACATTAGAAAGAAGAGCATAGTGACCACAGTGAGCTCATAGCTACTGCTGCATTTCAACCCCACAAATGTCAGTCCTATAATCCAGAACTCATTCTTACTCTGCCTTTCCCTTGGATCATACTGAGAGATTAGAGGGATGACACCAGGACCTGCTCCTCATCCTGCTCCCTAGAGCTCGTGCTCAGCTGCAGGCCATAGCATCTGCTACTCAGTCTCTGAGTTGCATCCACACCTGTCAGATGTGGTGGGCTGGAGCTCAGAGACCTCAATTTATTTTTCTCTCTTGTTCACTATTGTGGTGAAATTGTCCAGTCTGGCAGGGTTGCTTTGTATGCAAAAGCTGTGGCTGGAGAATGTGCCCACGTTTCCTTCAGTGACCTGTGCTGAGATTCTCTGTTGTCCAGGTCCCAGTTACGGAGCTGCTGTCCTATAGAGCAGAGGGACAGCATAGGGGGTCGGACCTGATGATCTGTTTAGGTCCCTTCCAACCCTAAGCACTATGAAACTATGAAAGACAGGCTATTGAACAAGGTACACTCAAGAGTCTTGTCCAGTTGGATGCATTGCCTGTTAGCTTCCCTTTCAAGGTCCTTTAAAGCAAAACAGAGCAGTGTCCTGGCTGTAGGCTCTTTGAGGCAATCTAAAATCAGTAAGGCACATCCCAATGTTAAAAAAAAAAACACATGCAAGGGGGCTCTGGCTTCCTTGCTGTCTGGGTTTCTTAAGGAAGGGTGGACCACTGTCCACATAGAGGGCAAAGGGATGGTGGGGGGAGGGAAGGGGGAGCAAAGGCACTAATGGGAATGTCTGTTATAACTCTCTGCTTAGTTAATCTTAAATCACAACAGTGTGAAACTGGAGCAAGTGTGAGCAAGCTGAGGACACCAGCTGGTTTTCACATCAGTCTCCTTTTCTCCCGAAGTGTTAAAGAACCTGAGAGGAAGCAAGAAAGAGAGCAAGTGTGTGTTTGTCCATGAGATGCCAGGGCCAGTTCCAAAGCCCTGCATAATCTGAACAGGCACTGGATTTATGGATATGCACCCTGTGGATTTATAGTCTGTCTCTGAAGTGCATGCTGCCCACTCTTAGCAGTTTCCCTTCCATGTGTGGCAGAGCACGTTAACATTATTAACTCAGGCAAGGGCTATATTCAAGCCGGACGCCATTCAAAATATTAACCCTACCAGCTCTCCTCCACACTGACAAATGAGCCCTGTCGAAGGCAGCGCATGAAGCATTTGGAATGCAAACCAGGAAGGTGGCTTGATGGACAGGGACAGCTGCCAGCAGGCTGAGGGATTAGAGGCTGGGGTGGTACAGAAAGAGTCATTTTTGTAAGGAGCCTTTGAAATGATCAATATTGTCTCCAAATATTTGAAGAACGTAAGCGCCCCGGGGGAAGAGGCATTGCTTTGGAAGGGAGGGCGAAGGGAGGAATGCCCAACAGCAGAGTAGAAGGATGACAATGGACAAAGGAAAATTTGGACCTAATAGCAGGAAGATAAATGGCTGTGAAACCCATTAGCCTGAAGAATAGTCCCGGAGGGATTGTGTCACCCATGGCCCCCCGCTGTATGGGGCATCACACCTGCTCAAGTGCAGATCAATCACCCTCTAGTGGCTGGAGGACTGGCAGGAATAAAAGCCATAATGAAGGGCTAGGTTACCTGATGGGTCTTTTTTTTGCCACAATTTGTGGCTGGATAGGAATTGTATAACGATAAGGCACACAAAGGTTGTAAGTGTAGGCCTCCCCATCTGATTTACATCCCTCAAGTGTAATCTCTAGCTCTGTCCCTTTAGGGCAGTCATTCAGGCAGAGAAAGCAGAGCTGGGGCTGAGTCAAGGCAGAAGGCCTGGAGGGGAGAAAGAGAGAGAAAGAGGGGCGGCGGGAAGCTAGCTTTTGGAGAGAGGGCTGGAAGAAGGGCAAGAGAGATTTGGAGCTTGGGGGGCAGGAGGTCACTGGTGACGGACCTCACTGGGACCTGCATTAACGCCCACAGATCGATACTGTCCTTCCAGTTCCTCCAACCAGCTGCAGAGCTGACTAAAAGTTGGCTTGCAGGGCTATCTACAGACAAGCTTAGATCCAGCACATAGATTTTGCTTTTACAATGGCATTTTCGTAACCGTGTTGACTAGAGGCAGTCCTGAAATACAGAGGATACTAAATGAAAACAGCATGTAAGCTAACGTGCCCAGCAGCACGGGGCCCACTTGTAAAGTCCTCGAGTCATGGTAACAGAATTAAAAAATCAGCTTACAATAACAGGGCTGCCAGTCCAGTAGGGTTTCTATATGTGAAATAAAGGTAAATTTAAACATAGTGACATTGCAGCTCTTTGGGAGAAGCAGAAAGTTAGAGGCTGATCCATCTGCTTTCCTGTTCCTGTTTTCCAGCCTCCCACAGAAGATTTCCTTTTGCCTTTGGACCTTTCAGATTGCTGGGCAGAGGCAGTAAGCTTTCTCTCTGAGGCAGCTGGACAGACTCAAGTCTCCTTCCCCACTGCCCAGGCGGTTAGCAGCAGTAGTAGGCATCTGCCTATCTCACAAGACAACAGAAGGCCACAGAGTGAGACTCGCTGAACCTAATTCAAGTGAAGCTGGAGTGACCTTTTCAGGACACAAAAGCCTGGACAGTGTATGTGGAGACCTTGAGCTGCCCACACACCAGGGTTCCTCCGTCATCCTTGCTGGTTTAATCCCAAGGAACAGCAGAATGACCACAACAGATCAGACTGTTTTTGACACCATGGATTCCTATGTGACATCTTTGGGTTTCTTTTCTGAATCACGTGGAGGTGCTTGTATGCTGTGACACCCTTAAAGGGACCTCATGGCAGCCTGGTTGAGAATCACTGCTGCAGAGGCAAGAGGTAGCTCAGTCTCCTTATGAAGGTCCAAGCAGTGGCAGCCAAGTGTGCTGGCTTCTGCCTGTGCAGACTTCAGTGCAACAGGCACTGAACTATACAAACATGACAGAGATCAACCCTTCAAACTGGGTTGATCCACTTGAGTTACAGTGCACACAGCCCCCATTATTTCTTCTTTATCCTGAAAGACACTCTCTGCAGGTTGCTCTTATTTTAAAGGGGTGACTTTCAATGTTGATAAACAGTAAATGTCTGGATTATTACTTTAGCTTGGGAGACAGTAACGGCCTTTTCTACGGGCCTGATCCTGCTGTCATTTATTCTGAAATGTGGAGTTTAGAATGCTCCAACCTCATACCAGTTTCTGTCATATTTGCCCTTTCCCCCGTTGTGGGGTTAAAGAGTCCTTGTAAAAACTGTGGCTCACAGAACATTTCCAGATTTAAGTAGGGAAGTTAGCATTTTTTAAAAATTAAACCCCATCTGTGTCCTGTATAAATGTTCTATATAAATATAGCTTTGGGGTACAGCCTTTTTTTCCCCCCTAGACTAATTACGGGCTATAGATCTAAGTTGTCCAGTGCACCCACTGAGCTGTCTCAAATTCTTGCTCAAGGGCTTCAATATCTTGAAGTTCAAATATTTCAGTTCAAGTCCCACACTGCTTTTCAGCTGCAAATGATGAATGTGCCAGGATAGAGTAACACATGAGTGATTGTCTTCATTAAGACACCTTCTTTTGCTAAGCTATCATCTTTCCTCAATGCCATTTAAATTATTTAATTTATCCCAACTTCTCTGGAAAACGATACCATCTAAAGATGCCAGCAGACTACTTATTGAATTTTCATCCTATAACAGAGGACTGCATGCTTTTCACCTGGGACCTACTAGTTTTGCTAGACAGTTAAGAGGTTTTTATGGAACCTGGTAAGTACTGAGTTTCCATGCTAGCAAGCCATCTTAACCCCAGTTTTTCCATTTTCTTTTGCTTAATACTTCCCAAGATATTTTTAAACCCATACTGTTTCTCTGATATCTCTTAAACTTATGTGGTATTTCCATGCTATGCAAATAAAAATGAACATTATATCATATGTGAACAGTAATGTTTTAAGTGTAAAGTTTACAGAACTTCAGCTGCATCTTTTCCTGTAAATTTATATAGGCCCATACCACACTGGATAAAGTAGTTCCAACTTGCATGATTAAATATGGCATAAATCCTCAAAGTTATGCCAACATGATTCCGTAATCTGCTTTCTGCCATATATGGTGGTGTAATGTTTCTTTAAGTTGTCAAAGAGTTGACACATTTCACCTCAGAAATGGCTGAAGCCAAGCCTGTGCAGTTTAGATATCCATTTCTTAAGTACTTGTGATCCTTGCAGAAGAAAAGAGCTATACAAAATGCAATACATTTTATTAAGAGATGATCAAAAAGGAATCAAAGAACTGGCAACTGCTACATTTTTTATCTGGAATGGAAGGAACCCCTAAGTAATGATATTTTCCAAAATAAAAGTTAGATTTAGACAGAGCTACTTGCAGGGTGGAAGGCCTGAAAATAAAGCCAGAGGATACACAGTGATTACCTAACAGTGTCATTCTGTACAGTATGACATTAGACCTTAAAAATGCCATCTCCTATGGACTGAGCTGCCATTTGAGATGGAAAATGGGAAGTAAAATGTTTACTGTAGATGAACATTAAAGTGAAGGGCAAGCTCTCTGGGCAACGACTGTTTTGGGGGGAGGGAGGGGGAGGTTGCTTCATGTTTGTACAGCACCTAGCACACCAGGGACCTTTTCACTGACTGAGATGGGTACTGTAATGCAAATGGGTACTGCAATGCAAATAAACAAAGCAAAAGCAAGCAATTAAAGCACCCAGCACAGGAGAACTAGGACTCTGCAGAATGAAGGAAAGAACAAAAAATATGAGGAATGAAAGTCAGATTGCTAAAAGGTTATGCTAAACAAGACATTTTTCAAAAACCTGAAGGAGAAAGGAGTTAACGAAGACAAATGAGTGTCCTGCATGAGTGTAATTTATTGATAAAAGTACATGGAAAATTAAATAGCCTCAGTGTTCATTAAGGGGGGTGGAAGAGAGATATCAAAATGAGATACATTTGCCAAGGGCAAAAGATATGGGCTCAGGATTGCTGGAGAACAAACAAGTCAAGCACTTAGGACATCTGCAAGCTGCAGGGCCAGATGAAATGTGTCCTTGACCTGAGAGGGACAAAGCATGGAGAAAGGGTAGAGAATGGATCTGAGCAGTATCTCCTCTGGAAAGGCCAGGAACACCAGCTTCATTTCAGTCTTAGAGAGCTGGCTGGGCAGAAAGGTGAGGCTTGGCACAAGCCAATACCACAACTCATTCCTACTGTAACAGAGGCATCACTTGGAAGGGATTCCTGCTGTTCTACAAAAGCTTATTAAAAAATACACAAACAGCACCATCCCCCCCCCCCCCC
>NW_017729022.1:171619489-171648190 GCF_001723915.1 Gavialis gangeticus | reverse complement strand
CCCCCCCCCCCCCCCCCCCCATGTGGTTGTAGCCAAAATGGCAGAAAGTGGAAATGTACTGGGGGGGTGGGGGGGACTCTTACTTTGCCGCTGCTTCCATGTTGTGGTCTCCCTGCTCAGTGGACAAGGGGCAAAGCTGGGAGTGTGGGAGTGATGCTACCTTTGTAGCGTGTTGGTTATTGCTCCCCGTCCCTTTTTTAAACCTCTTGGATCTGCCTATGCTTGAGCCTAAGTCCAGGAAGAAGGGTGGCAAAGAAGACTCTCTGAATGGTTGGGTTGTGTGATTAGGACACTCACCAAGAAAGCCTGGCACCCCTGATGATTTATACCATTGTAAGTGAAAGGAGAATCAGGTCAATGGCATATACCTCACAAAAGCTTCTGTTGGATCACAGCAGGAACTTTTCCTGTGACTAAAAGTAGCCCCTCATTTCATATCTATATAGACTAGCAATAATCTTAGTACATCATTCTTCTAGTGTAATATAAGTATTACACTATAATTTGTTGCTTTTTGAAACTATTTGAAAAATGCTATTGTAAGGGAAAGGCAGGATTTAGGTCAACTTTTAAGGCTAGATTTGAGAGGAATTTTTATGTATGCCCTGTGGGTAGGGATATCAGCAAATGAGTAGTATGACTGCAATTAAAAGTCAGGCTAGAACCTGACTCTTTTTTTTAAATTATGGAGAATTTTACTACAAAATCCACCAAGAGAAGCCTATGGAGATTTTTAGGTCAACTCTCTTCCAAATCTGAAGCATGTTAGTTTAGACGCCAAAAGCAAAACACATCCATCAGCATTAAAGAGTCAACACTTGGAAATCTGGAGAGCTAACAGTACAAGCACTGTAGCTAGCCTGCAGCAAGAGAACAACTGCTGCTGCTTGTAAGAAGACAAATCAGCACCAGTCTTAATTAAACTTTAATAATCTGGAAACTAGACCCAACAAACTTGTTGAACTAGCAGAATTTAAAAAAAGGCAGGAGAGCTGCTGCCCCACTTCTACCCTGCAAAGTTTTTATCCCTTCATAGATAGAATGACAAGTATGAACACTCATATCTTCTAACCGTGGGGACTTTTTACCATCTTTAATTCTCCCTGAATCTAAGGAAGGGCATGTGTGCTCAAAAGCTTGCAGAAAAAGATTTTTTTTTTTGCGCTTTCTTAGCTGGTCTAATAAAAGGTATAACCAAGAGTTGTAGAGTTTTGCATTTTTTGCACGCTCATACAGCTTTCTAGAGCAAAAATATACACCAACATTCTACAGGACACACCAAAAATGATTTTGGAAATACCTTGGTAACCAACAAAAATTAAGACGCTTTGGGAAAGTGCCTGAGTCTCTAGCACTTTGTAAATGGGGGAGTTAGTACAGTGAGAACCTGTCCAGACACAGCTGCTCCCTCTCCAAACTTAAGAGAGCTAACTAAGTTTGAGCCATCCACTTCACTTTGCTTCCTCCTAGTAAACTTTATTACACCAGGAGGCTCCAGTCAGGTCCTATTCCGAGGCTCTGAAAGACTCACTGTCCAAGCACATACTAACAGTCGTTGTCCCAAAGAGCTTACAAACTGAATAGACGGCACAGACAGGGGGTGGGAAGGCAGTAAGTGCAGAGAGTGGTGAAATCCAGTGGCAAATGCTGGGCTAGAAACCAGAGTCCTACTGCAAGAGGATCTCCTCACCAACTACAGATGTGCTGTCCAACTAGTTTAAACCATTCCTCTCCCACTGCCAGAGCAGAGCATAGCCTTGAGAGAGAGCCTGCCTCTGACCTTATTCAAACCTGTGTAACTCCATTGAAACCAATGGAATGACACTGGTGCAACCCTGCCACACGAGCAGCCTCTGGCCCTGATGATGTGAAAGCACAAACATATGTTGTTTCCAAAATACTGCTTTTATTTCATCCTGGTTAAAATATTCTATTCAGCTAATCTGGCTGTGGAGATATGAATCTTGGGTCAGGCCCATGGTAGACACTTTTGCTAGTATAACAACAGTGATTTTTTTTTGGTGATTGTTCTCTGCTGGCATGTTAGTGTTTCTGGTGTATACCTCAGTTTTTTTGCCAAACAAGTATAGACCAATGTTTGTCAATCTGTGGCTCACAAAAATATATAAAAGGGTCATAAACAAACTTTAAAAAATGGATCAATGGACTTTAAACGTGGATTCTCCTGTAAAGGAGAAAAATGTGGGAAATCATGGGTTTCCCCTTGGAGGCTGGCAGAGTTCCAGCTTGGAGCTGGGGGAGGGGGAGCAGGATCAAAGTGTGTGCCACATGCATGTGTGCATGCACACTAGGGGCGTGCGAAGTGGACAGTATTCAGTTTGGATTCAGATTCGGCCCGATTCAGTGGACACTGATTCAATTTGCTGATTTGGATCACTGTCCCAATTCAATTTGGTCGAATCTGAATCTGAAGATTCAATTCTGATTCAGAGAATCAGCAATTTGGCCACAGCTTTATATGTTTTTCCTATGTGCTTCAAGGTACCAGGCACAGCTTATGAACACTGAGATGGTGACGTGGATGGAGCGTCCCACAGGAAGGGCAGGGGCGTTCCCTGCATGCTCGGTGGTGGACATGGATCTGGGTCCACTGATGACCACGCAGAGGACTCCCTGTGCACCCCTGGCTCAGTGCTCAGCCGTGAGGTGACCCCAGGTGCCCCCCCCAGACCCAGGAGGCACCAGCTGCCGAGGCTTCCACTTCGATTCGGAAAGATTAACGCGTCACCTGATTTGATTCGGATTCGGGCTGAATCTCCTCTGAATTGAATCAGCTACTGAAGCTTTGCACAGCCCTAATGCACATGCATGTGGCAGCCAGGCAGCATGGGCAGCAGCTCCTGGCAGGTAAGTCTGTGAGGGGGACAGGCATAGATGATATGTCAAAGGGGTGTGTAGTGAAAATAGATACTTTTCTCTATGTTTCTTTGTTCCTTGTTTTAGTATTAACCCCTGCATTCTGTAACTTTCCACCCACATGGTACAGGATGGCCCACTACGTATGTCTTATAGGTTGCTCAGGTTTTGGTTTGAAATGACCAATCAAAATGTAACACGTCAACTGAAAAAAATGCTAGCTCAATAAAAGCCACGTGCGCTCTTTGTTTAGGGTCGACACTGATCTGAGCAACAAGCTCCTCTGTCGGCCTGCTTGCAAGCAATAAAATAGAGTTGGATCCAGCCTGAAAGTGTGACTCTCTTCTAGAGGTGAATTGGACTAGCCTCCAGGGGATAAAATCAGCAATTTATGCAACAGCTGGGGGCCACAGGCAATACTGCCCACCACCCCACCTCCTTTCCAGGGCAGAGCCATGGACTGAGGGGAGCAGCAGTGGCAGCCAGGCCATGGCAGCAGGGTAGAGCCACATGCCCCACCCGCCTCCCCTATCTGTTCCTTGTGCTGCTGGTGGCGTGGCTGGCACAGGGGTTCTGGAGGCAGTGGCAGCAATGAGTCTTGCCACCTTGCTCTGACCTCCTGAGCTGCATCCCACTTGCTGGGCTGTGGACGCAGCTCCTGCCTGTACTGGTCCAGCCAGGCTGCAGGCCCATGCCTGCTGTGGGTGTGCAAATCTGGGGGGCACATGCTTCCCCCATGCCTCACACTCCCCACTGCACCCCACACACTGTGGGGCTGGGCCTGGGGGCAGGGGGCAGCAGGTCAGGAGCGAGGGGCACCAGCAGAGTTGGGGGGGGTAGAGGGCTGTGGGTAGGGACTGAGGGGAACTGACAGGCCCAGGGGGCTGTTTTCTACTTAAACTATTTACTGGGTTGGGACTGGCCACTGATGATTACAAACGGGTCCTGGTACAAAAAAGGTTGAGAAGTATACCAGCAAAAGTACTTTTTCACTGGTGTAAGCTACAGCTACAATAGGAGGCTTTACTGGCTTATGTAGAGAAGTTAAAAGTAGTCCTTAAACTTGTTGGAAATGTAAAATTAAAATATGCAAGCAGATTTAAAAATAAAAGAGAACAACACTCAACTGGGCATGGGTCTGCTACCATGGCAATCACCAGATGGAGAATTCCATGAGTGGGAACATGCATTCCCCAGGGACAACTAGCAGCAGCACATATTTATGCCACTGCCAGTTGCCCCCAGGAATGCCCTGCATGCTGGGGCATGTGGCAAGTCTCCGGGGCATGCAGCAAGGTGCCTTGGGTGGGATAGAGGAGGCTGGGACCAGCATCTGGTCTGGCCCCAGCAGCCTTTCCTGGGGGCCTCCCAGGGCTGCAGTGGTGGCAATCCAGGCGTGTACCACCCCACTTTTTTCTGGCATGGGTTTTTTGATACCGTGATCTCCTGGTGTCAAAACCCCCCATTGCACTGCAAATTGGCAGGATGGAGAATGCCTGCATGTGTGGTGCATGCAGCTTGCAGTGCTGCAAGCTGCATGTGCATGTTTGTCTGGCTGCACCCAAGAAGGCTGGAGATCTAGATTCAGTGTTTTAGAGTGCCAAAGGGACAGGGGCATTGTGTTCCTGCTTTACCTGGGGCACATTAGGGTGCTTTTGAAGCTTCAAGCATTGTGTCCAGTAGTTGTGCCAGACGGTCGATTGTGACATTTTTAAGTATAGGCTGGGCAGACACATACATAGACAGGGACAATAGTTCCTTGAGCAGGCGGGGGATCGATGGACTAGATGGCCTCCCAATGTCCCTTAGAGCCTATTTTCTATGATTCTATAGGTTTCTTGTGCTAATTTGTGTAAAATTTGCTCCCTTATTGCCAATCTTTATCTTGCCTATTTCAATTGAGTTCCTAGGGTTGGCCTGGTTTGGTACTGTGGATATAAAACCTGATGTGAGGGTCACAATCTTCCTACTACAATTTAAATGCTATTATTGATACTTTATGTGCTTCTGGCATAAGTGAAATTTAATATAGTTTGTCAGCATGTGGAAAAAATGTAGGGTCCAATTTAGTGCAGTAAAGGGGGATGTTACCTGAATAAGCCATCTGCTGCTTCCATTAAGCAGCAGAGCAGGATTCTCTGTATAAATAAAACGCATTAGTGTTCAATCACTTTTGACATTTCTTTCAGAGTTAAAATCTTGTCACTGAACAACCTATATTAATATTTTTAATTTTCCTTGGACAGGCTCTGTCTGGCAAATGCAGAGGTTCCAAAGCCAAAGCGTTTTCAAAGGAATATTATTTTACTTAAATGAAGAACAATTTACTGCTGATGCCAGGTGAGCACCAGGGATCCTGGTTTTCCCTCATAAAAAGCACAAAAATTCTGATAAACCCCATCAAATCCATAATTAAAATGAAAGGCCTCCCACTCCCCCCCACCCCAGCCTCCACAGCCCTGCTGGTGCCCCGCACTCCCCAACCACAGCCCCTGGCCTTGCTGGTACCTCAATCCCCCTCCACCCCACCCCATCCCTCACTCTCCCTCACAGTCCCCTGGCCCTGCTTGTGCCCCTCACTCCCCACCACAGCCTCCATAGCCCACAGCCCCCTCCCCACCATTCTGCTGGACGGGGCCCCCAGCTGCCAGGGCTACAGGGCCAGGGACCTGAGTCCACAGCTCCCTGCCCCTGGTTACATGTCCACTGCTGCAGCAAAGCACAGCTCAGCTCCCACCCTGCTGCCCGCTTACTGTGGGCTTGGACAAGGGGGCCAGCTCCCCGCTGCTGCCCAGGGGGTAGGGGGACCCGTGTTCCCCAGATCTGTGCATGGTGTGGTGGTGGGCTGCCGGCTGCAGGCTTGGGCTCCTGCTCTGTTGTCCTCCCCCAGGGCCTCCACAGCCCAGCGGATACAACCCAGTGCTGCAAAGCACAGCAGGGCCATGTGGGGACCTCCTTGCTGCTGTGAGCCCCACGCTGTCTTGGTGAAGTGTTCCTTGCATGCATGGGAGCAACGGCACAGGTTTGTGCCCCTCACAGCTGGCATGTGTGCAGGGGATGCGTCACCAGGGCAGTGCAGAGCTCACAATGGCAAGGAGCTTTCCTGAGTGGCCCTGCTGAGCTCTAGTGCTGGGTTGCATCCACCAGGCTGTGGAAGTCCCAGGGGAAGGCAGCAGGGCAGAAGCTCAAGCTGCAACTTGCCGGCAACCTGCCCCCTGCACAGATCTGGGGGGCACGGGTCCTCCTTGCCCCCCAGGAGTGTGTGCAGTGGTGGGGAGCTGGCTCCATCCCCGCAGATGAGCTGCCCACGGCAGCGTTATGCTCCCTGCTGGGGCTCTGCTGCTGCATGTTGAGGCCCTGGGCCCCAAGCACCACATACCCCCTGGCTGGGCAGCAACCCCAGCTCCAGCCATGCCCAACTCCCCGCCCCCCAGCTGCCACTTACCTGCAGGAGCTACTCTCCAGGCTGCCTGGTGGCCACATGCATGCACATGCTGCCCCTGCCTGACTGCCCTTCTCCAATACCCCTGCAGGCTGGAACTTTGCCAGCCTACAGAGCGCTCTTTGCAAAACTGCAAAATCCATGGGTTTTTCCGTTAAAATAAGTCTACGTTTTCCTCTGGTAAAGGGAAAAATCTGCGTTTTACTCCATTTTTCCATTTTAATTTGAGAAAATACAAACGGTGAAATTCTAGGCTAAAAAATATGACTCAAGTCTCCGATAGTTTATGAAAGCAGTTGTTTTCGCTAACATAGTGGTTGTCAACTGTGGGTATGCGTACCCCTGGGGTACTTAAAAAGGTCATAGGGGATAACAGGGCACCCTGGTGGAGCATGTGCCCCCCGATCTGTGCATGGGGCAGAGGCATCTACCACAGTGTTCTGGGCTTTGCGGGCTGCTGCAGCTGCCCTGGGAGTGGTGTGACGTCATGTGCCTGCTGCTGCCGGGCTGCGCCACACCCCTGCCAGCCTGACGGCGGACACACTTGGTGTTCACCCCAGCCCCTGTCCCTGTCTGTGCCCCACTCCCTCCCTCACCGTGGGGGCCTTGATTTGCTCCCCCCATGGCCTTTCCCCTCCCCCCTTGACTTACCTGCTGGAAGGGTGGGGGAGGGCACATGCATGCATGCACACGCTCAGACCCCCCCCCAAATAATTTTAATATAAAGGGGTACATTATCTGGAACTTTGAGACAGAAAGGGTACACTTGTTAAAAATGGTTGAAACCCTCTGTACTAATGCGTTGCGTGAAGCAGCTGTGCTGTGTGTTGAATGTTTGCCTCTGGGCATGGCAGGATGTTTTAAGGGTTTTGTTTTCATTAAATTATTCTAATTTTTTGGAATTAGAATGAATTGGTACCATCCATGCCACAAACACATAGGTAAACATAAGATAATGTTTCTAACCACAAAACATGCACGAGTAAGAGACAAGACACAACCCATGACAGTATAATTTCTAAAATAGGTTAAGCACTCATTTTCTGAAGACGACCACTTCTTTCCTAATTCAGAATTATCTTTCCACACCCTCCTTGTCTTGTTCAGGTACTTCAGTCAGTTATCTCTGTTACTGCTGTCTAATATACCCTCCCTGCTTTGTTACCAATCAGTTGCCATATTTAACAATCCCTCATCATAGGTCATCTGTTAAGCTTAGAACACAGTACCTTCATACCAAAGTACAAACCACCTGACCTCTAGGAATTATTAGTAGCTGATAGTAGGGGTAGGCTCTTATCCTCCCATGTAGGCTGCTCAGTATGCTTAGTTAAGTGTGTGACATACAAATTCAGCCTCAGGAGGAGATAAAAGGTAAACAGACAAAGAGATGGTGTGCATATTATTATGAAAGAATCAAAGGTTGCAGGCATTACTGGGAAGGGTATTCCCTTCCTCCCACTGGGAGTTCCTGCTGCTCGCTACATTCTGTGGATCATAGAATCATAGAAATGAGGGCTGGAAGGGACCTCAGGAGGTCATCTAGTGCAACCCCCTGCTCAAAGCAGGACCAGCCCCAACTAGATTGTTCTAACCAGGGCTTTGTCGAGCTGGACCTTAAAAACCTCCAAGGATGGACATTTCACCATGCCTCTAGGTAACCCATTCTGATGCTTCACCACCCTCCTAGTGAGAAAGTTTTCCTAATATCCAACCAAAACTTCCCTTGCTGCAATTTGAGATCATTGCTTCTTGTTCTGTCATCTGCCACCACTGAGACAGTCTAGCTCCATCCTCTTTGGAACCACCCTGCAGGTAGTTAAAGGCTGTTATTAAATCCCCCCTCAGTCTTCTCTTCTGCAGACTAAATAAGCCCAATTCCCTCAGCCTGTCCTCAGAAGTCACGTGCACCCCAGCCCCTAATCATTTTCATTGCCTTCCACTGGACTATCTCCTTGTCCACATCCTTTCTATAGCGGGGGACTAAAACTGGACACAATACAACAGATGTGGCCTTGCCAGGGCAGAAGAAGGGAATAATAACAGCCCTCAATCTGCTGGCAACGCTCCTACCAATGCAGCCCAGTATGCTCTTAGTCTTTTTGGCAACAAGGGCACACTGTTGACTCATATTCAACTTACTGTCCACTGAACCCCCTGGGTCCTTTTCTGTATATGTGATACGGATATGTGAGCCTGGTGAAATATTCTTTGTGTACTGGACTCTCCTAAAGGAAGAGAAGGGCAGTGTGAAGGACAGGAAGGATCCTTCACATATTAGTGGTTGGGTATGTCTGCCTGGGATGTTAACTGTGCAGTAGCCTAATGACACTGCGCAGTAGCATGCTGGGCAAACTCATGCTAACACCTGTGTAGCAATATTAGGCTCCTGCACGGTTAGTGTCACTAAAAAGCTATGCGCCAGTGCTACTGCACAGTAGTACCAGTTACTGTGCATTGATTTAATACTTGGCTATGCAAGTACTAAACTTAATGTGCAGTAACTATGACACATTAATGAATGTGTAGACACACCCACTAACAGCTTATACTCAATTTTTTTCCTATGAAGTTCTCTGATGGCAGACCTTCAGATGGCTTCACCTGTCTAGAGAGGTCACAGGGAGTCGGTCTTTTCTTCTCTCTTTCCACCAAGGGATAGTTGGAGTTAGAATATCTACCATATATAAATATGAATTTTATGGAATAAGTGCAAGAGACAGACTCCCCACCCCCACTATAAAGACATGCCATATACAACAAACATTCAGCTTTTTTGGCTGATTGCTACTTGTCCAGCTAAGCAGTTTTGCAAGAATAAAGATATTAATGTGACTGCAGAGACAGAGTGCAAAGTTACAAACAGTAAATGTTACATATTATTCACTAGCCAAGTGCATCAATTTAATTTTTTTATAATGGCGTATCTTATTGCAACCTTTTCCCTACTCAGATATTTTTACTATAGCCAGCTCTTTTTAGGGCTGATGAGGCTGGGTATTGATACCCAACCCTGTTTCATTCAGGACTGATATTACTTTGATTTAGCTGATTTGTGTCACTACAGGATCATGCAGACTTAACAGCTGGTGTATGCTCCTGAGAAGCAGTTTCCCCTGATCTCCTAAACTGGTTAAAAGGTATGTGTGTCCATCACCTCAACTGCTTTGCATTAGTTCTCTTCTGTTTACCTTTCCTGTTCTAAAAACATTTACCAATAACCAGTAGGACAAATTTTCCTCCTGCAAACACTCTCATGAAAAATGTATTTACCCTTTAGCTCTGGA
Organism: Gavialis gangeticus; assembly: GCF_001723915.1. Taxonomy (NCBI): domain Eukaryota; kingdom Metazoa; phylum Chordata; order Crocodylia; family Gavialidae; genus Gavialis; species Gavialis gangeticus. The sequence continues at coordinate 171,638,584 of NW_017729022.1, read as the reverse complement.
AGATGGCAGGAACATCTCTGCTGAGTGCATGAGCTCAGTAACTGCATAGGGCACAAATCTTCTAAATGAACCTTGGATTTCAGTGACATGAAGATAGTTGAGAACAGATATGGTAGAGGACTAGTAGCAACAGCATTACATTGTACTTTAGCACAGGTACATAGGAAAGTAGGTCTAGACTTCATGAGATCATCTAGTTCAGCCCCCTGCTCAGAGCAGGATCATCCCCAACTAAATTATTTCATACGCATCTCTGATTTAGTTAGTCTATAAGGTGCATCTCTACTCTGCCTTCTGTCTTGCTGTGGACTATCATGGCTACCTACCTCTCTAAACTATCCCAGCTGGGACAATCAGGGCTAATTCTAGTTAGTTGCCCTTCAAGCTCTGTTTGCAAAGGGCTTTTTCCCTCCTTGTTACTTTGTTCCACACAGCTAAAGTTCTACCTCTTTCTTAGCCCTCCTGTCACTTCTAAGGTTGCTAAAATTGCCCGCAAAATGTAGAGTCAGGAAATACATCCAATCCCTGACAGGTAGAGGTGTTTCTTGGCCACCCTACCATGGGTACATGTGTGAGGAACTGGGCATAATTGGACTTGAAATGTAATGAAGATGTGTAAGGGAGAGAAATCTTTGTGTTATTTTGAGGTCCAGAAAAGACAACTACTCCACTCAGAACACTTGTACTATCATAGTCTCTTCTGTAGTGGTTGGGTTCTTACACTATGCTCATCATTAAGTACCAAGCCCTCATACTGAAGCTCCTAGATAAAATTGAAAAGATGTCATATGCCAGTAGTCCCCTTAGTCATGAAAAATAGAGCAACATTTTTTTTCGTTTTCATGGAGCATAAGGGGTGTAATATTGCATAAACATCCCATTCAGTGGAATGCATTTTAGAATTTTAATGCCATAAAATAATCCACTATAATACCTGCTATAACTGCTCTCTACTGGCAGAGAGATCCTGCATTAAGGTATCAGAACATTCTGAGACCACAGTTTCAATTCTCAAGCCTACGTTGACTAAATGCTGATACCTCCAGGTATATACACAGCAAAACCATCAGACATTTGAGAAAAGCCTGCAGTCACATGAATACAGTCTGTTAGTGTTGCAATTTCTTGGTTATGACTCGGGCTAACGTTTGTAATTACATTAGGGTTTGGAATGGTTTTGTGGAAGCAAAAAATCATACTCTTCAGTTTTAAATTAACCACCAAAGCCTTTCTGGCTTAACTTCCTCTGACCTACTGTCAACAAGACTAGAGCATGCCCATAACTATGCATTACTTACAGTAGTTTTACTTCCAATTTTTATTGGCATTTAGTGTAAAATAGATTGTAAGGCAGTTCACTCCTGATTTTTAATATTAAATGGCATATGTGATCCCCTCCCACGGCCATTAAAAAGTGGTAACAGGAAACTGTTTACAGTATTTCCCCTCATACTTGGAATAGGAAGTCTCTCTATCAGAAATAATCAGAGAAAGTTTGGGTTAAATGGGTTTTGCTAAACAGACAAATTAGACAACTGTGCTTAATATAGACAATAACAGAGCTGAATTGCACTACCTCCATTATATTTATTATTGATTCTTCTTCTAGGAGGTTTCCCAAGGGCAGAGCCTCAGATGGCTTCACCTGCCTTGAGAGATCATGGGATGCAAGTCGTCTTCTTTCCTTCCACCAAGGGATAGCTGGAGTTGGAATATCTGCTAAAAATAAATGTGAGTTTTATGGAAATAAATAAATACAATGAAGGCAATGCAATTCATCTATGTTACTGTCAATAGCCAAAGGGACTGCTTTTTAGATCTCATAATAGCATCCAATTAACAATTAAACATATTCCAAAAACTCGGCACATTGAAAACTTGGGGTACACAGAACAAGTCCAAACTACAAGACTTCTGCTTCTGCAGTTGTGGGCAATACATACAGAAGAATGGGATTTCTTAAATTTGCATCACTGATACTTCCTACAAGCCTGCTATGATAGCATAAGAATAGGGCAAAGAGTATATTTAGAAAATATAGCAGTGTGCCCTCTGCTCAAAATTTTACCAAATTTCTTAAGTCCTAGTTTCAGAAAGAAGAGAATATCTTTGGAATGCTTTATTTTTCAGGATGGCGGGAAATGAGAATTCAAACTCTAATGAGAACTCAAACTTTGTCAAAACACTAAATCAAGTGTAATCTCTCATTACTTACAGAAACAAGTAATTCTGGATGATGGTGGGTTTTATTATACTATAACAGGTTTATGAAATTTACATGTGTTCGTGGTTCATGTAAAATAGGTTTTTTCATTCCAAACTGGTGCTATAATGTAAATTATACATTGTGCTTTAGTTAGATTTTTCATTTTTAATATTTTAAACTTAATGTTAAACGAAAGACACAGGGTAGCCAAATGAAAGATGTCTTATAGTGTTTTTATTAACAAACTTTCATTGGAAAGTTCTGGGCGTGTTAATAGAGCAGGCACATTGGCTTCAATGTTTGGCATTGGACAGTCAACAGAATTGCACTTCACTGTTATAGTTCTGTTACAACAGTGTGAATTTTCAGGGCAATAGTTACAGCCAGCCTCTACCTCTGAACTGTTCAGCAGGTGTTTCTGATCATTTTGGTCAACCTTCAAAAACTGATCATTCTGCAATGAATTCTGATCCATCTTAAGTTCAGTTTTCTTATCCTGCTTTGATATAGAAGTTCTCTTGTTCTCATTCCCATTTACTTCTGTATTCCTGTTATCACATGTGTCTCTGTTTGTAAAGAATCCCTGTTGGTTTTTTGATACATTATTTTCAGATTCAGAATGAGGACCAGCACTTTGACAGAGATAGGGTGGAGAGCTTGTTGCCTTTGGGAGACTTTTAACATTCTCCTCTGTGGTCTGAAGACTATGTACATCTGTCCTATTTATCCTTTCACGTGTCTGAAACTGTTGTACTGAATGGAGAAAAAAATTTCTAGGCAGTGAATTCTGCGTAACAGGTCTTTTCAGTCTCCCTTGAAGGCAACTGCAGTGGAGGACACGTTGGACAGGGTGCACACAGCCTTCAGCAGCTTGCTGCAAAGCATTTAGGGGAGCCACGGAGTTTTGGATTGGTACAAAATTCCCAGATGGAGGGACACAATGGTAGCACAAAGTCTCACTTAACTGTTGACATGAGTGTGGGCTCCATTTCACATCTATAGGCTTATATGCATCTGGACAGCTACACTGTCTATTCTGTGAGAAGAGTGGGCGTGAGGTATGCTGGTCAGCAGAGGACTGTAACATGGTTGAGCCAGCTTTGTTTTTGATGCTTTTAAGCAGTTCACTATTATATGCTGAATGTGCAGGCATGCATATGTTTTGGGGTTTGCCATTGAAATGCTCTGAGCACAAATGGGTTTCTTCATAAGTTACTTTCTCTGGTGCATTACAGTTACTGGTATGTGATGCCAGAGGCTCTAACTCATAATGCTCATGCTCCATTTCAGGTTTTTGACCTCTGGAGGAGTCCAGCTGATATTTGCTGGCAGAATGCAATTTCTTTTGTCCCCTGTCTCCTTGGCTTCCTGAAAAAGCTTGTGAGAAGGCATTGCACTGCAATTTTTTTGGTAGAGGAATCTGGCCACAAGTGCCTTGGGGGCCAAGACAGCGGCACATGCATTGGAAAAAGAAGGTTGCAAAAGCCCAACTAATGCACATGATCAGCATCATGAAAGTGCCGAGCTGGGTATATGCCAAAACTGTAGAAGGCATCATCATTGCTCCAGCTACAAATGTTGTTAAAGCAGCCATTGCAATTGCAGAACCCATGCGGCTAAGAGAGAAGATGACTTTTCCTTCCCGGTCAGGATCAGGAGCTAAGCGGTAAGCGACTCCATAGTGAACAGCAAAGTCAACAGACAAGCCAACAGCTACAGAAATAGTGACAGATTCTAACACATTTAGCTCCCATCCAAGAAGAACCAGAGAACCAACAGTGACAAATATAGTTCCAGCTATTGACACTATTGCATAAAGGCTTATGATTATATTCCAAGTTGTAAGCAGCATTACACTAAATGCAACAGCAACTGAAAGACCCATGGCAATTAGCGTACCATCAGAGAGACTGTCCTGAAGATCATAGAACTCTAAATTACTCACAAACCAACCATTGCCTAGGCCCTCAGGAGCAGAACCAAGCTCATTTGAAATCCATGAATCTACCTCTTTGTAGAACTGATGCATTTTCTCATAAGCCAGTGTGAAGAGGTAGGTGCTTTGGAACTCCAATACCACTGCCCTGATGGTGTCATTTATGTCAAATCGAGGCCCTGGGGTTTTGCTGTCTAGATGGTACCCAGTGCTTCTTTCTAACTCCATGATGGCCCTCTTGATGCATAATTCGAAGACTTCCTGCTTGTATGGAAAGCTCCAATGGCTGCAGCAGGGATAAAGAGCTGGCTCATCACAGTCCTGATTTTCCATCCATTGCTTAAATGTCTCAATAAAGCAGCTTGTGAAGTCCTGTTCTTCGGTTTGGTAATAAAATGTTTGATTTCTTAACTTCTGGCAGAAATGTAAAATCCAGACCTGTGAAGCTGGGCTTGCAATATTAAAACTGCTGTCTAGTTTCAGCTTTCCTTTACTTTTAGGATTTAGAGGGTCCCCATTATCTTCTGGAAAAACACCCCAGATTACTGTAATTGGCATGTGGAGCTCCTCTCCATGGTGGACACGCTCAAACATAAAAAGCTTCTTGTACTCGGCATCATAGCGTTCAAAAGGGTGAGAAGACCTAAACACTTGAAACTCAGAGAGCTCCAAGGACGGCAATTTCATCTTTGGGTTCACACACACAATATATGCTCCACCTATAGTTAAGGCGAGGAACCAGAACAACCAAATATATCGAAACTTAATAACAATGCATGGCAATACTTTTTCAAAAAATATCCTAGATGCTTCTGAGACTGCAAAAATTATCTTGTGGACCATTTGGCACAATACTGTCCAGCAGTTTTTGGTGCTGTATACCCTCTGTTGAGGTTTTTTGAAGCAACTGAATATATTGAGAAGATACCGTTCATGCAACACAACTACTGCAGGTAGCCATGTTACCATTAAAACATAATTCACCAATATGGCAGTGCCAGCATAAACACCAAAACATCTGATTGCTGTGATATTGCTGACATAATTAGCATAGAAGGCAGCAGCGGTGGTAAAACTAGTGACAAACATGGAAAGAGCAGCATGTTGCAAGGTGATACTCACTGTCTCAGAAGTTGTACTCTGAGATTTATCAAATTTTGTGTAGTTCCAAACATCACAGAGGACAAAGGCATCATCTGCTCCAATTCCAACAAGAATAATTAGTGCAGTGAGATTCATAAAAGGGAAAAACTCAAAATTAAATACTACCCGATACAGAAAGTAGGAAACGATCAAGGAGCTAATTATTGCAAACATGGTCATCAGCGTGATAAATATGGACTTAGTGTATACACACATGACTAACAGCACAATCACAATGGCTATGGCAGGATACACAGTATCCATTAACAGGTAATCTTGAAACAAGCTATGTTTTATTCCAAACTCAATCCCTGTGATGGTGGTTATACCATCAGAAGAGTTCCAGTTCTCAAAATTATCCAGGTAAATGTTCATCATGCTTTCTCCTTTTTCTGTTGGAGAGAAGAGCATGCTGTACTTTAAAGCTGGTAAGACATAGTCAACAGTCTTTGGGTTTAGGAAATCTTTGTCTACTAGATAGTGGAGGATCTGGTAAACAGCATTGTACTTTGTACATTTACGAGGCACGTTTGTACACTTGAGTTGGTCCTTCCTTCTGGCTGCCATGTCCCAGCAGTCTGGCCCCAGGGTTCCATTGTAATAGTATTTGGCACACGTTCGAAGCAGCTTTAGGGTATGAGAAACATCTCGTTCTACAATTTTTTGACATGTTGATCTGTTATTCAGAATGGCAATATAGTTGCCCAGTGTCCAGCTGGGGCAGCACGAGGCAGCAGTGGTCCTCTGGCAGAGATCACCAAACTGGGAGTGAGATCTTATCTGTATAGGGACAGACATACGGAGAATTAGAATACTAAGGCTAAAGTCTGTTTTAAATGGGAGGAGAATGTTTGCTTTTTATTATTAAATTTAAAGTATTTCTAAGGCAAGTTTATCTAGAGGGAATGAATGTGTCACCCCATGGCACTCTTGCTGCCAACACTTTGAATTCCATATCTCACACACACAACACCTCAACCTCTCCTTATGTTACACCAACATAAAGAAGGAGCAAATCCCTGATGAATAACAGCCTCATGACAGTGAAACACTTGTATAACCAATCATGTAATTAGATCTAAATGCTCAGCAGTTTTAAGAGTATATAATAACTTATAAATGAAAATCCATTGCTTGGAGATGCACTAATTCATTCCCCACAACTAGAGTTTAGTTCTCCTCTGATGCCTCAAAGAGAGTATTTAAAAATACTGAGTTGCCTGGAGGTTTAGTTTCCTTTTACACCTCTTGAGAGCACGTAAAGAGGATCAGAGAAGCTGCAGGGATTATGACAGCTCCAGCAAGGAAGGATGGGATAGTTCTGAAACAAAGACTGCTGTCACAAGTGTCCTCCTCCACAACCCCTTCTGTACAGAAGAGTTTTCTGCCTTTATGCAGCAAGTGGTGCTTTTTTCCAAATTAAATCAGCCTGTGGAACAGGCCCTGCATGACTCTAAAGCAGTGCTGCTCAACCTACAGCTAGTGGGACAGATACAGTTCCTGAAGTGACTGGATTCAGCCCATGGCATGAGGAACAGGAGACCAGTGGCAAACAGCTCGGCCCAGCACGTCCCCTTCCCTGCCCTGTGCAATGCCACTGAACCCCTCCACAGCCCAACCTGCTTTCTCCCTTCCTTCTCCCCTATGCAGATACTTTTACTGGAGGTAAGATCTCTTCCTCCCTCCTCTTTCCAACACTGGCAGCCACCTTCCTTCCACACACCCTCACTCCTGCCCCCAAACCTGCCAGAGGGAAGGGGTAGCTCACAATGCAGCCAGGTCACAAACAGTCGGCTTGCTGCTTAAAAAGTTGAGCACCACTGCTCTAAGGACTTGTACATAAGTTAAAGTTATACCAATTTAACCTCTTTCGTTAAGAAAGTAATTTAGTTCAATTAGCACAACATCCTTATTTCAGTTTCAGAGGGCCTTATATTGAATTAGCTGAAGCTTGTAAGGACTCATAGTGTTAGCTAAATCATTACATAGCACTCTTCAGCCAGTGTAATGGCATCCATGAAAAGAGACATTAATTTAGTGGCATCAATTTCTTAAGCAATGAAGTTAAACCAGTAAATTTTCTCAAGTGGACAGGACCCAAAAGCTTGCTGAAGCTCACAGGATCTAAGTCTCTTAAGTACCCCACATATTTTGCTAGTCAAAACACCTGGTTTGCAAAGCGCCATGAGCTGGAACCTATTTACAAACAATTTAGAGCATGCATAGCTTTGTTCTTATGCACAGTTCTCTTCAAGTAAAGTCATATGTGTTTATGGATTTCCGGGGCAGGATTCTGCAACCTTTATCTATGAAGGTATCAGGTCAGTTAAACTGAAGGCATGCTGATTTTTATTTGTGTTGTAATTACTCTGGCTTATTATCAGTGATCATTTATAATACAGACAAAACTCAGAATTTGAGATGCTCATGGTACTTTTAAAAGCCTTAATATGGGCTTAATTTTGTGAAACAGTTTCTGAACAAGAACAAACTGGCATTCCATAAAAACAGGATAATTCACATTTGATTGTTTCCAGATAAAAACACTCGCACATGCAAAGTCAGGAAAAACTGAACAACCTAATAAATAAAAGGAAGCACTGGAATAGCATATTTGTATTTTTCATGGCACATCTCCAGATGTATCCTTTGAGGATATAATATGCCAGCCCTTGGGTCAGCCAGGCAAACTTGGAGGAAAAGATCATATTATTGTCTTCTCTACATATTCAACTTCGAGATAGGAGAAAGAGCTTTATACACTATTTTTAATACTCACTACAAGCTATAAATATCGGTTGGTAGAATAACTTGCCAAAGATAAAGTAACATGAGATGGTAGCTGAATCGTGAAATTTAAACAATTAAATTTATTCTGGAATGACTTAAAGTACAGCACTAGATAAAAATATTATTTACAAAATATTACTGCACTGCAGGATTGGGCACAATTACACTGGCTGATCAAAAGATATTGCTGAGGACTTTGTAAAGTAGCCAGGCCAGCTGTGCTATTAACATTAACACTATTAACATCTCCATTTGTTACTGAGACACCTCAGATGGAGGTCTCTATGCCAAACGGATCTGCCTGGTGACACAGGCCTGCACTCTGGACTTGGAAGCAACCCCCTTGGGAAAGATTTTGGAATCTTTGAAGTTTATAAAAACAACAGTGCATGAGTAGTGAGGAAAACTTCCTGTAACTGATGTGGGAAAGGAAGCAATTTTTAAAATTCTGGTCATGAAAAATTCAGGGCCCAATCCTATAGCCATCCTTCATATGGGATTTCCACGGAAGATTAGAGAACTGCCATGTGCTGATCAGCTGCAGGAGAGAGCCCTAAGCGTGATGAAAACATGTTGTTAAAATAGCCCAAGCATGCCCAAGATGGCTCGGGCAGAATTCTATGGGGTACACCTTCAAGTTGAAGCTAGCCACTAGATAACTACATAAAAACATAAGAAATGCCATTTACTGGGTCAGACCGCAGCTCCATCTTGCCCAGTATCCCATGTTACACAGTGGCAGAGAGCGGATCCTGAAAGGGAGAGTGAACTGGGTATAACTAGGATATTTTCCATTGTTCCTCTAAGGGAAAGGAGGAATCTAAGAAGGAGAACACAAGAACGAGAAAGAGGGAAGCTGAGAACCGGACTGTAGCTCAGGGAGATGGATGCTGCCTTGGCAGGAAAGGCAACCCTTGTTTTCAGTACAATTTTATTTTGTTTTTGCATTTTTGCATTACCAAGTTGTTGGGAAAACTGCATAACCAGCACTGGGGGCAGAGAGCAGGTTTCAAGGAAGTGTTACATCATCTGAAGAAAAGTCCTTCCTGTGGGACTAGAACAGAAGATCAGACTGAACAATTTAGACAACCTCTGAGCGACAGTCCACATTATAGTACTATTTCATGAAGGAGACTTTTCTTGGAAGGAACAATTCAGAATCCCTTACAGGAAAAAGTGTGTGCCTGTGTTTAGACAGAAGAAAATCTGGTGGGCTGGTAGTAGCAGATCTCAAAGACTTTCCTTTCAGGACAGGAAAACCCACATGTATACAATACCTCTGCACAGTCCAGCTCTGATACTAGAGCACCTCACCTTTGTCTCGTCTTTCCTGAAATTACACTTCTGTGACAACTCCCACCACACATTCAGCTTACACAAAATGCTGGAGTGGGCGTTATAATTATTGGCAACTCCTTTGTTTATAGATCACTACAGGCCAGGACCTCTTCCCACTAACAGGGATACAATTCCACTGGGCCAGATACTACCCTCTGTTACTAAAATGTAATGCCGAATGGTCCCATGACTTAAAATAGCATGAGTCCTGATATACGTCAGTGTGTGGTGTACCAGGCATTAAAGAGCCACTGGGTAAAATGCTTTGGGAGCAGGAGCCAGAATGCAACATTCTCCCCCCGCCAAAAGCAGGGCTCTCCTCCTTGGACTGCAAGAACCGTCTTGCTTGCTCTGCCAGCAACTATGCATCAGGTAAAAGGGAAATTAGTCATTTGCATTTAAAGCCTAAGCAGCTGGAAATACAATTAAAAAATTCTCTTCTTCAATTGACAGGCATGGTATTTCTTTAGCTCATGAAAACAATTTGGTGCAGAAGTTCTATTTATCAATAAAAAGATATGAAAACCTAAGTCCGCACTTCTCTATAATTTCTAAAAGTTCTGCCAGATTTTCCCTTGAATTTAATTAAAGTTTTGCTGTTGATTTAAATGGAAACAGAATTGGGGCCTTTAACTAGGCACAGATTTAACAGAAGTATGAACAACAGACAGAAAAAAAGACCAGGGAAGAAAAAACAAATGGTCAGTGAAGACCTTGATTTCTTGTGATCAGTACCAGTGCGAGTCAGCACCCATTTTAAGAGGCCACTTGTTAACAAAACACTAGGACAATGGAAACAAGACTCATTCATGAGCTACAACAAATATTTGAGGAGAAATGGATTAAACATAAGCTGTTTAGAAGTAATTTTGTTAGGAAACATAGCTTTTGTCCAAGCTGCCTCAGCAACTGCCATCTAGTTTAAAATGTGCTACATATATACAGATAACTAATTACACCTGTTTTGATCAAGTTATACCTTAAACTCCTCAGAAGCTAAACTAGCAAAACTACCAACTGCCTACATATAAGTCACTGTGCTATCCAACTTGCTCTTTAATGATTACAAGCTTTAATACAAAACCTGGTTACAAGTACAAGAATGTCCAAAGCATTAGATTTTCTGTAGTGAAATTTATTTTTTTATAAATATTTATCTCTCTCTTCTTTGGTAATCCCTCACAGTCAAGGATAACTATTTTCCATGATTGTCTTATCTGTGGGTCTGAAGACGGCTGATGATGCTGATCTGGAATCAACACTCTGCTGCAATTTAGGCACGTGTTTCTGTCCAGAGTGAGCGGCTCTGGATTCTGGATTCAGTCCATGACCTGCTGTTTCTGCCACTACCACTTTTCTGTCTCCTGATGTCATCATAGGTTTCAAAGTACTGAGATCCCTGCATCAAGATTCTTACTCCATTTGGAGCAGACCCGGGCAACAGTCTCCCAAGGTTTATGTTGAAGTTGTATTTTTTCAAGTTGGCCTTGAGGATGTCCTTGAAGTGCTTTCCCTGCCCTCCTCTTGAGCATATGCCTTGACTGGGCTGGGAGAATAAAACTTGCTTTGGGAGTCTGGATTCAGACATCTGGATAATATGGCTGGCTCAGAGAAGCTGATGTTGGATGATCATCGCTTCAATGTTCTTAGTGTTTGCTTGTAAGAGGATGCTAATGTTGGTGCATCTATCTTCCCACCGGATTTGAAGGATCTTCGGCAGGCAGTGTTGATGGTACTCTTCCAACAACTTAAGGGGTCTCCTGTATGTTGTCCATGTCTCAGCTCCATACAGCATGGGGAGTCACAACTGCTTGAGAAACCATAAGCTTGGTTTCAGATCTGATGTTGCAATCTTTGAACACCATTTCCTCAGGCATTTGAAGGTTACACTTACATGTTTGAGGTGATGCTGGATTTCTTTGTCAATGTCAGCCTTCTGTGAGAGATGGCTTCCAAGGTACAGGAAATAGTGTTCTCCCGAGTCTCACTGTGAATCTGAATTACCAGAGCTGGGGACTGGTTATTAAGAACTTGCTGATGGAAGACTTTAGTCTTCTGAATGTTCAGCATCAGTCCCATATTCTTGTATAACTCAGTAAAGACATGGATGATTGCCTGAAGGTCTGCTTCCAACTGAGCAGACTACAGAATCATTAGCGTACTGGAGCTTGATGATTGAGGTCAGGGTGATGATGGTCTTGGCTGGGACTTGGCTGAAATTGAACAGCTTATCAACCATTCAGCAGTTTAACTTCACTCTGACTGGAAGCTTGTTGGTGGTCAGATGTAGCATTGCAATAAGGAATATCAACAGGAGTGTTGGAGTGATGATGCAGTCTTGCTTAACTCCTGTCTTAACCTCAAAGGGATTTGTGATAGATCCATTACTGAGAACAACCACTTACACACTGTCACGGAGAAGGCAAAGAATGGTGATGAAGTTCAGTGATCCATACTTCAGAAGGATCCTCCCACAGTACATCTTGGGTGAGAAAGTCGAAGTTTTCGTGAGGTCAAAGAAGGACATGAAGAGAGTTTATGATGTTTCTAGCATTTTTCCTGCAGCTGGAAACTGCAAAAATCATGTCAGTTGTGCCTCTTGATGCCCTAAACCCACATTGTGATTCTGGGAGGAGCGCCTCAGCAATTTATCTTTTTATAAATATTTGTATATCTACATATATTGCTAAAGCATTCACCATAGTATCCAAACATATTTTTTCTAAAACAGGGAAAGATGTTTTTATGGATTTGTATTAGATGATGTTTTTCCTTACAATAGCATTACTTGATTCTGCCTTGGAAAAAGCTCACTACACTTTGGCAATTGTGATTTTTAAACAGAGTAGTACCAAATTGTTTTCATTTGCTTATACAGAAACTTGTTTCCTATGTATGTCAGATACAAATATTGATGTACAATACCTATTTTAGCTTCTATGTTATTGGGATAAGGTTTTGTACTGTTAAATATTAAGCCATACTTCCCTAATGCTTTGTTAGTTATGTTAGGGATCTGGCAGTTTAACTACATTTTAAAAACTGTTTAGAAAGATTATGTCCTTTATATTCTTTCCTCTTTAAAACGCTGAAAACAAGGTGCATATTACATTCTGGGGTGTGCTGTAAATGAGAAAATACAGTAATGCATACCTTGTTTTTGACTGCCAGAATGAATTTAAAAGAATTCTGGAGTTATGGCTCGACAGAATAGGGCCCACCCTCTCTACCTGATGCCGAAGACTGGCATGGGCAAATCTATGATTTTGAAAAAAAGCTAAAAAGTCTCCAAGGCTGTGAAACAGGAGTAGAGAGAACTGGAGCAGCTAGCAGACAGCAAAATTGCCCTGAGAAAGGTTAGCTTGATTAGTGGAACATCAAGGCCATTAAAAAGGAGAGGTAATTAGTAATACCTTGGGGGTGGGGGGAGAAGAAGGGGGAAGAACAATGAGCCATTAAATCAACCCCCTCAGATGCTTTCATCCCAGGCAGAAAGTCAGCTTCCCCACTGGGTCCCCACATGCGACTCAGTCTGGAAGGGTTGATTTTAATACGGCATATTGTAGGGCCTGTTGTATGCAAGAAAATACAGCACATTTAGAGCTCTTATGTAGCATAATTTAGTTATGCTTAGTGTATATTGCAGAATTGCAAACTATACAGTTTGTAAAGTGCCCCGTGTGGCAGGCCTGTAGGGGGTGCTCCTGTGCTGAGCCACCCACCTCACTGGACCCGACCATCTTCCGGGCTCTGAGTGCCTCCTTGGAGGCACCTCAGATCTGGTGAACCCCTTTCCTGGAGCACATCCAGTAGCCTGGGGGTAGAGCTGCCACCACCCATGGTCAGGCTTGATTCTGGCAGGGTTTCCCCTGGGAAACACAGGCCTAGTAGCCCCCAAGGGTACTCAACTCACTTCAAGAACTTGGGGTGATTCCCTCAGTCGGAACCCCAAGTAGTGGTCTCCCTTAGACAGCTGAAGCACGGGGACCCCAAGGCATACTCTAGACCCACTCCCAATCAGTCTCCCACACTAGGTTACAAGGAGTAGGGTTGGAATAGGGTACAGCGTGGAGTAGTACCAGAGAAATCCCACAGAGCAAACAGGGTGACTGGGGTAGCCTTTGATCACACATCTGAGTTACTGCAAGCTGTATATCTAGTTAGCTCTCTGGTGACTTACTCACAAGTATCATCCAGAGGCAGGTGGAGATTCCCCCTGGAGGCAGACAGTTCATTAATCATGAGTTTTGAGAGACAGCGAGCAAGTTTCAGATGGCCCATCTCATCTCTCTCTCTCTGAGTTTTCATCATGGATACTGCTGCTCCTCCTGGGCAGTCCTTAACTTATATAGCCCTTATGACCTCATATACCTGGTCCAATGGAGGCCAGCACCTGTTGGTTGCCAGCCAACCAATCTGAAAAGCATCACTGGTTGCTGGGCAGACTGGCAGTCTCTAGCCCACTATAGAGTACAAGCCCCTCACCCAGGTATGTGATGCCAGTCACGTAGGCAAAGGGAGCAGGTTTCCCCCCTCCCTCAGGAATGTCTCCAGCTCAGGTTACCTAAAGATATAGGGTAAAGTGTGTACCCTCTGCAGGGCCAGACTAACCAAATCATCAGAGCAGAGTTTTTGGGGAGAAACAGAGGTGGCCTTCTGCCACACCCCATACAAGTTACATTGTCAAACTTAACTACAAAAGTACTGCACTGGCTTCTACAAATATTGGAAGAACTATAGAAACCCAGTGTCTCCTCAGTATTGTTAATTGCAGAAAGATTATTTTCCTAACACAAGTGACTGCAAACAGTTATTATATTGGGAAGCTCAGAATCTTACGTAAGCAAGATGAATAGGGAAGAAAGAGAGCCTAGATTAAGGTGAATATCTGAAGACAGTGGTAAACAAATCAATTCTTCATGGAATATCACAATCTTGAAAAAAGCAGAGTTAAATGCCTTTGGTATATTTATTAGATTAACTGGTTGATGGAAATTTTGTTCAGGAGAGAAAGGTAATGGCCATTCAATCCCAGCAAATCAACAGATTGCTAGTAAGAGAAAATGAAAAATGCAACCTAAAATAATTTCTATGCCAGGTCTGCAAGTTTGCAAATATTTATGGATGCATTTCAACTGAAAGCACAGAAGCATGCTTCAGCAACTGACTGTCTTATACTTTATAGGCTTCCTGCCTGAATGCACTAGGCTCTTTAGTTCACCCAGGACTTCATGAGTATCAGTTAACATCCATTAGTTGAAACCAACACATAATTGAGATTGATACTTAAATTCTAAATACAAAAAAGAGCAACTACTACAATCCCTGAACACAGCCCTTGCTCCTTGTCATTTCTGTTCTTTCAAGTAATAAATAAAAGAGCAAGGCCCTAACTGCACTATCCAGGGGAAAACTATCAAGGGGAAAAAATCCACTGGCTGGCTTGACAAGGCCCAAGTGTCTCCTTTCATGCTCTCCTATTTTCAGAAGGACGTTAACACTGATCTTGGAACAACACAGTCTGGATTTGATTACTTTTGCTATTTGCCCAGAAACTGCTTTTGTGCCCCTTTGATGTTCCTGCTGCCAACCTATTCTCTTTTGAGTTCATGGCTTAAATGACCCACTGGCTTCAAGAGAAGCATGCAGAACATAATGTAGATGCTGACAGACTGCCGCAAGGGGAATGAAAGTGAGGGGAAAATGAAAACCTTGCCTTCTTTTGGAAAACAAAAAACTGGACTACTAAGTGAATAGGACTTAAGTGAATAGGACTTAAGGTCCAAAAAGAGAAAAATATTATCCATAATCTGATCCTTAAAGGCAAAGCCACCTGTAAAATTCTGTTTGCCTAAGGTGTGCTCATTTTGCAGCAAATAAACCACTGCTATTAGATGAAATGGTCTCCACCACAAGTAGTTTCAAATGCACATTTTCAGCTGCACCAAGCACACCAAAAGTTTTCTTTACTTACCCTCATATTATCTACATTGCACATGGATTTAATTGCATGCAAATTCCACAAGGTTTCTCCTTCTGTTGAAGTAAACACCACCCGTGAATAGCGATCACCTGGAAATAGAGTAAGAGGGTTTATGAATTATTCACGTCTGTCCAGTTTCACAGACTGAAGCATATGTCTGTATTTCAAACACCCAATCTGTACACCTTCAGAATATTTATTTGAATGTAGGAAGCCACCCTTTTCTAGAGTGAAAGTGATCATTTGATCTGAAAGATCTAAGTCCTTGTAAAAGCTTCCATTTCTTTTAAGAGGTTAAAGCTGGAAGACCTTACTAAGCTTCAGTCTTCTAACTTTACTGAATTTTATACAATGTAGAAGTTCAAAAGACAATATTCTAGACTGGAAAGATATAGAAGTGTGGCAAGGAGGAATGAACAAAAATTGAAAGGTGTCATCAGAAAACTATTCAAGGCCACTAATTCATTACAGAATGGTAGTGAGACAGTTAATATACTCAGGGTCTGTTTTAGTGAGACAAGACTAGCAAAAATAATTAAAAGGACATCTGTGAAAATGTCTTCGCTTTAGAAGCTGGTGACTTCATAGCGAAGTCCCTGGAAGTCCTTGGGGCCAAGTATTTTTAAAATATCTGCATTTTTTAAGTTAATTAGGCCTAATGAAAACAAGTCCCTCTATTAAACTAAGATGAATTTATCAATAAAAAACATTAAACTACATTTATCAGAAACAGCTTTCAGGATTGCAGAGTCATGACTCTGTGGCAACCAGAATTTCATGTTTAGCTAAACCAGAAATGTACACTGTGTGTGTGCGTGTGTGTATACTACTATGGAAAATAGATAAGATTCTTCATCAGATTAAAAATAATACTTTTAACAAAAAGAAGTCCTATAGAATGATAAGCCAAAATTCAGGAGGTTTCAATAAATGCTTTATGGGCAGGGAGCCCAAATCTCTCATACTCTCCTGATCCTGCACAAAGGGAGAGACACCAGGAACCAAGAGTGGGAGAGTAAGGAAGGGTCCAAAATTTGATGGTCTGTTTTCTTTGTGATTACCTGGCAATTTAACTCATGGGTTCCTTCGTCAAATATACTGCCACTCCTAAAGTCCCTGGCACTGTGAAGAACAAGTCAGAGCTGGGACAGTAGCAATCAATGTCACTCTCAACTGTATTAATACTTAGTGGGTTTTAAGAGAAAGCATATAACTCCTTCTCAGGAGAAATCTGCTTGGTCTAAAATACGCCCAGTCAAGGAAGCAGAAAGGATGACCTGAGCCAAATTTTCTTGTGCAAGTTAAAAATAACACCCACCAGAACTGAAAAAAAAATTACATGCATTTTATTTTTCACAATGGTATTTACTTTTACAGCTCTCAGTCTGGGCAATGAAAGAAAATTAGTCAATTTCTAGGCAATCTCGTACTCTATTCTGTTATTTGTGTGCGTTACAGTAACACCCAGAGGTGCTAAATCAAGATTACAGCTGATGTGTAAGGGCAGTATAATCACATAACAACACCTAGTCCCTGTCAAAAAGGAGTTTAACAAAATGTTACATTATGTGCCTTCTCAAAGCTGCAAACTGCTATTTGTTAAAACAACCTTACTATTGTACACAATGCATCTAACTGAAAGATTCCATTGGCCTTTAGCTTTGTAAAAGCTTGATTATTATTGTTATTGAAAACCCTACATTTGTAGCAAAATCTGATGTCTGAGACATCTAGCAAGAACATAAGAAAAACACATTTTAAATTTTAAACTAAAATAAATGCACTTATTTGGGATTGTCAACAACTTAAAACCCCTTTCATTAATGCTCTCTAAAGAAAAGAAGGAAGTGCAGTAACTGATGGGAGGCATTAAGAGAGTACAAAATGTTAACTGATCACAATTTCTCAGTGCCTGTCTCAAAAAAAAATTCTACAGGACTAGAAGGAGCAAGATCCTCTCTTCTAATAATAAGACATTTTCTCTGAGAGAACTGCTTAGAAATCATTCCCAACTGGTAGCAATCTTCAGACTTGCATTAATACCACTCAACTCACTTGGAATATCGCAGAAAAAGCTGTCTTTGTGGAAGTTCCAGTCTGCTTGCCTCTTCTCTCTTTCATAGTGATCGTCTGACCATCTGTCATCCCGATGACTAAAAGAAGGGAAACAATTTTATCTTATTTCTGAAAAGGAGTGACCAAAATAGTTACATATTTTAATAGCTTGTCATACTTTTGTTGCTAGGGAATTTAAGAGAAAACTGTCTTGATATTAACAATGAAATTTATTTGCAGTTCAAAGAGAACACCAAGCACGAGTCATTCTAAACTGTTCTGTTAAATTTACTGTACATGATGAGGAAAATTTATCAAAGCCTCTCTTCAGGCTCACTCCATAGGGCAGGCCTGAAGGAATGTAAAGGGAATGTGAACCAATGTCTAATGAAGTCAATCCCAGAATCAAAGAAGAGTGGGGCTGGAAGGTCCCCTTGGAGGTCATCTAAGTCTAACCCCCTACTTGAGGAAGGATCATCCTGTCAAAACTATCCCATATAAACCCATGTTTAACCTGTTACTAAAACTACACAACCAACCCCCTGTCACACAACTAAAAGGCATAGCACCCAAACGTGCCACAGGTAAAGCAGGGGGACAATTGTGGTCAGCACCCTGCGCTTGCAAGGGTTGTTAAAATGTAAGTATATTCATTGCATTCAGTGGGCACTGTATTAGGTTGTTTCAGCAAGGTAAAGTAATAAGTATGGATCTACCAAAATCCGGATGGTTGCCCCACTTCGTGGCTTGTGTGGCACCAGTCGCCATTTTTGCAATGAAGTGCGGTGGGCCCCACCCACACCTGTGATTGACCAAGGGGCCGCAAAAGTCCTGCCCCCCTCCGGAAACTGACAGATGGCCATCTGGCAATCTCTGGGGAGAGGTGGGACTAGGGTGACCGCCTTTTTAAAACGTAAAGGTGGGACACATGCCTGCCTCCCTCCCCACCCCCCACTGCCTACAGAGGCCACATGGCTGAAGCAGAGTAGAGTAGATTGGGGCAGATGTGGGGTGCCTGCTGCAGACTCAGGGTTCCCTGCTCTGCTGCCCTTTCCAGACCTTGGGGGCTCGGACAGTAAAGAAATTCTTCCTTATGTCCAGCCTGAAATGGTCTTGTAGTAGTTTATGACCGTTTGACCTCATCATCCCTTGGGGCGCTCTGGTGAACAAATGTTTCCCCAGATCTTGGTGGTCACCCATAATAAACTTATAGGTGGCCATCAGATCACCCCTGAGCCTGAGCTTTTTTAGGCTAAAGAGCCCCATGGCTCTCAGCCTGTCATCGTATGGTCTGTTTTCCTGACCTCTGATCATGCGCATGGCTCTTCTCTGGACTCTCTCAAGCTTCTCCACATCCTTTTTGAATTGTGCAGCCCAAAACTGGACGCAGTACTCTAGCGGCAGCCTCACCAAGGCTGAGTACAAGGGGAGAATGACATCCCGGGATTTGCTTAAGAAGCATCTATGGATGCAATTCAGCGTTTTGGTCACTTTACTAGCCGCAGCATCGCATTGCAGGCTCATGTTCATCTTGTGGTCAATGATGACCCCCAAGTCTCTTTCTTCTGTAGTGCTAGCCAGCGTAGCACTGCCAAGCCTATAAGGATGCTGCAGGTTTTTCTTCCCAAGGTGGAGAACCTTGCA
>NW_017729022.1:171618439-171619381 GCF_001723915.1 Gavialis gangeticus | reverse complement strand
AACTTTTCTAAGATCTTCCCTGGGATAGAAGTCAGACTGATAGGCCTATAGTTAGCCGGATCCACTTTCCTCCCTTTCTTGAAGATTGGCACCACATTGGCCTTCTTCCAGACTTCCGGCACTACACCAGAGCGCCAGGAGTTTTCAAAGATCCGTGCCAGAGGCTGGGCTATGATGCTTGCCAGCTCCTTGAGTACCCTGGGGTGTAGACTGTCAGGGCTGGCTGACTTGAAGGTGTCCAGCTTCTCAAGGCGTTCCTTCACGAGGTCAGCATTAATGGAGGGCAGGGCATCTCCCTCACCCGGACCTCCCTGTCCTGTAGTGGGCATGGGCGTCCCATGGGACTGATGAAAGACTGACGCAAAGTACCCATTTAATAGGTTGGCTTTTTCCTGAGCATTAGTTGTCAGCTGTCTCATCTGGTTCAGCAGGGGTCCAATGTTGCCCTTGCTTTTCCTCCAGCTCCCCAAATATCTGAAAAAGGACTTTTTACTGCCCTCGATGCTGGAAGCTAGTTGGAGTTCAGCTGCAGCCTTGGCTTCCCTGGTTTGCTCCCTGCTGGACCAGACCAGTGCAGAGTATTCCGCCTTGGAGGTGAATCCCATCCTCCATCCTTTGTAGGCCTTTCTTTTTAGCCTCAGGAGGTCTGCTAGATCTCTGGAGAGCCAGGGGGGGCTGCTGCATCCTCTTGCTGCCTTTCCTCCGAGATGGAACAGACTTAGCCTGTGCATTGAGGATCACTCCCTTGAGGAGCAACCACTCCTCTTGAATTCCCCTCTCCCTGGGGTCATGGTCCCTCAGGGCCTCCCTGACCAGCCTCCTGAGCTTGTTAAAGTCGGCTTTTCTGAAGTCAAGGACTTCTGTGTTGCTGACTGACTTGCCAGCTTTACGGTGGATGGTGAAGGTGATCAGCTCATGGTCATTGTCACCCAGCTTCCATTC
>NW_017729022.1:171576772-171618103 GCF_001723915.1 Gavialis gangeticus | reverse complement strand
GCGGGCTGTGGTCATGGAAGCCAAAGCCTTCCCGATGACACCAGCACTGCACTCTTTGGTTGACTATGTGGATCCTCCACTCCCTCCTCAGCCCATAGCTTGAGACCGGGAGGATCAACGAGAACACCATCTGTGCCCCCAGACCCTTTAGCCCCGCTCCCAAATCCCTGTAGCACCACATGACCTGGCTGGGAGCGCTCCAAGCTGTCATTGGTGCCCACATGAATAAGGAGCATAGGATAGTGGTCTGTGGGCTGGAGGAGCTTTGGGATCTTCTCCACAATGTCTCGGATGCGGGCCCCCGGGAAGCAGCAGACTTCCCGGACTAAGGGGTCGGGGCAGCAGATTGCCCCCTCAGTCCCCCTCAGGATGGAGTCTCCCACAACAAACACCTTACGTTTTGTCTTGGCGAGAGCAGGGGCGGTAGCTGCAGTTGAGCCTGTGTTGCCTGTGGAGCCCAAACATGTAGGAGCCCATCTATCTTTCCTTGGGAGGGGCAGGACTTCTGGGGCCCCTTAGCCAGAGACATTGGGGACCCGCCACACACTGCCTTGAAAATCTCCCTCTCCCTCCCCTTCCCTTTTCCCCCTGTATCTTCATGATGCCAGGGCTTCCCACCATTTTCTGTTTGCTGCTCCCCCCTCGCTGTGTCCCTCCCGAACCCTCTGCTTGTGGGGACTGGTTTTTTCACCAGGGACCTACCAATTTTGCAGTTTCTGCAGAAATTGCAAAATCACAATTTCATTAGGTCCCTAGTAATAACTAGCAGGACTGTGTTTAAAAAAAATCTTACCTTTTAGCTTGTTCATCTGCATATTTAAAGGGATAGTTTGCCAGTGTTGCTTTATAACCTGTATTTTTCACCATATTATTCCATGTGACCAATCTCTGCCCTATTGCAGTTCCTCTTGGTTCAAAACCCTAAGACAGAACATCACAGAACACTGTTAGTATATTTTATTCTGTTGCTTTAACAGAAGAGTAGAATATTTGAACATCAAACTGATGGACAGTGTTCATAATAAAGCAGTTACTCCCGACTTCTAATTTAGAGGTGAATTGCTTTGTAATGGGATGGTCTGATACAATAAAGACCTGCTGGCACAAGTCTGCTTAAACAATTAGTAAATTAGTCTTAGCACTTAGTGGGCATGCCTACACATTCATTAATACACCATAGTTACTGCGCATTAAGTTTAATACTTAGTTATTCAATGCGCAGTAGCATACACTACTGCACAGTAGCATTGGCGCATGAGTTTTTAGTGACGCTTACTGTGCAGTAGCCTAATAACACTGCACAGTAGCATATTAGCATAGCTTCTGCCTGGCACACTACTGCGCAGCATTCTTAGGCTACTGCCCAGTAAGCATCTGATGTAGACAAGCCCAGTGTGTGGATATGCTTTTTGTAGAATCATAAGTTTGAAAGGGACCTCATGGGTCAACTAGTCCAACCCCCTGCATATGGTCAGGATGTGCTATTCCTAAACCATCTTCTGAAAGCAGAAGTGGCAAGGGGCCTGATCCTTTTTTTCTGTGGAGCCTTCCCACCTCTCCTATGGCCGGGGGATGGGCTGATAGCTGCGCTGTTGCAATTTGCAATCCTGCAAACCAAACTACATCCAGATATCGTTTAATTTGCAACAATGCAAAGTTATTTAAAACTCCCCAAACTGGCTCACGTTTAATGTGTGACACCATTAAGCCATACAAATTACATTTTTGTCATGTGTACATCGTGACATCTATCACGTGTACAAGCACCTTTAGTCACAAGGCTAGCCATGACTGCAGAAAAATCTTTATTTTTCTTTTCATTCTGCCTTCTAGAAGCAAGATGTGTGTTTCATTTGGGGGCATGTTGTATGTGAGAAAATACAGTATGTCTTGTCTCACTCTTCTCTACCCCCAGAAGGATAATGCAAATGCAAATGTTATCCTCAACCAGTCTTCAGCCATGTGAAGCACCCTTCTACATTATACTTTGCAGCCCATACCAAAGCCTTTTTATTTCTCAAAAATAAGAGAAATTTTATTCTGGGTACTAAGATGCATAGCAGATTCCCTTGCACCTCCAGAAAATTGGTCTGTGAACTACATATCTCCTCCTTTATAGCAGCAGAGAGAGGAAGGGAGTACAGACAAGCCCGAAGTGAGGAACAGGGGATAATGAGGTCACTGCCGGTGACTTTCTGTGCTTGTGGCCTGCAGTGCTCTAGTGTTCCAGACACACTGCAGACAGAGTAGGGTGGGAAGCAAGGAGTTCAGATTTCATTTTTTGTTAAGTATCACAAATCCTGTAGTTGCTCCAATCCTTTGAAAAATGGATTTGAAATCTTGGACCTAGTTGTCCTCAAAGATGAAACATGCTTGAATTTCTGGTTTTTATTTGAACAGACCTGTATATACCTGTTTAACATTACTGCTAGAGACAGAATACAGTAGAATCAATTATTTGACAGTACATAAGGTGGATATTTACCTACCAGCAATGGATCAGAAAAGTCTGGAAGATCTGGAACTAATATTCCAACCAATGCACACACCACTATTAACACAGTACACATGCCTAAAACCACCACAGGCCAGTCAGCTATCAGTGCTGCATAGCTACAAGGAAAGAAAATATATCTTAGCAGGGAAAGCGCAAAATAATAAACCAGGAAACAAGAAACAGAATTCTTTCATACCTCACTTTATACCTTAAGTTTTGTTTAAAGTATGACACATTTCCTGCTTCATTTCAATGAGACTTAACTGGTTCACAACTGGCAAAGGTGTACATCTACAGAGATCTTAACAATTGCTGTTACATTCCTCTCCCAGTAAAACTTGCATTGGATTCTTCTTAAGAAGTCTTTTACACCTACCCATAAATATTTTCATCAAGATTTTTTGTAAAAATATTAATTTATTTCAAGGCTTTTTTGTCTGTTGCCAGAAGAACATTTTTTGGCCTATTTATAAATAGTTCACATATTTGGTAATGATAATTGCTACTTATTTACTAAAAACATTCTGGCTGCTCTTGATAATGCAAAAAGAACATAATTTCAAGTGAAAATGGTATGCAAGACCAAGCACTCATTATTGATTTTTACACTGTTTCCTCATCTTTAAAGTTCTGGTTTGGTCAAGCTTTTTCCATGTTCTGGTTGTACATAGAAAAGTAAGTTTTTGCAACCTTTTTTACAACTGAAACTTTAAGTCACTTCTAATACAATTTCAGCTTTAAGAAAACCAATGCTAAAAACTTACACTATTTATTCTGCCCTTAAGCAGTCTATTCCACACTTAAAACTGCAACTTAAGACAATATTCAGAACCTATGTTGTAATAGTGCATAGACTTTTTTTGCAAGTTCAATGATGAAAGCAAACTGCAAAACAATACATATATCATCATACACCATCATGATGAATTATTAAAGCTTCTAGAACAACATGTGGTCTCAAATTTCAGTATACATCACTATTTTGTTACTGAATTTTTGGAGTACAGGAGCTCCTACGTGTACAAATATTTTTTTTTATTTCCATAGGAGGTTTTAGTTAAATTGAAAAAAATAAAATAATAAAACAAAAACAAATTAAAGAAAAACGTTTGAAATTCAGAATTTTTTACACCAGTCACTTGAAATCAAAGTCCTTATGTTCCAAGGACAACTTTTAAGAAAGTTTTTACTATCTAATCTTGCAAACAGAATAGAAAGGGCAAAGTCCTGCAAAGTTTGCAATACATTTTTACAAACAATTAGCATGTGAATCATAGTATATTGACAGTAGCTACACACATGCAAATATTGATCAGGTCAATTTCTATTCCACTTTCTCCTCAATCTCAGTACAAACAAAGATGATGGTCAGTTTGTACTGCAGCTCTTTTTGTACTTACTTTCATTCATCTCAAGGACTATTATTCTTTTGGATATCAAATCAGTACAACTAGATATTTTTTCTAGGGACCTAGTAGTCTCTAGACAGACATTCTGCCCTGTTACTTAAAAAACATCTCACTAGGTCAAAGGTCCACCTAAGCTTAACAGCCCAGTGGGCTAGTATGGTTGAGGCACACCAAATTCTGTAGTCAGCACCAGAGATTGACGTGGCTAGCATTATATTCAGCTGCCTTTGGCTCTATTACCCCAGTGACCAAGGTAAGTATTTACAGCTGGGCTGCACAGGGCAAGCATTTGACATAAGCCCCGAGCAAAACTCAAACTCATGGCTCTGCAGTATCAGCAGGAGACTTTAACCACTCTACCACAACACCCCTGGAACAAGATCTAATATATATGTCCAGCACTCCTTATGGTCCAAAATCAGTAAATTGCTACTCTAACAGCTGTGGGCCATTTTTCTAGCATGAACCAACAATATCCAAAGATGGTACTGCTGGCTGCCCAGAGAGGACTCTAAGATACAGACTGACCTGAAGGCCAACACTGACACTGTGTGTTGACCTAGTGGCCTGAGTTCAGGCTTGGAGCCTGGAAAGCCCAAATACTATGCTGGCCACGTGCCAGTATCACCAAGGATAAATGTGGTCCAATTCTTGCCAATATCCTATAGAGATTACGAACCTTAATTAGTGCAAATTTGTAAAGCAGTTTGTCATGCTATTTGTCATTAAAATTAATCATAAACAGGCAGTGTGCGCAAATAAGCAGTTATACAAAGTGTTGGGGAAAGGAAGTAGATGACCTAAGCAAATGTTTCCATTTACAGAAATCAATGTTTCTATAAACACCAAGTTCTAGACTGACTACTACAATGGTTGTAGACATAATGTTTGCTTTGAAGACATAAAAGTATTTTTGCCTGTTTGATCTACTAAAGGAATTATTCCTTTCCTCTTTTGTCTATGTGATTCCATTCTCTGCCGAACAGCCCTCTCTTATCTTGGTTAAGCTGAATTTTTCAGTCACTGACATTAAAGGAAGTTGTGGCCTGCATGACCAATTTAAAAACTCAAATAAGCTACATATAGGAAACATAACTAAGTATTTAGTCGTGTACATTTTCCTGTTTTGTGTGTCACAGATTGGAAAATCAGATCAGCAACAATCACTTCAGCCAGAACAACAAAATAAAATAGCATCATACTTGACAGCAATATTATCTATCTATCTATCTACACACACACACACATATATATATAACATTATAATTTAGAACCAACAATGATTGTGTGTGTATATATAAAATAATTTTTAGTTTTGAATTTTCAACTTTTGGATTCTGTTTTTGCTAACTAACTTGTTATGTGCCTTTTGGTGGCTGGAACATACAAACATGATTTTCCCAGCACATTAAAAATGTAAAGAAGGCACAAATAGATTGGCCATAATTTTAAACAGTCTCTGACAAATCTGGAAATATTATTCCCCTACTAGTGAGCTTAGGTTTTTGAGTTACAGTAATTAATTTCTCCTTTGTTCAGTTCAACCTTTGAAAACATACTTCTGGACTCAAACCTGAAGACCAATTAAGTGTTTTCTACAGTCAATTCATATTCAAGTAAACACTTGTTTAAATAAATGTTAAAGCAAAATGCATAATTACTTCTCCCTTGAATTGGGGCTCAGTTTCCTCATTTACACCATATGATTAAGCTCAACAACACATTGGTGCAGCTAGGTATGCAGGCAGTGGACTGGGCTGGTAGCTCTCCACTATTTATGGCATTCAGTATTTTTTCATCAAGTTGTAGTTCCTACTAACCATGAAAACAGATTTCAAGAAGTTATGTCTTTAGGTTAAATCAGCTATAATCAGTTTGGTCTATAGAACACACATATTTTTAAGCTGCTTTATGATGGGAGCTAAGTATTCTTACCTGTGATTCTTTTCATCCATCCCTGAATTTCTAACGAGCTGTAAAATCATGTTTGCATGCTTTAGGCAATAAAAATTCTTAGAAGTTTCCCTTTATGAATCAACATTATATATACACAGTGTAAAAACCTGTTTGTCACACTTAGGTTTCACATTAAAAGATACATACATCCTTTCAAAAGGTCTGAGTTGTGTTTATTAGAAGGCCTTCCATTGTTTCAAGAACAATGATAATGTTTGATTGAATTAATCAGCTCCATATTCAATGACTAGATCTCTTACTTACTGAAGGCAATTCCTTCAGATGGATTGCTCCTTCACCGTATCACCGTATATTCATTGAAAAGATCCCCTTTTATTACATCAAATGCATACATAATTCTGATAAACCATTCTGTTTTCTCCTCCTAAACGGTACTATCTCACTAACCTTCAGATTACGTAAAGCCCATATCTATGCTTATTTGTGTTTAGGGGTAGAGAAGGTAATTACAAAGAACAAACTCTCAACTTTTCTTTAGTTAGAATCTTAAAATTACTGGTGTTGCAATAAGAAGTCCTCTGAGGGAGCATTTTGAAACAGCATGGCAGTAACTGATGGATTCACATTAAATGTAGTTAATGTACAGACATACACAGAGAGAAAGGCCACCAATTTAGTTGTAAATAAATAAAATATTAGTCAACCCATGACACCCAGTAGCTATTTGAATAGGCTTAATTTTCCAATTTATTGTAGAAGAAAATCTATTCTCATAAAAAATACTTGATTTTGCAATGCATTAATACCTGTATATGGGGCACCACTGGATTCTCAACATAGATGATTTTAGCCTTGCTTTGTTTTCCTTTTTTGTTGGTCAGCAATGACATATGAAAGAACATATACAAGATATATAAATGACTGTGTTGTACCTTACCTTTTTGGTAACTTGAATGGTCTGGCTGGTCTGGAAAAAAAAAAGAATGATTGAAGGCAGATGCAATACACGTATGTACACTAATATTTTTCCTCCAGTATTTAATGCTGTTCTGAATAGAAAAATAGACAGAATAAAAGCAGAGAACTAAGAATACAAAGTACTTGTAAAAATCACACCATCATGATCAGTGTCTTTGTAAAACACAACTACATCAAACAATTATCACAATTATGAAAACTTGCATAGACTAGAAAATTCTAGTTAAAATACTACAGTACAAGCTTTTCAGAAGCAAAAAGTATAACATAACTTGTTCTGAGGATGAATGCTAAAAAAAATTTCTCCGATTTTCAAAGACAACCTAAACAAACCAACAAACATAAATGTTAGTGACAGTAATTGAGACAACAGCTACAGTTTAGTGGTAAAAACAGGAGATCTCTACCTATTAAAGTCACTATTCATACACTTTTGTTTAAACAACATTGTGCAATTCTCTTCCTAAATGGTACTATCTCTCTAACTTTCAGATTATGCAAAGACCATATCTATGCTTATTTGTTTTGAGGGGTAGAGAAGGTAATTGCAAGAACATTGCTGAATGAATTTAAGATTGGCATACTCTATGCTGTAACTATCCAAAAAAACAGAAGACCAAAAAGTAACCAAAATGAAGCATATCTTAACTGATAATTTCTCTCGTAGTTCCTTCATGACTAGAAATCTCACTCTCAGTTACTCTGAATAGATACAGAAAAGAGGTACAAGCATACTGGTTGCTGTATCTGCTCTTCTAAATGGGCAATTATCTTAGCTATTGAAGTACTTAATTTCAGTAGACTGCATATTTAAAATGTTGTAATTAAGATGATCCAAAAGCAGCCTCATCAGGCAGCCATAGATTCCTTTAAAGATTACATATATGTGGACATGACATATATTCTGAAGCTGTAACTAAGGGCACCTATACCTGTGCAGCAAGGCTGCTCTGATGTGCCGGAATTACAGCACATTGGAGCAGACTCAATTAATTGACTAATAGATTAATTAACCCTACTGGCCCATTTAATTGAGTCTGCTGGAACGTGGTAATTACCACACCCCAGCAGGCTCCAGCATCACGTGTATCAGCATTCCTGCACTGAAATATGGTAGTGGGGATTCTTTAACTAAAGGTCGTTCAACAAGCTTTAGTTAAAGTGCCCCCGACACCATTTTTCAGCACAGGGATGCTGATACGTGTGACACTCCAGGTACTTTAATTAGAGCGGCTCTCGGAGCCACTGTAATTTAAGCACCCCCCACAACTCCCAGCGCACATCTATAAAAGCCTTAAAACCATAGCTTCAGGTAAAATATAGACTTGTTAATTTTCATTGCCAGTCCTATATTTCTGCAGCTAGAAAACACTCAACTGAGACATATTTTTGCTGTGCAGCAGTGGTTATGTTTTTATAGCATTGAATTCTAAGGTCTCTGAAGGAGTAGGGGTTTCTTCATTTCCATACCATGGGGTTAACAAGTGAGGCTGTCAGGGATTTCTACAGAAGCTAACTATACAAATCAATTAATCTCTTAAGGCAAATAATACTGTTCCTTGAAGAATGTGATTCACTCAACCTTGGGTAAAACCCAGCCTTGGAATATCCTGGCTTCAACTAAACTTTAGTGGGGGGCCCCCACAGGAAGAAACTGTAGCCTCAGGAGGCCCGTCAGCCAGAACCTCAGATAAGGGATGGTGAACTCTGCCGAATGAAAGCTCCCAGCATGAACGTACGATAAGGAGTCCTGCCTGCTCCAACCATAGTCCTGAATTGGGGGAATCCAGATATACTAACCCTAGACAGGGGAGTTCTGCCTGCCTCAACCCTAACTCTAGGCATGGAGAGGTTGCCAACAGTAACCTTGACCTAGGGGCAGTGACCAATAGTAACCTTAACTTGCTGCCCCATGCCTAAATTATTCCCCTAGGGCAGACAGCTCTGTCAGCCAGAACCCTAATCTCAACCTAATGCTAAAGGGACCTACTGGCCTCAATCCTAACTTTCTGACAAGGACACTGCCTAGAGGACACTGCCTATGACAAAGACACTGTCACAGAGACGCTCATAGCCAACCTTAGAGTGGGGGTGGCAGGGTCTGCCACCCATAATGCTAACCCTACAGGCCCAACACTAACCCCTAAGCCTAGGATGAAAAGCCCTGCTGGCCCTATATATCCCTTAAAACATCCTTCACAGCCTCCATGCCTGTCTAGCAGTGGTACCCTGTTGACTACCCCAGCTTTCCTTATGCTCCTCTAAAAAACTGAAGTCTCCATTCCTTTAACTTGTTCCCTGTCCCTGTGCTACTAACCTAGCTGCTCTACAGTTAACTAGTCTTCCAGCCACTTCTTTGTCTCTGTATTATGATTGATACACTTCACACTTGCCCTATGTAGCATGTCCCCACATGGTTTTATTGTGGGTGGTGTGAATCCCTCTGCCAATGGGCAGGCTGCCAGTGAGGTGGTGTGGTCTCAGCCCATCCCCAATGAGACATTAAAAGTCTTGGTTTTGGTCATTTTAATGTCATGGCCCTTTTGGGAACTTTAACAGTCTTTGGCTGCTTCTGGTGCCAATTTGTATTGATCTGGAGACTAGGTGGGAGTTAGTCATTGAAGCACACCCTCTGGGCCACTTCTGCATAGGTATATTTCAGGGGTGGGCAATTATTTTGGGCGGAGGGCCGCTTACTGAGTTTTGGCAAGCCATCCAGGGCTGCATGACAGGCAGCCAGGGGCAGATAAATATTAATTTTCTAAATTTTTAGGGGCCCCACAGGCTGGATAGAATGGCCTGGTGGGCTGCATCCAGCCCGTGGGCCACATTTTGCCCACCCCTGGTATATCTGCATGCAGTAACTGAGGGCCTCTCACTGTTTCAAATGGAAGCATACAGTGGAATTAGGAATAGAATGAGTTTATTGGGATTAAACATCTAACTACCCTCCCTAGGTTTAAGATTGGGCCTGGCAGGGTTATCCACTCTATGGTTAGGGATTGGGCTGGCAGTGCTTCCTGGGATCTAGCCCTTGCAGCCTACATGGTAATCTCCTTTGGGCAGCTGGTGGATCTTTACTTTCTCTGTAAAGCATAAGGCCCACCGATAAGCCTATATATAAATTAAAAAAAATAATTAGAAAGTGTATAGATTTTTCATTTCCCTAGTTTACATATAACAGTTCCCTTTCTACAGATGGGCCAAAATTATCAAGCATTCACTTACTAGCAGCCTTCACTTTCAGCAGTAGAAAGTTAAGCTATAAAACCAGAAAAATTAAATGACAGCCATAGACTAGAATTAAGTGGTTGCCATCCGGGCAAGTACTCACACCTCTCCACCAAAATGGTTTACTGCTGGTGAGCTTGGGGAACAGTTCTCTCTCCATATGGTCACTTCTATACTATCAAGATCTACAGCTGCTGCAGTGGTCTCCATGGAAGATATCTTTAAACCTGGAGGTGGTTAGCTGGTTCCTCCAGGTGGCCATAGGCATATCTGTTATCCATCCCCCCACCAGCACCCCTTGATAGTTGTCTGAGGCTAGGCACACATATTCAAATGGTCCAAGGTGGAATCAATCTAAGTTACAGGGTTTTTTGTAAGTGGTATAGTTTAGATTGGTATAGCAAACAGAACATGCATTCACCCTTTGGTGGAGGGGCAAATCTTAGATTGGGTTCCATCATTTTTAAACCAGTCTGTGCGTGCTCAGAGATCAGTTTCCAATCACTTATATAGGTAAAAGTGTAGTGTCTGTACCTGGCCTGAGTGGACAGTCTGGTGAAAAACAGTTGTCACCCCAGCCAAACTACACCAGCCTCTGCTGCGTGCTATTGTTCAAATTTGCACTGGAAAGTGTTTTCCTTAATTCAGCTTTACTGAGCACTTCCATTCTAAATTTATAAAGAGGAGTCCTTTGTACAAAGGTCTTTTTCTTGGACAAAAACTGTCTTTTTTATATAGGTATCTTTTTTAAGTAACTTCAAGATCTTTTTGAAAAACAAACAAGAAACCAAAAGCAAATCTGCATTTCCCTTCTGGTTTCCTCCACCTGCAAAGTTTATTGAGTGCTGAACAAATGATGATGATTAAGTTCTTCAAAGTTTAGGAAGGTCAAAGGTCAGCCCTGCTATCAAATTGTTTTGTTTAAAAAAAGCATGCATAAAAAAAAAGAATTCTGTGCACACCAAAATAAATTCCAGCAGTGTAACCAATACTTTGCAGCTGTTATGATGACTTTATTATATTGGTCAGCAGGAAAAGTTAACCCTGCAAACTATACCAAAAAATTCTTTAGCTATGCCCTAAACTACAGAACTGCATGGCAAAAAATCTCCAGCTCTTTTCTGCAGAATTAATGCAGATGGATGTAGTTTCTTAAATATTATTCAGTAATTTAGCAGCCTTATATAATTCCACTAAACTCTGAATGGTTTGGTGAAGAAAATAATTTCTCCTCAATCCACGTGAAAAATTAATGGTAACTTTTGTAATAATTTCAGTCAACATACCAATGTAACATACCTAAATTAGTCATATAATAAAGCCTAGAAGTTTAAATTCACCTCAAAACCAAAATACCTCTGTGCTTAGTGTTATGAGATTCATACTGAAAAGTGATATGGTTCACATTTTGGATGGGACAATGAAGGACAATTACTACATCTCTTCCAGATGCTGATAAAACTCTAGGGACTGAAAAGGGGAAAAGGGAAGGGAACCATACTAAACCATTTATTGTGAGCACCTCCTTTCTGGTGGCTGGAGCCTCTTTACCTTACTCTATCCTTCCCTACTGGGTCACTGAAAAAAACAGTACCATATCATTAGAAGTTATGTGATAATGCTAAGAGGTTGGACAAAAATGTCACAAGTTTCTCAACACTGAGCTCTATTAAACTGAGGAATCTGGAACATAATGGAAACCACATTGATGATTATTAACAAAGCACATTACCATCGTTTTAAGTTTTCTACACATCTAGCAAAGAACACCACATTAACTCTCATTAAAATTATTTTCACAACTATTGTAGTAAGATATTTCGTTACTTTAAATGGCAAAAGGCACAGCAGTCTGCCACATTCTGTCTTCAAAACTCTGTAATGGAGCCAGAGTCTGTTCTCACTTATAATAATGCATTCCTACAGAAATCAATCAATTTGCATGACTATAAGAAAGGGGAGACAAAGTTTAACGTTCAAATGGACATTTAAGTATTTGGATAACAAAAATATTATTTATTCCAGTTCTGCAACTTTCACCTGGACGTGACCTTGTATAAAAAATGCTACACTAGTGTAAACTTCAATCTGGAACTGTACTGATTAAATTTAATGCTTAATAATAAAAATGGAGATTTATAAAATAATAATAGTTTGGAGTTTTAGCAATATATTTGATTTACTGACTTAATGTGCATTAGAGGAAAACAATTTGCAAGAAACCAGAACATCAGATGATAAGTGAAGCGTTTTTAGAATTCCTCCCACAATGTCTGGGCTGTGAAAAAGTGTCAATAAGGAAACCACTTTTTATCCCATATCCAGAAACAGTCCTATTGTATCAATTAAGAGATTCTGAAGGTACAAAAATCTCTGCCAAAGGCAACTTTGGAATAAACTACCCAAAAAGTTAGGTCCAGATTCTTTTTCAAAAGCTGTTTTTTGAAAGATTTAATAACATACTTACATTTAAAAATACTTTATCTGTGTAAACAGTGCAAGCTGTCTTTAAAAATACATTAGCCTGGTTGATAATGGCCCTGTGATGGGCAACCATCTTTTAACAGGTTTTTAAGTGTGACTTGCCCTGTTTACATTGATGGGAAGCCCTGTTTAAGAACCATAATGATTAAAAGGTGTTAGCTAAACAGTTTAAAAACACAGCCTAATATAAGCAAAGGGAAGTGATTCTTTCTAAAATGTTATTTTAAAGTCTTAACAACCAAGGTGTCTCAAAATCCTTTGAAGGGTGCCTGAGGAGATAAGCAAGGTGTAGGGCAGGGGTGTTCAAAATATGGCCCATGGGCTAGATCCGGTCCACCAAAGGGATTCCTTCTGACCCATGGTGTATCCCTCAGACCTGTCCTGGCCCAGGCCATGGTGCATGTGGCCAGTCCCACCACCCCTGGGTGTAAGGTAGGACAGAACAGCAGGACTCAGTTTCCTGGTAGTGCCCACAGTGGCAACTCACTCTGTCTAGCTGCCATTGCCAGCATCTCCACCACCAGACCTGGACCTCCTGCCTGGGCACTAGGGTTGGGCAAAGCTTCAGTCGCTGATTTGATTCAGCGGCCCAATTCGGTGGCCAAATCTCCAAATCTGAATCAAATCAGGAGACCCTTTAATCTCTCCAAATTGAATCAGAACCCTCTGAATCGATTTGGAGAGATTCAGAAAAAATCAACAATTCAGCCATAGACACAGCATTAAATGTTTTTCTACATACCTCAAGGTACCAGGTGGCTCATGAATGCTGAGATGCTGGGACAGATGGAGTGTCCCATAGGAATGTGGGGGGAGAGGGGGGCAAGCGCTTGACAGCAGACCTGGATGTGGACCAGAAGCACTTCCGGTCCACTTCTGGGTCCGCCAGGGAGTGTATGGGGAGCCCCCCACCGTGCCACCCGGGCTCAGCAACTGGTGCCTCCTGGGTCTGGGGCGGGGGGCATCCAGGGTCCTTCCACGGCTGATCGCCAAGCTGGGGGCACACGGGGGGCGGGGGGGACAGACCCCAGCATGCTCCCTGCTGGACCTGGAAGTGGACCAGAAGTATTTCTGGTCTATGCCCTGGTTTGCCACCAAGCATGCAGGGGGCCCCCCTGCGGTCCTGTGGGACACTCCATCCACCCCACCATCACAGCATTCATGAGCTGTGCCTGGTACCTTGAAGTATGTATAAAAAACATTTAAAGCTGTGTCAATGGTCGAATTGCTGATTCTCCAAATCCGCATCGAATTTTCAGCTTCAGATTCGGCCGAATTTAATCGGGACAGTGATCCAAATCAACGAATTAAATCACTGTCCTCGATTCGGGCTGAATTTGAATCTGAATCACACATGCCTACTGGGCACCCTGGCCCATCTGACCTATGCTCACTGGGGGTGATGGATGGAGTGGGCGGGCAGGCAGGACCAGCCCAGGACACCTGCAGGCAGGGTGTACACGGACAGGCAGATGGGATGGGATCACAGGAGGGCAGAAACAGCATCTGAGAACAGGACAGTCAGATGGGGGTTGGAGCTAGGGCCAGGATCATGAGACAGTGACAGAGCAGGGCTGGGGTCTGGGGCAGAGCTGTAATCCTCTTCCCACACGTCCCTGTGATGGGTGCCAGTTCCGTGGGCAGGGACATATGGGGAGTGAATCACAGCTTGGCCCTGGACCCCAGCCCCATGTGGTCACTGCCCCACAATCCTGGCCCCAACCCAGCCCACCTGTACCATTCCCAAATGCTGCTCCCCACCTGCCCATAGCCCCATCCCATTCACCTGGCTGAGAGCACCCTCTCCTGTGGGGGTCCTGGGGTTGGTCTCTATGGAGACCCCATTCACCCACCCACTCTAATTGGTGCCCTCCGCAGTGGGTGTGGGGTTGATGGGCCCTGGGCTGGATAGGATCAATTCCTCTCCTCCCCATTACGACTCCCTCACCCCACCGCCATGCTGGGTCAGCACCCCCTTCTTCCCCACAGCAGCTCACCAAAACTTCTTCAGTGCCCTTTGAGCCCAAATACTTGCCCACCCTTGTTGTAGGGAGATAAGCTCATAAGCCCAGGCTCATCCCATCACTGCCAGCTCCTCTGCAAGGAGTAAGCACTATAATAAATACATTTGTTTTTAAAATGGGGTGCTTTTCAATTCATACAAATTACAGAAGTGTGCCTTGCACCTAACATGGGGTGCCTTGAGTCTAAACAGGTCGATAACCACTGGTTTAGACACTCATCACCAGAGATCCTGTTTTTTTCTGATTTAAAAAAATCCCCAATTTGTGGTTTAAAAAAGTAACCCAATATCCACATTTTTCAGTGATTAAAATAAAACACCACTATATATACATCTCTACATAAGTGGTGTTTCATTTTAATAACAGAAAAATGTAGATTTGGAGTTACTTTTTTAAACCACAAATTGGGGATTTTTTTTTAATTAGAGAAAACAAGGATCCCTACTCATCACACAGAAATGGGCAGGTCTTCTTCTAAGTTACTTCAGTGTTACCTTGCAATAGTTAATTCCAGAAACTGACTGTGCACTCGTATTACTTTAACTGATCTTGGCACTGTCAACATAAATTTAATTTGCAATCAAGCTTCCTTGTTATTTATTATGACTAGGCCTCTCTGAAGGCCTTTGATCATCTTATGATTAATTCTGACACTTCATTCTTCAGGTCATTATTAACGGAACCTTGTGGCACCCCACAGTCACTCTTTCACCATGACAAAGCTTGAACCAATCCAACTCTTTTTTTTACCTCTAAGGCCCCTGGCACACTCATTTAAAGGCACCATAGGATCTAATCTCTGATCCAACAATTGAGCCTCCAGCCATGCCACATGTGCATGGCACAATTTTGGGATCAGAGATCAGATCTAAATCGTGCCCTTTTTACTTGTCAGTTTTGGGGGATCCCAGCCTCGCCCTGCACTGGCATGTTGCTTGCTGGGTGCTTGCAGTTTTGGGACAGGGCCTAACAATCAGATGATTGTCAGCTCTGGCTCTGGGACCACACCAGGCTCTTAAACTGGCCCTAGTGCAGCTCTGGCCCTGCCACACATTCAATTTAGGGTGCCATACAAACTAGCCATGAAAATATTCTAAATATAATGTATAACAGGGGTGCTTAAGCCCTAGTTTCCAGGCCAGATGTAGCCCTCTGTGGTGGGTATTCTGGCCTGCAGGGCTCTCCATGGCCCTAGATCAGGCAAGCAGGGCAGTGAGTGGCTTGATCCTGGCATGTGAGGCCCAGGCAGATGCAGCGTGGACTTCAGGGCCCCAATTCTGGGGTGTGGGACCTTGGAGCCCTGATCCCAATATGTGGGGCCATGCGGGGGTAGCACAGGGTCCCAGGGCCCTGATCCTGTGGGGGACCCGGTGGGAGCAGTGCAGGACCCTGATCCTGGTATGTGGGGCCAGGTAGAGGGAGTGTGGGGCCCTGGGGTCTAATCCTGGTGCACAGGGTCAGATCCAGCTTGCAGACTGGCCCTGCACCATTCACCTGACCTGTGGGACCAAAATATTGAGCGCAATTGACGTAGAACATTTTTATGGCTGGTATGCCATTTTAAGGCACCTTAAATTGGATGCATATGTATGTAGCACTCTTGTCATTTATGCTGTAATGAACACATTAATCACATCATAAATATTATGTGTAGAGGAGGCCTTAGCCAGTTTTTGAGCCATGACACCACTTTGCCTCCCTATGACTGCTTATGATCCTTCAAAAGATGTTAAAGCATTGCCACTTTATGACTCATCCACAGAAGCCACAAATTAATACAGGAAATTGGCCTCAGTCTATTCTTGGCATAATTTATAGGTAGTGGGACAAGACACACATTTGGTACAGTCTGTTATGTGTTTGTACAGAATCTAGATAATGGAAGCTTGGCTTACAAGTGAAGTGCATCGATACTGGTGCAATACAAATATCAAGACCAGCTTAAAGAATTTTGGGCAATCAGAAGCTGTCCATTAATACCAGCCATGCTTCAGAATCAGAATCAAAGAAGTTCAGCAGATGGAATTACTCCCAAAGTAATTTTAGCTAACAAAGAAATATCAAGAGCTTTTTTGTTCCCAGAACACATAATTACAGTGGAAGAATTATTTAAACTGTTCTTCAAAATGCGCAGAGTACATAAACGTCTACCTAGGATCCCATATTTCTCCCGTAATTAAAATATCTTAACTGCCTCCCAAATATTTACAGATTTGTCCTGAACACACTTGTGAAACAAGGGAATATTACTTCTATTTTTCAGAAAAGGAACTGAGGCAGTAATAGGCAAAAATGACTCACTGCAATTCATACAGGAAAAACTGTGACAGAATTGGGATTTGAATCTCCTTTTTCTTTCTACCATGAACTTTGAATTCATCTTTATGTAGGCTTGGAGGTTTGGCAACAAGCTATCGGATCCTAGGCATCCCATCACTTGAGATACTTAAAATTGCCTGTACTCCCTCTCACTACAGATTCCTAACTCCTCTGCAGTGAGGGAAGCACAGACCCAGCCAAGCTGCAGGCTCTGGTGTGAAGGGAAGTGCTGTAAAGGGGATGAGCAGCACAGTGTCACTCCATTCTAGATCAGAGCTATTGGAACTGGCTTGGACTTCTTCATGGGCTGCAGGCTGCCAGCCCCTGGATTAGACCACAGGTTTGTAAACCCTGTTTCTAAACCAATGAGCAGGTCATCCACAGATTGCAAAAGTTTACCCCTCTTTTCAGTAACATTGTCCAGAGAAGACTTCATGGTGGTCATATGAAATTTTGAGTACTGACTATAGTTCACTGATCCACAAAGACTGGGAGCTACTGGGTAGACTAAAGGTTTCCAATACATGGACAATAGAGAGCTGAGTCATCACATGCTTAATTGTTTTAATTAATTCAGCTACTAAAAGTCAAACACCTTAAACACTTTCTTCATATTTACTAATCCAAGTAACCATTGCTGCACTTGCCAGCAGAATGATAAATGATCACCAATAAGATGGGAGATATTCCACCTGATAAACAGACAGCCATGTATGATAATATGAGAGCCACATAATAAAATGATGTTAACAATATGAGAGAATTTAAGGAATGAAAAAATGTAATAGTCTGGCTCCAACTCCAGCTTCTGATATTAAGAAGAAACACTAATGATATTTTTTTGAATCACTCCCCATTACCTTCCACATCCAGCTATACTGAAAAATAGAGATTTTTTTTGACAGAGGTCATGATGTAGATGAAGATCATGCATCATATCAGTAAAATTACAGGTTTTGATTGTGAAATCTGCATTCTTCAGGTAAGGACTATGTCCTCTGTCCAGCAAGCACCGCAGGTGCTACCATAATCTAAGTAAACATCAATGGTAAAAATACTGTTTGTAAAAAAAAAAAAAAGGAAAAGGATTCCAGTAAAATATGCTTTACTTACTTTGTTCTGAAGTACACTCTTCTGAGAGTAAAAAAAACTCAACTAAATTACAATAAATAGCTGAAAGTTTATCAACAGAAAGAATCCTCAATTCAAGATTATGGAATGTTTAACACTGACAATTTATTTTGCCAAAGGGAAGCTTTCTCCTTTGTTGGTAGATCTGGTTACAGTTATAAAACCTAACTTTCTGTCATCTGCCATACTCAGAGATAGGCAAAATCCCTTCAAGATAGAACTAAACATACTTCATATTGTACATCTTCCATTAGAACATGCAATACAAACCCAATTCCTGCATGGAAAACAACCATATTATCAGCATACTATTGACCCACAGAACAACTTCAATTGCTTTTAAATACCATGCTTGGTATTTTATAATTAACTAGATATGATGCCTTTTAGATTAACAGTCTTACTCAGCCAACAAATCCAGATGATTAGAATCACCCTGGCATAAAAATCTATTTTCTGACTAAATTTCCAATGCACTGTATTGTGTTTTTTCTTAAAGCTGATCTCATAATGACTCTAGAAACAATTAAAACCTGGAGTATTACACACTTGATCTGTATTTAACTTTGCTTATTCAGCCCTATAAATTCTCAAGGCTCCTCAGTCAACACACCATCAAATACTACACCAATTTTGATTATGGTCTGAAGATACAGAAAAACTTTTCATTGGTGCAAATATGAAGTTTCAAGCAGTCACCCTGAACACTGTTACTTTTATTCCCTTTGAACTGTTAGGGTGATATAGGTTTTAAAACAATACTAACTATAGGCTTATCTTATCATAGTATAAGGTTGTGATCTTGCAAAGACGTAAGCTTAGGAAGTAATTCAATGGGACAGTAATTACACAGATAAAAATAAGCATAAATGCAAATCTTTGCAGTACTGGGACCAATACATCACCTGATAACCACTGAATTAGTCAAGTCATATATTTTTTACTCTTGCAATGGCCAGAGTTGTTAGGGTATCTGTCTATTTCTACTGTCCGTCTCCTCATTTTTCCAGCTCCAACATAGGAAACAAACTTGCACCACATGCATGGGTGGGCCCCACTCCACTTTCATAGGATCATAGGAAAATAGGGTTGGAAAGCACTTCACAAGGTCATCTAATCCAGCCCCCTGTAACTGCATCATGCTGGTGCTGTGGGCTGTGCGGCCCCACCCCTTAGAGTGGAAGCAGGAAGTGAAAGCTGAGGAAAGGAGGGAAAGCCAGAGATCCTTGCTGCAGCAGCTGCTGGAGTGATATTGGGAGCAGCAGTCAGGCAGGAACCCAGAAGCCATATATTAATCCAGGGGTGGGCAAAATACGGCCCATAGGCAGGTGGCTGCCAACTGATTGAATCCGTTCTGTGGCTGCCCCCACAGGGCTCCACATGGGTCTGTGCCCTGCCTGCTCCCACCCAGGGCAGCCAACACCACTCTCCCACTTGTGCCCTATGGCCCCAGCCCCAGCCCACACACAGCTTCCCAGCAGGGTTGCTCCCAATGCGGCTGCAGCCAACCTGATGCTGTTCAGCTCCCCCCACTCCAGCTGCTCCTCCTCTTCTTCCTGCCCCTGCTTGTACCACTCCAGGTGGCCGGAAGCTGCAGCTGGGCGACTCCATCCCCAGCCCCCGGGGCTCCAACCCTCAGCCCCCTTCCAGCCACTCCACTGCCTGCAGATGGCTGTTCAATGCACTGGGCAGGCAGGGTGGGTGGAAGGTAGCTGGGAGCTGGAGCTGGAGCTCCATGTGCTGGGGCAGAATTTGACTGCCTGTAGCTGCCCCCCTGCCTGGAGCAGCTCAACAGGGGCAGGAGGAGGAGGTGGAGCTGCTGGAGGCGGGGGGAGCTGAACAGCTCTTGGGTGGCTGCAGCCACATCAGAAGCACCTCTGCCAGGAAGCTGTGGGTGCTGGCTGAGACTGGGTCCAAGGCCAGGGTTGTTGGGCAGGCATGGGCAGGAACACAGCATGGGCTGCCCCAGAGGGAGCACGTGGAGCTGGGCCCCATACAAAGCTCCATGGGGACAGCTGCAGACTGGTTAGGGGGGAAGCAGAATGTACCTGGCACCACTCCGGCAAGCTTGTTTGCACGAGCCTCCTGCCCACCTCTCTTACCCCATTCCCTGCCAGCTCCTGGGACCTAGCACATGGGCAGCCCCCCACACACACCCTCCCACTTCCCCCTCCACCCATCCACACACTTCCCCTACCCCCTCACATGCCCCCATCACACAATATACAAGAGTTAGACTTTATTTTGAGATGTTATGTGATGGCCTCTATATAAACTATTAAAAAAAACATCAATCAGGACATTATTTTTAAATAAAATTAAAATATGTTATAGTAGGTGTTTGATTTTTAGTATATGATTTGTTTTTATTTATAATTTGTTAAAATGATATCTTCTGAAAGATTGTGTGTGCATGGCCCTTGACAGCTCACCAAAACTCATTAAGTGGCCCTCCAGCCAAAATAATTGCCCACCCCTGCATTAATCCCTCATAGGCTGCATGTAACTCATGGGCTACCAATTGGGACAGTTCTGCCCTAGGAAGTCTGCATTAACTTATTTGGCAAGTTACTGGCTCACTTGAAAATAAAACTAGATCACTTTTCACATCTCCTGATCATAAGTTTTCAGTTGATAGTATCATATATTGGCTGCGCAAGAAAATGTGTTTCTGACAAGCAAATGTGTAAAAACTTGAATGTGAAGATATATAAGAATGTGAAGGTATATAGCTCCTGTATGTACTCAGTTTGGATTTATTTTCATACTTTTAATATAAGAGGGCATAACTAATTTAATATTATTTAAGTCATATGGATGATTTCTAAAATCTAAATTCTCATAAAAATCCCTAGGTTTTCTTTAGCGTTCTCCCATATGCAGAGAACCCTTCCTGGGTTTATCTGTAAGGTGCCTACCTCCAGAACCTCCTCCACAAGACTCAGTTTTGCCATGTTGAAAAGTAATTTATTTCTAATGTCCCTCAATTAACACCCCAGACATCCACTAAACTTGATCAAGTTCTATATTGCCCCTTCTCTTGACAGACAGCTGATTTTACTGAATCTCTACTCTGTCTGAAGAGGAGAGAGGCCATAGCTTTTTATTTAAAAAAACAGGGCACATTATGGATGCAACTAAGAAAAAAACCAACTATTTTATTTTCCGCTCTACTTTTCTTACAAGTTGTCTCTTGTACCATACTAGCCAAAATGCTTTATCATGCTTAAATTGTACCTCAGCCTCTCTGCTTTTGTTTATCTGAGACAATCATCACGTACGCAAAATATAAAATTGTGAACAATCATGTTTAAAATGGATTACCTTTGTTAATATTTTGTTTTTGATGTTCTCATTTCATAAATTTAGTTAAAAAATACATTTAGTTCAACATAACTTCTTATGCATATGACTTAAGCAGGTCTCATATATTCTTTTAAATTCAGGGCACTGAAAGCAAATATAGTGCTTTGCAAATTAACCAAAAGTTTTGAACTATTCAAAGGAAGACAATAAAAAATCTTTGTATAGTATCGCCATGAGTCACTATTTGAAAACAGGCCAACAGCTAATTTGGACTACATTAATATTATTTCAAGATCCTTTACAAGTTAAAAGCCATTTGTCTGTCGTCTTTTTTGTTGTTGTTGTAATTACAGTGAAATTAACAGATCTGTTCTGGGACTTACATGATGACTAAAGTACTTTTCAGCAGTTTTTCTGGTACTAAGTTACCTCCTTAAAAAACATTTTATTTGTAAGTTGTTTTTATTACACTTCCCAGTTTAATGTAGCAATGGTAGGTCATGGTCATATCTTGCATTTTTCTGTCAGACAGGAAATTAACATGAACTAACAAATCGCAATATACATACGTGTAGAAATGCCTCAAATGAATACCTGAAGAAAAAAGGGCCATGTCTGATATATATTTGAATATACACAAGGCAACAGTTTAGTGTATTATAAGCTAACTTGACTCAAATAAAGCATCTGCTGACTTTGTATTAAGGCTCAGACGACTTAAGAATTATACCTATTGGTATAAGAGCTCACTTCCTGTACTGACACAATAATGGCTTGTGAACCTACACTGCCAGAGGGCCCACTTTTGTTTGCTACAGAGCCTTGCAGGAGGGCAAAACTTTCTTTGACTTTTGAAGGTAAAAAGCAACCTCTCCCACAGATTGCGTAGACATATTTTAGGGCTATGAAATGTTGCTATTTACATTTCTGCATTTTTTTTTATTTCTGTAACATGAGTATAAATACTGCAGGGCTTTACAGTATACAATTTTATCCCCGGTTCAGGAAAGCACTTGTTCAACTTCAAGCATACACTGCTGAACTGCTGTTCTGACACCTGTGAGTTCTTAAGAGTCACTCTTATACCACATCAACTTTTTAAAAGGAAAACAACAATATAAACCAAATGTATATTCAAAAGCAGTACTAAAAAGTAAAAGGTACTTAAAACTTTATTTTTTTTAACAGAGACATCTTTCTAGACATTGCTGTTATAGCCTACTAAACTCACTTAACTCATGCAGTCTCTTCTACTTCCTAAGAAGAAATTTTGAATCAAGGTTGCTCATTAAGGCTAGGGACAGAAATAACACGTAAACTTGTGTAAGTGTTTGGAAACCGGTTCAAATCTGTAATAGAACAGAAGTTCAGTGC
The DNA here is from genome assembly GCF_001723915.1 of Gavialis gangeticus. Lineage (NCBI taxonomy): Eukaryota > Metazoa > Chordata > Crocodylia > Gavialidae > Gavialis > Gavialis gangeticus. The sequence continues at coordinate 171,595,433 of NW_017729022.1, read as the reverse complement.
ACGTAAACTGCTTTCAAAATATCTGAAATTGGTTTAAGATAAACGTGGATGGATGCAAGTATCATACTTAACTGACTGAGATTAAATCAGTTTACTGAACTTGTGTGTCAGATTCCCTCCAGATTCAAGTTAACTCACAGCCCCCAGGATGCTTTGCACCTCCTCTGTAACACACCCCCTTGCAGGGTCGGTGCGTTAGCTTTGGCCCAAATTGTCTGCTCCAGCTCAGCAGGGAGGTGTGCTGGAGAGCCCCATAGCTTCTGGTGTGGGCCACTGCAGGCATGTGGCTGCATTACCGGAATCAAAACTGAATGTCTGTTCACTTGCATATTGGCTCAATCTATGCCGCTTAGACAAACCTGCAAAGATTGAATCAATTCAGCTTCCAGCTTTTTGATTGTTTGTACTTAGCCCAAGACAGAAAGAAAATAATTAAGGACTTATTTGCTAAAAACTTCAACATGCCTGTGCTTTTTTTTGTTGTTGTTGAGGTGAGGGTGTGGCAGTAGAGGCGAACTAGATTACTGGATACACTACCAAAACAGAATAAATACAATCAGTACTTGTCAATATATACAGCTACAAGATAAATACAAAGGCAGCTAAAAATATTTCTCTTATGGAATTAGCTAGATGTATAATAAACTTAATTAAGAGAATGTGGCAGATGCGGTATTCCATTGAGGCAGGGGTGGGCAAAATATGGCCCACAGGCTGAATCTGACCCGTGGAGGAGACTTGTTCAGCCTGTGGTGGGTCCCTTGGTCTCACCTGCCCAGGTGCCACAGGGCCGTGGTGGGTCTGCAGCTGGACTGCCTTTCTAGGCAGCCCAGGCAGTGCTGCGGCTGCACCGCTGGCACTTCCAGGAGTGCTGTGGCCACATCTGGGTCAGCATGACCAGCCACGAGGGGACCTCCCACCCCTGGTCGGTGAGATTGGCTGCAAAGGTATCCCCCCAGTTGCTGACTGGTATCCCCCTAGTTGCTGACTGGTGCACGTTGCAAGTACGTGTTGAATTAGGGCCACCCATCTCTTGCACCTTGGTATCTGCATTAACCCAACAAGCGGAGTTCAGTCTGAGCCCAGGCACTCACCAAGCAGTGCTCAGCACAGCCAGGTTTTAAGCGAACACCACTTGTTAGGTCATTAATTAAATGGGGCGAGCGCAGCCAATGCCTAGAACCAACCAGCAGCACATGCTGGGTGGTCAGCAGCAGCGCTATGTGAAGCACCAGCTAGCCCCACACTGGTGTTATATGCCCTCCCACCCCCACCAGGAGCATAAAGCCATCATCAAGAACATCCATATCATGTGTTCTCCTCCCTTCCCCCCCCCGCCCCAAATGCTGAAGTTGGAGTTGACTGCATGAGTCTATAAGGAACAATGGGCTGGCCACCTCATGTTCGGTACTTCCATCCCATCCCATACTGATTGCTGGGGTGATAATTGGTGGTGGTCTTTTTGTTCCTATAAGCACTATAATCGGTATATGAATACCTGGTGGGATCACAGGGTTCTAGAAAAAGGATACCTGAATCTTTTTACTGTTGGTTTTAGAAGTGATTATCCTGACCCGTGACCAACCCTGCTGGGAAAAAACACCACATACTGCACTCATCAATTGCATTAGGATGGGTGAGGGGACTGGCCAAGTTGGGTGTGTAATCCTCTAACCATTCAACACCTCCTTGTAGTTTAATGTGTGGTACTGCCACGAACAAGTGTAAACTTAAATGCAAGGAGCAGGACTGTTGTGATGCTAATGATCCTATCTTGCTCCAATCTGCAATAAAAAACAGAAGATTTTGGAAGTCCTGGAGGTGACCTGGGAGACAGTGGAGTCACTGGATCATGCAGAGCTACTGCAACAGAACACTATGCAGGCTATAATGTGCCTTCTCCAAAGGTGATGACACACTGTACCAGCTTCTCACACCTTGCTATATCAGGTAATGGCCCTTGACCTGCAGTGGGAGAGGAACCCATGGATGTTGAGACTTCAAGGATTCCGTGGAGGAACCTTCAGAGCAATGATCAATCGCAAGGTCTGTGCCCATGACTGCAGCTCAGACTGGTGAAAGTGCATCATACTCTCAACATGGAATAATCAGCAATAGCTGGAGACCTTCCGCATGCGCAGGGAGACATTTTTCACAGTCCTGTTTCTGAAACCTCACACTGAGCGCCAGGACACTGTTATGTGGTGCCCCATCTCATCAGAAAAGAGGGTGGCCATGGCCATCATGAAACTGGCCACCCCTATCGGCCTGCGCTTCATCAGGAACCAGTTTGGCGTGGCTCCCTGCTCATCCAGCCTTGTGGTACATGAGATATGCTAGCTGCTGCAGGATGTCATGGCAAATAAATTCATCTGCCTCCCTAACCCCATGGAAGTCACTGAAGGCTTCACGGCCATGGGGTTCCTGAATTGCATCGGTGCATTGGACAGCACACACATCTGTGTGTGTGTGTAATTTCATTATAAAAAATTATATAAAAATAGAGTATGACAGGAATAAAAATTTAAATGACAGGACAGGTCTGTCTTCTGTAGCAGAGATTTCACTGAGCTGCGACCCTTACTGTAAGAAAATATAGAGGACATCAGCAGTAGTACGACACCACCTACAGGAACTGTTAAAATTCATCTCACTGATGGAAGAGCATGCCACACCTTGTCAACTGATGGAAATCGAACATATGTTGATTCACTTGACCACAACCCCTGGTCACATGTACAAGCGCCCTAACAGTTTTCCCCCTGCAGCAGTGCTCAAGCATTCACTCAGCTTCAGTCCATGCTGGGGTCGTTCCTCTATTTGTTCTCATGTTCCAGATTTGGAGTGGATGCAGTAGCTGCTAACAAAATGAAAAATGAAGAGGGGGTGCCATTAAATCACTCCCAGGTACAGTTCTTGAACCCAGCACTGGGATTCAGTGAGACCCTGTGGGAGTGCTAAACCTGTCATTATGATACATTGACAAAAACAAACAAACAAAAACATTAATAATTATTTAAGAGAGTAAAGAGATGCCCTAGATGATGTTAGTTTTTCACCATATAATGCCTAAATTTTACATACTCCGTTAAGAAACTGTGCACATCAACAGTTAAATGAAAAAAAAGTTTCCAGCATAAATAAAAATATTTAGTTACAAATAAGCTGATAAGACATGCATGCTCTTAAAAATGATTTCAAAATATATGGCTAATTTGAACATACATGAATATTCTTTTATGTAACACTATTATTTTTCTCTTCAATTATATATAAGCAATGCTACTACTATTTTCAGAATTAATTTTATTTCTACAAAGTACTGTAAAATATCGGCAAATGACTACTAAAACTACCAGTAAAACTAAGCTTTCAGCATGTAAGAATCCACATGCTTTTAGTACATTAAATCCATTAGTATAACTGAAAATTTTTTTGTTTTGTGTTAATGTTCAGTACTAATAGAGATTATTTATTCAGCAGAGGTCCTGGACAGAAATCTCACAATACAGTTATTGTTTTAACAAATGTAATGCCAAATTACTCAGGAAGCTCAGACTATCCTCCCTTGCACATTTTTGTATTCTTTAAGTCCTCCTTTACTGTCCAAGCATTCATGATTAGCTGAGAACCGTATGCATCAAATGCTAAATTTCCTTGTTGCTACATGCATGAGACATGATGGAATACAGTGAAAGGGGAGGATGGACAGAGACCGTCACAAGCGGCTGAAGCTGGACAATTCGGTTAATTTGCAAGTTGCCTTTGGGAGTCCATCTTCTTATTCCTTGTATTAAAAGCCTCAGAAAACAAGGACTGCACAGCTCCCACACTCATTTTTTCCCTGAGAATGCTGAAAAGCAGAGACAAAATCTTGTTGAGTCTAGTTTTTTCTTCTTCAGGATCTAGTGTTGTCTTGTTTTGAATTTGAACCTTGTTACTACTTGATATCATGTGTTTGGTGAATGAAAACAATTATACATGGTCAAAAATCCCACCAATTTATTTAAGCTGCCATATTTTTGCTTTTTCTGCCAGCATTTTATCACTTTCATACATTTTATGTACATTTTGCAAGTTTTAAAAGTTGTCTCAAGCACAAAGCCCATCTACAGCCTGGCTCTTTTTAAGGGCAAGCAGTTGATGCTATTTTTCCAGCCAATTTAGTATACAAGAAAGGACTTGTTGTGTTTTTTCCCATTCCTCTTATATTATCTGTTAATTATCTCCTGTGAAGACTTCAGTTCAAAGGCCTAGCAGATCACTAGTTAAGTACCAGCTATTCTGTTTTTTACTGAAAGGTGAGGGATGCAGGGCATGGGAAATTCATTTTCAAACATACTTTGTCTCTGCCACTTACAAACTCCAGGTTCTAAAGGTCAAAAGACCATAAGACTCTAGTACTAGGCTGCACACAGACTAGGAGTAATAATCTTAGAAGTTCTTTCTGTCACTGCAAAGACACTTAGTTCAAAGCAATCTGAGGTCTAGACAGATCTTAGTGCTTAATTAGTGTGATCAAAAAGCCTGAAAAAGCTGCTGGATTGCTTAAATGTTCTTGAAAATCTTATCAACTTTGCTATATACATATCTTTAATGTTCTCAATGACTGAATTATAAATTGATTTTTTATTTGTACTATTGGTCTCAACATGTTAGCCCATTGCCTTTAGCTCTGTGCAAGTATTTAATGAAATCTACAGCATATTGCTTGCATACTGTCATCATGGGATCTAAAAAAACTATTAATGAAGCCAGAACAAACCTATTAAATTAACTTTGAGTATGACTAATTTATAAGTGCAAGGAAAGTTGAACAAAATGCTACAAAATACAGGGTGACACCCTGACACACTACATGCAGAGAGAACCCAAATTTGGAGAACCTGGCTGGTGTTATGGAAGAAAGGCATCAACTTGCTTCCCCCACTTAACTCCCTTTACCTGACCACAGGGCAATCTCCATATTTGATGGAAAAATGGATTCTATGGGAGGAGAAGGGAATTAGATTTCCTTAGCAATGTCCTTCCAGTCCCCAAGGCAAACCACTGAGTAAAAAAAATTCCTCAAAGAAGAAAGTTAACCTTTCCTCCTCTGAAAATCAGAAGGTGGACAAAAGACAGTCTCTTTGCTTCAATGTAATAGACCACCATGCAGAAGCGATTGACCCATAATGTGTTATTTTGGTGCAACTGTAGGTGATAGAAAAAACATAACAAATAGCAGCAGCTACCACTATTAGCTGTTCAAATGTTGATAAAATAGATCAGAACCAGACCTCATGAATCTTATCTGAATAAATGATCATTTTTGGAAACTTGCAGTATTGTAGTCTACTAATAAGGACAAGCAAGATAAGTCTTCATAGAACTTTACTGCAGTGCACATATACATAAGGCACAGAAAAAAGTTATTTATGAATACAGATATAAAAATGAAAACCTATAAATGTTTGAAATATATTTTTGTATTGAAATATTCAGAAGTATGGAAAATATAATATTTTCAAATAAAAACTATATAATTTAGTTGCTGTGCACAGCAACTAAATATTGCTGAAGTGAGAAATAACCTTTTAAATGTTAAATTCAGCAATATTTTCTTAATTAATTACGTATAAAGCAGCTCTGAAAGCCCTTAAAGAATGCACTAGATAACAATTACCCTCTTCCTGGAATTGAGGAGGGAGCTGTTTCATAACAAAGTCTTGTTATTAAGACTTGGTATTTGGCAAACCTTTCCATGCTTTTTGAAAAAGCTTTTAAAAAACAGAACAAAACAAGAGCTTTTTCATTTCTTTCTGCTTCTCATCTGTCTGCCAAATAACAAGGGGCAAACCGTAGAGTGGATAGGAGGCAGCTAAATAATTTTATCACCACAACATTTTATCCACTCACTTTTATTTTAAAAAAACCCCAACAAACTGTTTTTGTTTTCAGGCATTCATTAAAAGCGTAGACTCTATTAAAGCATTTGGAAAATACGGTTTATACAGTGCGTAACACAGAACTCTGTGAGATATAGCAGACTCTAGAAACACAGAGCTGGGATATAAATCAGTCACCGTGTAACAGCTTTTAAAAATGGACTTTAACTGAATGTAACCTTTGTAAAGGAAGATGGACGATGATAAGTCTGATAACATTAACACTTTCGTACAGTATTATGCCTCTCTGGTAAAGAAGTCTATTTTAATTTTATTTGAAATATAAAATAGTCTAGCTGGTTGATGAGACAACAGGATCCAAAACTCAAATTTTGTTCTTGGTTCCACCAGCTGACTTGAAACCTATTTCAAGATGGGAGCTGGGGCTGAGTGGTGCTGGAGACTGCTGGAGCCACTCCAGCTCCCAGACAGTGTGCAGCACCCTGCTGAGCCATGCTGCACCCACACGATGCGACAGCTGCCACATGAATGTTAAGCAGGGGGGCCGATACCTGCTGCCCCCCACTGCAGTCACCTGCAGCATCCAGAGGCCCCAATCACTGCTCCTGCAGCCAGTGAGTGCGGGGCTTTTTTTGTTTTTTAATTGTCAGGAGGCTGGGGTGGGCAGGGCAGGATGCAGGGGCCGAATGAGAAGGGGCGGCACGAGGGGATCTGCCAGGCGACCCCAGAGCCCCCACGGTCCCTGTTGCAGCTGATGAGTGTGGGGCTTTTTTTTTTTTTTTTTTTTTTTAGGTTCAAGGGCCGGGGGCGGGGGGGGGAAGGGGGTGGGGGGGGGCCCGAGGGGATCTTCCAGGCGGCCCCAGAGCCCCCCCGGTCCCCGTTGCCGCTGATGGGGGGGGGGCTTTTTTTTTTTTTTTTAAGTGTCAGGAGCCGGGGCTGGGCAGGGAATGGGGCTGGGCAGGGCAGCCATGGGGGCTTCTCTCGCAGCTCCCTTGGCTGTGCCTGCCTCTGCCCCAGCAGGGGGAGCCGCAGGGGCTATGCCCTGTTGCCACTTCCCCAGCCAGCACGGGGGAGGGGTCAGGGGAAAGCGCAATGCAGATGCAGCTCGCTCTGGGCGGCAGTAGGGCATAGACCCCAATCCCAGTGCTATCACGCCTGCATCCCATGTCCCTCCGCCCCCACTCCCTCCCCAAGTAATGCGCCCCCACTCTGCCCTGGCTGGGCAGCTTGTCTCAGCCCCTGCCCCAATCCCACCCTTCCCCAACCCCAACAGCCTTACCAACTGGAAGCAGCTATCAGCAGCCTGTTTAGTCTATGGCTGAATCTCCAAATTGGCCAAATCTTTTCCAAATCAATTTGGATGCTTCGAATCAATTTAGATCTTTTACTTGGTCTCCCGATTTGATTCGGATTTGGAGATTTGGTTCCCGAATCGGGCCAAATTTCCTCCAAATTGAATCAGCTACTGAAGCTTCACACAGCCCTATTTGTTAGTTGTTTTAAAATTTTAGCTTTTAGTCATTTTGTCTAAATGAGAACCTCAAGTTTTCCTCAAAGCAGGTATTCCTGGTAGCTAAGAAAAGACTGAAAAATGCCAGCTCAGCAAGAGATGCTTCCTCCAAAAAATGTTTTAAAATCTCAATTTTTAAGTCCACCTAATGATTTAATTGAAAGGATGGGGGTGGGGGGATCATTTTGACTGTTAAAGTTGACAAGACAATGTGTGACCTTGGAAAAATCACCATCCAACCTGTGTCCATACTTTTATCATTCGTTATTAGTAAAACCATTCTTAATGCAGAAACTATACAAAATGATTTACTTGTTTATCTGCTGCAGCCAAGAGCATCAGCCTCTACTCCTCAAAATGTAAGTGATGGTAGGAAATATACAGCTGATTTTCTTTGAAATAAGAATACTCATACCCCATTTATGGGACAAGGGCTGTGTGTTCTATGTTAAGTAAAAAGAGTTCTCTTGCCTGCAGTACTGTGACCTTTTCTATGCCTTGATGACCTCATTTTCTGTCTAGTTCAGTGCATACCTGAATAAGTTATCTTATGTCCCCTATCTCTATAATGTAAGAGAGATTCTGTGAGTGTCACTATCAAGACTAGCAAGGTTATAGATTAGGTGTCCTTACTTTTACACAATATTGTCCTAATAAAACACACACACAAGTCTTAAAGAAGCAATGTAAATTGGCTCCAGAGGCAACCTCACATAGGCTTTTCACTGTTCAGATCATATTTTAACAAAGGTGGTCTCTGCATGTACCTTTCCCCCTTCCATTTAAATCACATGTCCCTGGGGGGAGGATAACCAACATGGGAAAGTATCAAGAACTCATTTTATTTACTAAAATGATTAATCTTCTTAAATGCAGTGTTTAGTTTCAGTAGAAAAAATAACTGTATTCATATGTTTTTCAGTTTTCATCTGCTTCTCTCTTTCTCTGTATATGCTGCTGGGCAGGGTAAGTTTACTTCTTCCCTGGTAGCTCCCACTGCATTAATGCTTCCACTTGCTAAAGGTGGGCTCTGCTGCTTCTCCTCCAGCTTTTGGAGAACAGAAGACTGAAACACATTATTCTCCATCATTTCCCATTCAAATTTCCAGCTACGACTTTGTTGTGACAAGCTTCCTTCCAGCTCTAAGCTTCTGTGAAGACTCAAGCTGCAAACAGATGTCACATCCTGGGGTAAAAAAAAATATCCCGGGACAAAGTGCAAGCAGACAAACATCTGTCTCTCTTGTCCTGGGATAAATCCTAAAGAAGTTTCCTGCATAAGAGGCAGTAACAGTTTATCCCAGGATATTGCAAGTATATCAGTATACTTATCTCATGGATTCCATCACTGAATCAATGGCAGAAAAGCAGCACTGCATTCAGTCACTCACTAAACCCTGATTAGAAGAGTTCTGTGCATACAGGCCAATTCCAAGATATTTTGGGGGGACAAACACAGGCACAAGTTATGCAGGGACAAATGCCAAATCTGTTCCTAACCCTGATGGCTGCAGAAGTAGTTGACAACAGAGCTAGAAACATTTGATTTGCCAATGGTCCAAGCACTACCGTCTGTAAATTGTGTGTAAATACAGCCTCAGGAAGCTAGAAGGAGGGTTACTGTGATGTGGCTCCTTTGAAAAGGAGGGTGTAGTAAGGACCTTTAAAAATGACTTGAAAAATAAAACTCAGCCCTTTCCTGAAAAATAAAGTTTAGAAAATATCTGTTGGGAAAAAAAATTAAAGGCCTGAGTAATTTATTTCTATAGCATAGATAAGCAGCTGGAATATTACAAATACTAAACTGCTTATTAAGTAAAATGTTTTTCCTTATGGTGAAAGGGTTAAGAATAGATTTGAATTAGCTACATTCTGCATTAATGTTGGGCTTAAAATATAATAATTACCACTTCTGGTCCAAGGTCTTCTAATCTCAGGGGGTCTGTGTTTTTAAAAGGACACAATCAGAAGAATTTGGTCCAATATTTCATTTACTTTACCTACTTGTTCACAGATGCAATTGTTTTATAGTCAGCACAATAGCTCAGTTAACATTGTCTTGCCAGCATTCTAACACAAACCATCACTAGCCTAATCTGTAATGTACAAATAACTAATTCTCCCCATGTAAATACAAGCGTAAGTAGTATATAAGTTTGCTGGTTTAAGTTTTAAGTTGTAAAAGGATTCTAGATTTCTAGAGTGAAATTCTATTTTGAAAACTACTAAAATGTACTGATTTAACTGCCTTTAATGCACTGAAACATCAGTTTGTCTTGGAAATATCTATTTCATCATGAATGTAGTAAAAAAACCCTATTTTTTCAAAGTTAAACTTGCTATAAAACCCACAATCCAGCTAGTTTTGAAAGGATAGTCCAAGTGTAACATTACTTCAGTTTCTCTTTAGGCCCACATTCTTTTAATACTAGGTCATTGACAAATGTTCAGCCTTAGGCTTGAAAAACCTGACACAACCTGCCATGCTCAAATAATTGGTTGCTACCCCATACTTTTAAGTTTTAGTGATAAGACGGTGTTGGTTTTTTTCTATACAATAATACCTCTTTTCTCCAACAAGCAATTAGAATAATACTTGAATATATATTTACACTGTCAATGAACAGCAATAGTTTGATTTTGCATTAAACGTGTGTTATAGAACAGCTTCATTTAAAACTAATTTTCTTAAAGCATGCACATATTGTAAAACTGGATGACTTCCAAGTTAGTCTATGAAGAAACATATTTGGAAAGGAAAGTCTTGTTCAGATTTTGACCTAAAAAAATGGTACTAAATCAACAGGTCCAGTACTTTGGTTAATTCAGTTATCAGACTTCCTTAGTGACAAAAGTATAACAACTTCTACAATTGTTTTTTTTACTCTTTTTAGCTTTGCAAAGACAGCAATAAGCTAGAATGCTCCTTCCTGCACAGACTTTCAAATGTGAGGCTGCATGCTAATATATCTTCATTTCACTTTCTATCAGGTAATTTTGAGGTGTAGTAAAATGCATCTAGCTTTATTACTAACAATATAGTTGAGAAGTAGAGAGGTAGTAGGCCTGTGCAAAGTGGCTAGTATTCGCTTTGGATTCAGATTCGTCCAATTCAGGGAACTGTGACTTAATTTGGTAATTTGAATCACTGTTCCAAATCAATGTGGGCAAATCAGCCAGGCCCATCCCCCCCAGCCCAGCAATCGCTGCCCTTCCCACCCCAGCTCCTGGCTCTTTTTTTTTCTTTTTTTCAAAGCCCCGATTCAGCGGGTGCTGCCAGGCAGGTGGGTGATCCCCACTGTCCCCCACTGCCTCATGCCATGTGGGGGGCTCTGAATGAGCTTCCCTAGCTCCCCACCCTATGGCTGAATCAAATCACCACCCGAAGCTTCGCACAGCCCTAAGAGGTAGTTAACTAGCGAGTCTAAAATTAAGCAGAAGGCCTAATTTGCACACAGAGAGGCATTAGTAAGCTACAGGTAAGTCTTTTAGATGCAGTAGAGTACAGTTGCAACTTACGCGTATTTAACTTATGCGAATTCAGCTTTACGCACTTGGCTGCTGGGGCTGGCAGCCGGATGCCGGCCAGGGCACGGCGCGTTGTGTGGCACCACACGGTATTGCCTGCATGTGCCTGCACGGCTGGGGGGCTCACGCTCAGCTGGCTGCCCTGGCGGGACGAGGTGACGAAGGATGAGAGGGGCAAGAAGTGCGTGCTGTTGCACCGCACGCACGGGCTGTGTGTCGCCACGCCCGCCTTGCCTGGGCCCAGCGGCAGCAGCAGCTGCTTGGCACCGAAGCCCAGTGATTTCAGCTATACGCAATTTCACCTGTACACACTGACTTTGGAACGTAACCCCCACATAAGTTGCAAATGTACTGTAGTTCATGCATAGTATCTGCCAATACAATTGATGATACGCAATTGTACACAGCTGTCATAAACTTACCTGCCACCCCAATAATATGCCATAATGCAAACAAGTAGTCAACAACTGGATGTATAGCAACTGGCTCAACCCAAATAAAACTAAAATGATAGCGGGGGAAACATTTTAAATAAGCATACTCACTTCTCATCTAGACAGTGGTGATGTGTTGGGGGTGCACAGGGGTGCACATGCACCCCCTGAGAGCACTGGTGCATCCCCTGAATGGCCGTGCTTCCCACTTAGGTGATAAGCAAGGGTGGGCAGGTGGGAACACCAGTACCCTGCCTGTGAGCACCGGCCAGGGAGCAAGAGCGCTGGATGTAGTGCCACAGCCACTTCCTGCGATAGCTGCTTCCTGGTCAGCGAGTTTTGCCGTGGGGGGACCCCCTGGTTGGTGAGATTGGCCGTGGGGGACCCCTTTGACTAAGGTAGCACCAGTCACCCATGCATCTAGACCCCGGTTCTCAAAATTACACAAGGCCTAAGAGTGCTAGTCACCTTACCACTGAAGCTAAGTTACCAATGACAAAGGATCAAGCAGCCTGGCTGAAAACAAACTCCTCAAAGAAGTCAGGTTAATTCAAAGACTGACTACCGGTAAGGAACATTACTCTTCCATAAATGGAAGGAAGCTTCAGGGGGGTTGGGATGGTTCATAGATTCACAGAAGTTCAGGGCTGGAAGGAACCTCGCAAGATCATTGGGTCCAGTCCCCCTGCTTTGGGCAGGAAAGACTGCTAGGGTTCAATAACCCCAGGAAGGTGTGCACCGAGTAGAAATGTTTACATACAGTGATGCATAGAAAATCATAATGTAGATAGTTATTGTAATACATGCCTCAAACTTGTAACTGTAGTGTCAAATTCTCTCCCTGCTTTCAGATCTGTAGCCCAACTTTCTCATTAGGATTACACAGGTGCAGTAATTTACTCCAAAATTTACCCTGACAAAGTTTACTGCTGGAGGTGATGTGCAAGAAGGATAAACAGGTGCAACTCAAAGAGCCCAAACACACCTTTTGGGCAAAACAAAATATTTTGGTTAAAGTACCAAATAAAGTTCCAAATTTTCCAGAACTATCCCACATCTGAAGGCCTCTCTTAGTGTCTGCAAGAACTGCCTGAAGCAGGATTTTGGTCCACAATTTGAAAATGGGGTCTGCTGCAAGGCTGTGGCACAATGCTGCCTGCACCCATATTATTTCCAGGTCAGAAAGGCAGCCATGGACAGAGCTAGTCCCACTCACAGCCATGGCTATACTACTGAGAGGCACTGCTAGTTTACCTGGCCAAGTGCCACATGAGAATAGGCCGCCTTTCCAGCTAGAAACAACATGGCCACATATACCTGGTGCTGCACCTGTGCTAATTAGCTCTGAGAAGACTAATTAGCCTGCCCATAGCACCAACTTAAAGGCTAAGTACAGACAGTCAAAAAGCCTGAGGCTGAACTGATTCAGTCTTTGCAGATTAGTCTAAGGCATGTAGATTGAACTAATAAGCAAGTGAACAGACATTCACTTTTGATTCTGGAAATGCAGCCACATGCCTGCAGTGGCTCAACCAGAAGCTGGGAGCACGCTAGTGCATTCCTCCCGGCTGAGCTGGAGCAGACAGTTAGGGCCAAAGCTAGCCCACCCACCCTGCAAGTGGGAGTGTGCAAGGAAGGTGCAAAGCATTTTGGGATGCTAGGGGACAGTGCAAACTTGAATGTGGAGTTAATCTGGGACAGAAGTTCAGTAAACCAGTTTAACTTCAATCAGGTTAACATCCAGCCAGATCTATCTGAAATTGGTTTTAGCCTTTTTGAAAGTGGTTTTTGTGCGCTGAACGTCTGTTGTGCTACAGATTTGAACCAGTTTCTGATCACTTACACTGGTTTATGTATAATTTCTGTCCTTAGCCAAAATGGCTATACAAGCTATAGAGAGGTATTTAGCCGTGTTAATCTGAAGTCAGATAGAAAGTGGGGTAGCTCTGCACTTTATAGATGCTCTAAATCAAACTACTACTATAAACTACTTCCAGTTTCAGAGGTTTGTAGTGAATCTATAGATTTTGCTCCTCAGAGGTTGGCCATATTAGTATTTCCAATTGGAGCAAACCTGACAGGGAAATCAGTGTATGATAACACATACTAGTTTTCACTTTGCTAGTTCTAGACAAGTCTGTTTTCAAATAAGAACTCAAGTTATAGAGAGAATCTTTCCTTTTGCATGGCTACAGAAGGGCACAGATGACAAAATGCTGACCTGCTACACTGAAGGAATACTATAGGATTTCGGGGCCCTACATTAAAAATCTGAAAAAATGTGCTGAAGGTTGAATGCTTTAATACCCTCTTCATTTTATGAATGTCAATGTAGAAAAAATGACTCCCAACTTTTGTCACAAGCTGATTTCTAGAGTGAAAAGAATATCTAACTTTCCTGCATGTGAAGAAATGCTTCCAAAGAAATGTCAACAATTAGTTTATTACATCTATTAATGGCGGAATTGCCAATAATTCCTATACAACTTTAAATAATTATTCATATTAAAATTCTTCACATTAGAGGTCTATTTTTGGCTGAAATTTTAAAAATATTTCAAACAGTTCAGTTATTTCTGAGACTATTTCACCAACATTCAATTCTTTCAGATCTTTAATTGAGAAATTCTAGTGTATACATGCTTGGGTGGAAGGAATTTAAATTTACTAAGTGAGATCAGAGATTTGCTTTTTATTCTTCCTGTGAAAATGCATCCTGTGGCTCAGTTGTAATCCATTAAAAAAGTTACTTTTGTTCATACTCAGTAGAGGCTTGTTAGAATTTAGCAGCTAGATTTTTAGAAGACTACCTGGATTGAGGACAATCTTTCATAGAGCTGAAAAGGAATTTCCTTCTAATTGCTCTTCCCAGCTACTACAGGCCACTAGCTCAAGGCATCAGAAGGCACTAATTATACTTGGGAAGTGTTTGTGGGGCCATTCTCTGCTAATGGCAGGTCCATGTAAATGGCAATTGAGACACTTTCATTTAACAGAGAAGCTCAAGCTTTGTTGAAACATCTTGTCAAGTGTAGTGGCTTTTTGGGGGGGGAGGGGGTAAAAGGGGGGGTGTTTGCCAACATGAAAATTTTGGAAACTTTAGTTTTAGTCAATATAAGAAAACAAAAAATAAATTTTGCAGTAAAACGTTCATTTTTAGCAAGATTTTCAATTTCTGAAATTATTTTTTTTTAAATGGTTGTAAAAGCCAAAATACATTTGTTTTTTTTCCCCATTAATTTTGTAATAAATTTCCAAAAGAAAAAGGATAGTTTTCAAACTATCCTGTATAAAACTAATTTTTTTCAACTATCTTTACCAGTTACTCTGTTAGTTCCACTGGTAGATATCTATGCAATCTAATCTGGTCGATTTCCCATATGAAAGCAAATATGATTCCTCACTGTTGACCCTCATGTATATTCCAAAAACCAAGAGAAGTTTGAAGAACCAGTCTCACCAAAATAAAATAATCACAAACACAAGAAAATGTTAATTTTTAATAGCAAATTCAATAATAAAATACAGTAAAGATATGAATGACTGAACAGGACAAAGGACTCAACAGGACATAAACAAATTATTTAAATGGATCTAAAAAAAATAACAATCCTGTTAATATTTGAGAGAATTTAAAATGAATTTATTTAAGTCTTAAAAAGCCTCTAACAGGTAGCCAGCCAGGGCACGTCCAGACGAGTGAGGAACATGTGGCATGCAGAGCTGCACACTGCATGCGCCGCCCATGTGGACATTCCTTGTGCTGCTGATTTGCAGTGGCAAGGGGGAAGAGGGTTGACACCAGGAGATGCCGGTGTCAAAAAACCTGCATCCAAATAATGTGGAGCAGAGCCTGGCTGGCCAGAGCCACACTCCAGCTGCTGGCTCACCATGGCTGCCAGATCACCATGGCTGCAACCCCAGGAGGGCCCCAGGTAAGGCTGCTGGGCCATGCCAGGTGCTGGCCCCAGCCTTGCCTCTTCTGCCTGGGGTAATGTGCTGCATGCCAGAGTGTGTGTGCATGGGTGTTCCCCGGGGACAAGCAACAGTGGTACATATTGTGCCACTACTGTTTGTCCCTGGGGAAATGCACGTTTTCGCTTGTGGGGATGCGCCCTCTCAGACTGTGTACAGACATTCAGGGAGGCTCTGGGGCTGGGGCCAGGGGTTGGACTTTACCAACCCTGGGGCTGCTCTGGGAACTGCACAGAAATTTAGGACAGTTAGATCAGTCTAAAAATGGCCAACTCTATCTAAGTTGAAGGTACCTCAGAGGTAGATTTAATTTAGATCAGGTCAGTCATTTTTAAACCAATCTAACTGTGATGAACTTCTGTATAGTTTGCATTTAGATCCACCTAACTAGCGTAAGGTCCATACCTGGGCAAATTAAATAGATTAGGTGGCCATTTTTAACCCGATCTAATCTCCCCCTAACCACCTTGAATGTCTGCATGCAGCCTTAGGGAGAAGGACTTTTCCCCTAGGTTTCAAATTAAGTTTTAAAAGAGCACTTATTTTAGTTCATTGAAGATGGGCTATTCAACAAGAACTGTAGGTCAAGGCTAAAGAAAAAAGATTCTGAGATTAACCCAGATTTTTATACTCTGCCTGGCTAAAATATGAAAAAGCTTACCAAATGATGTAAAAGCATTCTGAATATGCACTATTCCAAATAATATTCGTATTATATTTTTATTCCATATCTAAGCTTAACTGGTCTAATATTAGCCTTGTTTAGCATCAAAACATTAAATATAATCTATGTGACCTTGAGACCTTTAACCTAGTTTTTTTCAATCCATGTTTCTTGAATTTTCTGAAATGGTTCACACCCAGTAACATCCTGTGGCCTGATATTCTCTTTTGCCTCTTCTTCTCTAGCCTGAACTTTGGTCAAGCGAATGTAAGAAAACTCTTACCATACTGACATCAAGCAGCTAAGGGTCTAATATAGACAACACAAGGGTCTGATATAGACAACACAATTTTTTTTCCAGTTCTGAAATCACTTTAAATTATGTTAACATATTTTTTCTAAGGTTCACAGTCAAATGCCATTCAGTTAAGAAATGCCAAAATTAAAAAGTTGATTGTATAACCCTGTTTTTTTCTGCTTTATGCATCCGCATAATATGAACTTTAATGACAGGATCACACAGTTTCCCCCTCCCCTCCCCTCCAATCCTGCCTTATTCAGTGTAGAGATTTTCAATGCTCATGGAATGAATCAAGACTGTGTGGTGAAAGGGGCCATTGTCAGCAAGACTCTTGCCTCATTTGTTGTAGCAATTGGAAGGTGTGCACTGAACAAGACAAGGGACTGCAAGAAGAGAAGAGATGTTCTCATTGTTAAGACAACTGAATGCCAGGCAGAACAATTGTCTGCTTTCACGTCTCTACAAATGTCTTATATGATGCTGGGAAAAAATCACTTAAACCAATACTATTTTTGTACAGTTTTTCCTCATGTTTAAGGTGCCCATAATAAGACACCTGAAATCCAGTTTACAAAACTGGTGAGCACTTACCATCACAACTGGCACCAGGTGGAGCCGGACTTTAAGCATATGGACTGCTGAAGATGCAGCTGTAATTTTAATATATTTAATACCCAAATTCTAAATAAAGTTTAGCAAAGCTTGAGTCCATGACATGGAGAGGCTTAGTGTCTGATTGATAATTTAATGGAATTCGCTTTTGCGTACAAGGCGTCAGACAGAGGCACATCAGTGAAAGATTCTAGCCCAACTGCTGATCTCTCCAGTGATTACACAACTGAGCTAAAGCTATAATAGTCATTCTACAGAAGCTCAGAACATAGCTGGCAATGAGAAGTAACTTTAATCCCTAAACATTTTTTGACAGCTGTAAGTATATAACTGCAAGAATTGCATAGACTTCCAGAAGCTCCAAAAATGCCAAGAATGAACAAACCAGCATTTCTGTGGGAAGAAGGAAGATTTTTTGCTATGCTACATAAATATTTTTACATGAATTAGTTCCCTTTGAACAGTAAACTTTGGAAATCTAAATAAGAATGAAATGAATAATTAAAATTATATCATCCCCACAGACAGAAGTGGGGTAATACCTCAGATTTATTATGGGCTATGTAGCAGCACACAGAAAATACCAGACTCTCTCTCCTTTTTAATCTTCTCCTATTTTTGTGGAGAAATTATAAATAAATAACTATGGAACTAGCTACATATTGATTACTGAAAATGTAGTTCACTCACCTTATTCTGGCTATATGTTGCTGTACAGGCTGATGCTGAAAATGGTCAGGCCACTGATGGTGAAGGCAGAATGATGGGGAAGGCTGAAGACAGCAGGCAGTCTGATACATGGGTGCATGTTTTTGGCAAACAGATGCTGAATACTCAGCATGTGGCTGCAGGCAGCAAGAAGTCATTGCAGATGGTCCTGTGCTGCCAGCCAGTGAATGACATTCTTGCCTATTATTATGGCTACTTAAAGGGTGATGGTATGGGCAAGGGTGGCAACACTGTGTCAACATCTGTTGAGTTCTTTGGTTGTCTAAAGGCAGAAAGGATGGTTTGATTGTACCATTCAGTTGCAGGCACCCATTTGGACTCACTTTTGATCTCGGTGCTTCCTTGGATGGGAGGTGTTGGGCTGCAATGTCTCCATCACTGGCCGCAACGATACCAGGACTGGCAGCATTAGACAGAACGCTACCATTGCTTAGAACCACAAAATCATTGGTCTTGCTCATGGCCATGCTCCAGCTTCTTGATGGATCTGCAACGTTTCTAGAGAAAATTAAACAAACCAAAGTTGGCAGGAGGCATTTTTCAGTGTTAAAATTTCAAACAATTTACACTGAAAACAGTTCGGCTAAGTACAAACAGTCAAAAAGCCCAAGGCTGAATCAATTCAATCTTCTCAGGTTAGTCTAAGACAGTGGTCTCCAACCTTTTTAAGTAGGAGATCATCTTTGGCTTTTAAAAGCAACCCAAGATATATTGTGTGCCACCTACGCCACCCCCCTCCTCCACCCGCCCATCAGGAAGTCTGTGGGGCAGGAAAGGGGGGGCAGATCAAGGCAGAGGGAGAAAAAATTCTCCCCTTCTTTCGGGCAAACAGATGCCAAAAATTCTTCCCCTCCCCCAGCTACTTCCCCCCCTGGATCTGCTTGGCGGGCGAGGGCAGGCGAGGGCTGGAAGGCAGCATTGCACTGTTCATGGCAGGGAGCAGGGCCGCACAGCATTCAGGCTGGGTGGTGGTGGCAGCACTGGGAGAGGGGGCATGAGGACTACAGCAATTTTTCAGGT
>NW_017729022.1:171564492-171576132 GCF_001723915.1 Gavialis gangeticus | reverse complement strand
ACCCCCACATTGCCCCGCCCCCAGCACCGCTGATGCCCGGCCCGAGTGCAGCCCAGCTCATCCCAGTCCCAGCCTGCAGCAGCAGCCAACTGGGCCAGTGTGCAGCTCTGGGGGTACATGCCCCCCATGCCCTCAGGCTGTGCTCCCCACTGCTGTCCCCACACTCCTTGGACAAGCTGCTCATGGCTGTGTCCCATGCCCCAGATGTACAGGGCCTGCCCCCGCTCTAGCTCCACTCCCTCCCTCACAGCTGCTGCAGCCACCCAAATTGCCCAGCATTTGGGGGGGGCACATGCCCCCTGTCTGTGTGCGGTGGAGGCAGCTGCCACTGTGGGCTGGGCTTTGTGCCCCGAGCCCTGCTGCAGCTGGCCCAGGAACTGCCCCACGCCATGTGTGCCCTGCTGCTGGGCTGAACCTTGTCCCCTGCCCACCCAGAGGCTGAATGAATGTGGCATCAGGCCACTCCCAGGCAGGCTGCAGCAGGACTTGAGCTGCAAAGCCCAGCCCGCAATGACAACTGCCTCTGCTGCATGCAGATGGGGGGCACGTACTCCCCAGGGCCTCCGCCAGTGTGCACACAGGGGTGGGAGCCACCCAGGCAAGCCACCCGGGCTCCATCCTCCCACCAACCACCTGGCCACAGCCCCACTCATATTACCCCTGTTCCTGCCTCTGTGGCACTCTGTCCCTCACCGCAGGGGCCTCAATCTGGCCCCCTCCCCTTCAGTCCCCCATGGACTGACCTGCCAGGCTGGGGGTGGGGCACACGCATGCATTCACATATGTGCTCAGCCACCCCCCAGCCTCAGATCAACTCCAAGAGGCTCTGAGATTGACCGCTACCCTAGCCTAAGACACTAAATCTGCAACTCAAATTATGTAGGAGGCATTTTGAATATTTAAGTACCCTAGCAGTCTCTCTGTTATTAAAGCATATTAAATACTCCTATTAAATAAAGTATTAATATGCATTATTTTATAACATATATACTTTAAATTTATAATAAGCATGTTAAATAATTAAATTTCTATTAAAACTATTATTAAAACATATTTGCTTTTTGCTATTTTGTTTTCCCTAAGCATTACATTACTATTCCATATTTCTTTCTTCCAAGAATCAAGGACAATCTGTCTGGAAAAGCAAAGCCTAGATTTTTAAACTGGATTTTTGTAAATCTTAAACTCTCTCACCTACGCTGTTGCACAAACAGCTAAAATAAGGATAGGAACAAATGTATAAGGAAGCTGTTTTCATCATTATTAGAAATTTATCAGATTAAAATAAAGAGTGCAATTGTGTTATAACAACACCTTCTACAATTCTAACTAGCTAACAGGATGGTTGAGGTCTAAAAATTATTTTATTTAACTGCTACTCTTCACTAAAGAAAGTAACCATCTTCAAAATATCACACAGCAATGACAGGAACAAAGCCTCCAAGACATTACAGCTCAGATCAGCATTATAGTTGAGTACCACCAACTTAATTTTTTTTCCAAGGAAATGGTAAGCATTTGATAGTTTTTGGCAGTGAGCACTGAGGGGACAGAGTAGACCCTAGGGGCAACTACAGTATAGGCAACGGCCAGCAGAATTGTGCAGTTCCCTCAATGCCTGTTACCCTAACACTTCCTCCAAATGTCCCTGCAGCTGGGTGCAAACAGCCCTTTCCAAAGCTAGATTCTGGGGTCCCAAATCTTGCCTCCTTTTCAGGAAGTTACACTGTCCAGAACACTTTGCATGAACAAGGGAGGCAGGATGAGCTCTCCCTAAAAAGAGAGAGCATCAAGCAAAGAGAGATTGGAAGCCAGTGGTAAGCAGCTGAGGGGGTGTTTGGAAGGACTTTTCCTTCTTTAACCAAAAATTTAAAGTTAAGTTACATAAACTGCTGAGTGACCAGACCAAAATGTAAGTAGTTCATATGAATGTTGGCTATCTTTCAGTTATAACCACTTGTGGTTGAGAGGCAGTGGTACACAC
Source organism: Gavialis gangeticus (assembly GCF_001723915.1). Taxonomy (NCBI): domain Eukaryota; kingdom Metazoa; phylum Chordata; order Crocodylia; family Gavialidae; genus Gavialis; species Gavialis gangeticus. The sequence goes on along the minus strand of NW_017729022.1, from coordinate 171,574,148 downwards.
TTGAGCTTGCTGGAAAAAGATCACTTTTGGTCAGTATAAAGACTAACTGAAAAAGGTACTATTTATAAAACAGACTTCAGTGGAAACTCAGGTAACCATCAAAACCTTGTGCTGCAGCTTGCTGAGCCCTTTGAACAGTCAGTGGCTGAGACAGGACTGCACAACAGAGAGCATTTACCAGCTGTCAGAATGGTGGTTTTGGTCCCCATTTCCTCATCCTCCACTGAAAATCAAGTTTATAAGTATTTTTAAGAAATTTTTTTAAAGGCTATTTAAAGAAATCAGAACACTTTAGTTCGTCATCTGTGTGTAATATAATCTATAATAGGATTACAGGCTCTGTTATAAGACTAAGTATACCTAGGACAACTGGAATATTTTTCCAGTGTATTTCTTTTAAACTAAAAATACAAAAAAATCTCAGGAATAAGTCATTTTATTTAGCTGACTGAGGAACTCTCCCTTCTCAGTGGCAGCAATTTTGAGAGCAATTAGGATGTGCACTGTTGTAGAAGCACCAGCTTAAATAACAGAAAAGGTATTACATGCTAAGGTTTTCTGGATTTGCCTGGATTTTTTTTTCTGTTTGTGCACTGTAAATAGTTCATAACTATGTACATTGGAGTGATGATGACTGAAGGGGGCTGGCTTACAGCCAAGCAAAGCCTGGGATACAAGCAACAGCTAATTTGCCTCATTTTAACCACAATTATTTTTCAAGGAGAGGATTTAAAAATAAGGGAGAGAATATTATTTTGATCATTTAAACAACAACAAAGGCCATCAAATACCATATTTATTCAAAATAAGAATTTGTTTCCCAAGATACTTTTACAGGGTCCTTGCAAAGAAGGTAGGGTTTATAGTATAGCATTAAAAATACTGCATATTGTTTCATAAAGAGAAATCAGGTTTCTACGCCTACTTCAGCCACCTTAAATAATTAAACGCATCACTAAAAAACTTGGTGTAAGCAGCATGACAAGTTTAAGTGAGAGGCTTAGTCAAAGGCCTTGGATTTTAAAGACAGACGTGATACAGACAGATAAAGATAGATAAGAAAGAAAATTTTTAACTAGGTTTTCCTCTCTTTTACTGCCAGTGAACATGTGAAGTACAAGAATTTCCAGCCAGCTGAGCTATTTAATGGGCTGAACACTACTACTGAGCAGAAGGTGCTTTGCGCAGTGGAATGTGGCCCATAGCAACCCCTGGTGCTGTGTCTCGTCAACGTAACCAAATCCTCAACTCGGAAAGTAAAGGAAAATGCAATCCCCTGAAAATGCTCCCTGCACTATTTGTTCTAGATCATATGCAAAGCCAACCTCCTTGCAGAGTTAATTCCAAACAGAAACTAGTCACAACCTGACAACATATTTGAGAAAATATCCCTGTTTAGCAAAAGTCCAATTCCTCAAATTCTTTTTGAACATCCCTTTCCTCTGTCCCAAACAAGTCAGGCCTGTTTAAAACTTTTCACCAGCACAGAAGTGTAAATTCAAGTGGCTGGTTTAACCTTGTCTCTGTCTGAAGAGACAGATTAGTTATGTGAAATACTGCTGTTTAAACAGCCTGGTTTTCTCCTGAGCTTCATGGCCAATTCAAAGAGGCTGCTAAAGGGGACAGATCTAGCTGGACATCCAGAAAGAGAAAGCTCTTATTGAGTTGTTTGCCAGCAGTTTAGGAATTTAGCCTGCTTATTTGTTTATTCATGGACATTATTGATGTGGTGGTGGTTGATGATGTTCGCTATTTTTGAACAAGAAACTGTACTGAATAGCTATCATTGCTTGGAGCTATTGGACTCCTGGAGGTCACTCAATGATAAAATTTGCTTATTTGCTAATTCATTCAATAACAAAATAAGGTGTGCCGATATATCAAATGCCCAACTATTCAAGATGCTGAAAGCAGCTAGCTTTTGGCTTTAAAGCTTGATGCATTTGTAGCATATAGTTACTGGGTTCAATATTGCTTCTTGAAATGTGATTTTTTCTTGGTATTATTTTTCCACAGCAGTTTAATATCCTACAATATCCACAAAGGTTCTGCTTATATCAGTGCGATATACGCAGAACCTTTATCAGCATCATGATTCAAGTTACATGGGAAAGATGAAGATATAAACTTTTGTACGATATTGCTAATAACTATTTCAAATACGGGGTGGAGGGGGCAGACTGCAGGGAGAAGCAGGTGGGCGGGGGGCAGGCACAGGGGGAACAATGGACAGAGAAGTAAGGGGTGGAGGTCTGGTCTCTTGCCCCACCACTGCTTTCCCCACCAGAGCAGTGGAGGGGGGATGAATTTAAGACAAACTTCTGCTAATTAGATTCTATACATGGAAAAGTATAACATATTTGCATGTATAGAATCTAATTACTGGGGAGCTGCCTTGGATTCAGGTAAATACGGTAAATGTATTTCAAAACATTTCATAAAGAACTGTTAAGCATTTATACAAGTGATTCTCAACCAGGGTGCCATGGCACCCTGGGGTCCCTTGAGATCTTTTCAGTGGTGCTGTGGGGTGCCACACAATGTTAGTACTGTTAGAAGTGCAAACATCATTAATAAAATAAACCCAAGGGAGTTTAATCAAGACTCTAGAGTGTTAAATACATTTTCCCAGGTTGTGGTGTTTTTGAGATCTTTGCCACAAAAGAATTGCTCTTTTTTTTTTTAAGAAAAAAAAAAAAAGACTGAAAACAAAGATCTGGCATTTTCCAAGGAGTGCCTTCAGTCTATCAAGGGGTGCCTCAAGCCTATAGCAGGGGGTGCCTTGCACCTAAAAAGGTTGAGAACCACCGATTTACACAATGTGCATCAGCAAACGCAAGTGGCTATGATGCAACAGTTTACACACAGCCTTGGAAACTAGCCACTCTTATTAGAAGGAGTACGCTGGGTTTGGACATTATATCTGTCTACTGCTAATAGTATTAAGTGATTTGGGAATTTTCATCCTCTGCTAAAGGCAAGCAAACAAGCATTAATTTAACACCTTCTACAAGAGTCAAACAACATATTATTCTAAGCAGATGCCATCTCTGCCTGAATGTCATTTCTCACTAAAAGTGTCACTGTGTTGAAATTCAAAGTCAGTCTTCTAAAAGATTATTTTTCAGACGCTGGTGAATTCAGGGTCAATGCTACTACTTGGCATTAATTCAAAACACCTTACCATTGTTCAGCAGACTACTTGTGAACTTTTAAGCAATCAAAATCTTAACAGATCAAGCTAATGTATTCTTTTCCTTTAAGTCTTCAGAAACTTTTGGATTTTGTCCAGTTTCATGGAGATTCCCAGGAATGCATCTGCTTATCTAGAACATTAGCAGTCTTGGAGTGAGTGGGACTACCTTGCGTGCTTGAGTAAGGCTCATGTTTAAGTGATTTGATGAATTGAAACTCCAGAGAGATCAGTTAATTCAGGGTCACAGAAAACTAAGAATTTGGGTAATATTTTTATTCATTTGATTTGACAGAATTTCTTCTTTTGTAAGCTGAAACAAATTACCAAACTCGATGAACTAAAGGACAACAGTCTACCCTCAAAATGTCACATGGACTACTGTGCAGCCTCTTCATCAAAATTTTAACTGAAATTTCCATGGACCACTTATGATGGCCTCATGATGGATCTGCAGACCTCAGCTGGAAGACCAGTGAAATAAAATATCTGAAGTTGACACCTGTCAAGACATCTACATTTAATTCTATGGTTCCTTATTGAAGAATTGGTGGCAGTGTTGTGTTTTGGGTTCACACTGTAAGTTTAGCGACTTTTCAAGCAGAAGGTAAGAATAATATAATGTGGTATTCTATTTCTTCTATACCAGATTCTGGAATATGTATACACTAACAAAGAAAAGGTAACAAGCCAAAAGCATTTCAGGAATAGAGTGGAGACCAACTATTTGTAGCTCTGACATATATAGTATATGAAAGCTACTAGGCTTTGTAATGACAACGTTACATAATGACAGTTTTATAAGTGATCCCTCTATTATTTGTAGAGTTAACACTAAACACTGCTTACCCAGCAAACATCTGCCAGCTGGATTGCAAACCGTTCAGGAAGTACAGTAATGTTGTATACCATGTCAAAAGTATGTAGGATTTGGTGTTCCCTAACTAGCATGTTCTTTTCGGACTTGGATTAAGTTCACCTGTTACTCTGGCTGCAATTAAAAGAATTTTTCTTTGCTTTAAAGTTTGTTTTTTTTTTAAAAAACCCACAGACTTAAAAAAAACCCATCACACATTGGTTCAACAAATACCATCTGGACTAATAATGCTTGTAACTGAGAATGAGAAAAGTACAAACTCGAATGGGAATGATGTAGTGGAAATTCAGTAGAAGCTGTTATGTAGCATAGATAATTTATAGATCTTTCAGAGAAGCTGGGAAACAGCTACTTGGTTTATTTAACTGTTTAAGAAAAAATAAGTTCCAACCTTAACTGTTGCACCAAAATAAAACCAACACTGTTAAGAGTTTGTCCCTTCAATATTTAAGGCCAGATAAAGCTCAGATTGTATTTTAAAGCATTTAAAACTTTCCAGAACAGAAGCTGTAGACAACCTCCAGATACCCAGGCAATTAAAAATGAATGGGGGGGGGTGTTGTCCCTGAAGAAGGAGGAGCACATGATGATCCTGATAATAAGCATTACAATTAAAGTGATAAAAATGTATTTTCCTGCCAAAAGCATGTCCCTAACAATTCAATCCTAAATGTCATAAAAATTAGTAAATTCCTAAAGTGAGGAACATTAACAAGCCCATGGTTATCTACAAGTATCCCCTTCTAATCAAACAGTATAAGAGATGTACATCCCCCAAGACCCTCTACAGATTTTTAGCTTGACAAGCGTGTAACTTGTTCTCTGGGACAAACTTTCCCTATATTCCATTTGCTGTGCCATTCAATGCACAGTCATTCTGTAGAGGATTTTCTCCACCTCCTTCCTTCCCTCCTCCCCCCCACCCCCTTTACACTTCACCATTTTTTTTGCCTTTTCTGTTTCTCAAAGTTCACAAAAAATAACAGGTGGTGCCTGGTTTTTGATACTGGCTTTTGTAAGAGATGTCTAGCTATCTATCAGGGCAGTATTCTTTACAAAGTCAAACAACTTTATATGCTTTATGGTTGTTGATCTCAGCTTTTGGCTTTTGCCTTAACATTTTTAAAATTCCATAACATCTCATTTTTGCATGTTCACAATATGTGGGAGTTGGTTTCTCACAATTTCCTGATTCTTGCTTTTTGAGTTTCGTAGTAGGCTGCTAGTGCCTCCTTGAAAAGCTTTCATTATCTAGATATGGAAACCTTAGCATAAGCATATTTTATAGTGCATGATGCCTGTTAAAATGTCTTTTTATTTTTTATTCCATAACAAATGTGAGGTCATCTCTCTCTCAGCTACTTCTAGGGTACTTTAATTTTAAAAGATGTTATATACTCTTCAAAATTTTGAATACACAAATCTTAAATGTTTAATGCTGTTTAAATTGTTATGAATGCAACTGCTTCATTATGTATCCTGGATAACACTGCATCTATCTTTTTCCTGTTTATCTATTTCCTGACTGTATAGTAACTAAGCTCACACTAATTAAATGGTCTAATCTCTACCAATTAATAATTACTCAGAAATTTAAATACTTGAGCCATGTAGTAATGAATAGGGTGCAATCCTAGAGCCTAAAAGATTTACAGAACAAAAGATGATTCTCTCGCTCCCCTTTCCATAGCTAGTATCTATTAAACTGTTGCCTTCACCTTCCTCAACAGCCTGAAATGCTAACAAGCTGGTCTGTCTTGGACTTGAGACACCATGATTTCATTTCCTACATTGCAGGCTGGGTCAGGAATTGCAATTCCTGTGACAGGGAGTTTCCAGATGTCACAATGCCAGAATTGTAGATCATGCTGCAGATGGGTACCTAATAAATCAAGCTGCCAGTAAACTGACATTACCAGGAATGACCCACCATCAACAGCAGCTGTAGGAAGAGTGGGAATCAGGGAGGAAGGCACAGGAAAGAGATTTTAAGAATATTTCTCTCTCTCTTCTGTTATTAACCAAAAGTTTATGTGCTGAGCACAAACAATGAAACACAGCAGACCATTTATAGGAACTGTTTGTAGTGCTTTGACATCACAGTCTCACTTCACATAAATTATACAAAAAATAATTTTGTAGGATCACTCAAAACTACATAGAGAGGATTTTCCACTCCTTACTGCACTTTATTTTCAATGCTATCACACTTGTAATTTAACAGAAACTGAATATTTGGAAACGAAGAAAAGTTATAACCAACTGGTGCAAAGATAAGGAAAATTTTAAGTAGTTGCAATTATAAAAAGGTACACAGCTACAAACAAGTATGACCACTGCAAGACATATTAAGTTAAAAATACATGTATTTTTAGTAGTAATACCTCATCACAGTTTAAGAGCATGGAAGGCAATAAAACTCACTGCCTATGACTGAACCATTGTCATTACCAAAGTCTTATTTACACAGCTTTAGTGACTTTCCACTACCATATAAAGGACATTTAAGTTTTCATAATTACTAATGCTCTGATTCAGAATAACTCTACCCCATGTACACTAAGAAAAGTGCAAAAGGAATTACATATGTTGAAAAATCCATACGGAATTTTCTATGAGGGGTTAATGTTTAAGCTAACCTATCCCCAGAATGACACCAAAAGAAAGACCCTTGCTTGGATACAGTTACAGCTATAATAAACTACAACCATCTTGTTGATAAAGTTTGGTTATGTAATAAGTAAAAAACCCAACACCCCCCTATACTTTAGAGATTCAGTTATGACACAGCAGTGTTGCACTATTGGTCTTACAGTATAACATGCCCACTAAATACTAGTAATTATGGTATTTTATACCAAATATTTTTGTAACAAAATTTCAAAATGAAATCATGTTTGAAGATCCTGAAGATCTGTTGCTAATTACATTACCTTTCTTCTGTTTTGGAAGAAAATCCACCATATAAGTTTTGCAATTATACAGTATATTAAGCATGCAGTAAAAGTGATAGATACAAATATCAGACACATCAAGCAGAGATGTTTTAGCTGCTTAACTGTTTACCTGCTCAAAAATAAAACGCATTGTCTAAGGAAAGATTCATAAAATTTATCAAGGTATTCTGTACAAACATTCAACATTCTCTGCCATTCATTCTAAGATTAATTTATTTGCATCACACTTTTCAATGCCTTTCATCTCCAAATACTTCTCAGAAACAACTCTTCAGTCCCACATTAGTTGGATTAAGATCATGAAAATGAAATGAAAAGCTATAAACAGTGTCAACAAAAATTATCCCACCTATGTTACAACAACAGTGGATATTTGTATTGTGCAAGACACCTAAGTGTTAACAATTTTCTGTTCCAGGCTCAAACGTTTCTATCCGGCTGTAGTCATACACAAGCAAAGGAATCTGCTTTTGTTACCAACAGGAGAATATTTTCATGCAAAACAACTGAACATACGTGACATTCTTCGTTCAGTCTACACGAGTGATGTTTTCTGAAATAACAAGCTGTTTTAGCTACAGCCTACAATATACGGCATAAAAATATAATTGGATTTTAAATACATTTTTATATCAAATACTTTCCATGCTTAGTAATCCAAATTAAACAGATTAACCATTAAAGAAAGAAAAGCTACCTTGAAACTAAGGTATCTCCTCCAAGGCACAAATATCGTCTTTCATGCAATTGTCCTGAAGCAGAGCATGGCTCGGGAATTGCTCCGACAGCAGCAACACAACAGAAAGCAACAAGCTGGCTGAACCTGCCCTACAACACTGCAGAGACAAGACTGAATGACAAGCACACGCAGACTGCCTTGAATTGGGCACGTTAGGGGCTGGAACTTGCAGTGTTTGCTCTGCTATAGGACCGCTAAGTTTCTTGCCTACTTAACCCTCAGGGGCAAGGTCTTAATAGTAACAGCTGGTATGGCAAGGGCTTGATCTCAGCACAAGGTCAGCAAGCCAGGATATGAAGGTGACATGTAATTTCTAGCTTTTTCCTGCTTCTATAGGAGTATTCAAGCAAGTGCTGCTGTTAATTATAACTTTCTTTGATCTTTTTTATTTCAGTTAAGACCATGTTAGATGACCTTATTTGATTTCTTAGGTTTATTTTAACTGCTATTCAGATTTTTATCACATCACTGTATTGCTGTTCATATTTTTAAGTATTCTGCAGACCCACCTCGCTGCGTAACCGTATACATCTCTATGTACAGTGCAGAGTAAAACTGCCTTTCCTATTTTGGTAGGAAGGGGCAATAAAAGTGGATGCAACCCTAGGTCCTGAAGCAAGCTACATTTATTTACTTATGTGAAGGGGAATAATTTGTGAAAACTAGGACACCAAGAACAGAACTCTTTCACATTTACTCTGATCCTTTCCAATCCCAGTATATCCTGCAGCTCTCAAAAAGAAAAACAAGCAAACAAATTAAAAATAAAACAACCCCCATCCAAAACAAGTTATATATGGTGAAAGATAACAAGTCAATGTCCAGAATCTCATTTCTGCTTATGGCAAAGTTTATAAATTGCAGTGATTAAAAAATAAAAGTTTGGGTTTTTTTTTTACAAAAATCGTAATCATTTAAAAACTAAAAACTGCTGTTTGTAAAACCTATAAGAATGTACCAGTGCTCAAAGTACAAGCAGTATTGTATGTGGCAGGGAAAGAGTCAGCTGCTCATAAACCTTATCAGTACCTGAGTTGTGTGCTGAATACAGGAATCACATTTTACTGCAAGACTATAAAAAGGAAGCAAAGAATCACACTTGGCAGCTTTAAAGCTCTTGAATGCTACTTATTTTATCTGAAAGTACTTGAACAAGTGAGCAAACACAATGGTTTTTAATATCTAATGGTATAGCTTGCTAGGGTTTGTAGGCTATCACATGGCTACTTAACATGGCTTCAAACATTTTAACCAGTGCCTTAACAGTGCTTTAAAAAACACATTAACTCAAGTTAGCTCAGCAAAACTGACCAACAACTATCTGGGGTACAGAATTGGGAGAAATCCCTTGACTCCATCCTTTTCCTCAATTTCTGTAATGGGACTCCTTTTCCTCTAAGCTCCTGTATATGTTTGTATGCTTGTTTCTTCAAACTCCTAATCCATTTCACTCAGACTCCATGAAAACTGGCTTACATCCCTTTGACTCTAATGACACAAAGTCGGTAGTGATCACCTCTGTGTGAAGTATAATTAACCTTCTCCTTGACCTATTTTTGTTTTTGTTTTTTGTTTTTTTGTTTCTTTACAGTTAAATATTCTTCTTTTGCTGCTTCTGGGGCATTCAGATATTGTGCCATTGTTTCTGCATGCTCTCCTCCCTGCACCCAACACTTCTTCACCCTTTCCTTCTCATCCTCCTCAGCTTTAAGCTAGCCTCGCTGGGGGACGGGGCCGCAGGAAGACAAGGAGACACCACCCGAGCAAGACAGGTGACAAATGCAAGGAGTGCCCAGGTAAGAAACAGGGGTCCAGACAGTCTCCCAAATCAGGGGGTGGCACACGCAGCTAGGCAAGGCCTTAAATGCCTATATACCAATGCTCGTAGCA
>NW_017729022.1:171559235-171559492 GCF_001723915.1 Gavialis gangeticus | reverse complement strand
TGCAAGGAGTGCCCAGGTAAGAAACAGGGGTCCAGACAGTCTCCCAAATCAGGGGGTGGCACACGCAGCTAGGCAAGGCCTTAAATGCCTATATACCAATGCTCGTAGCATGGGGAACAAACAGGAGGAACTCGCCCTCAGAATACCCAGTTCAGACCCGGACATAAAAGGGCTTACTGAAACGTGGTGGGATTCATCCCATGACTGGGCAGTTAGCATAGGGGCTATAGGCTTTACAGGTGGGATAGAGAAGGAAG
>NW_017729022.1:171558168-171559224 GCF_001723915.1 Gavialis gangeticus | reverse complement strand
GGGGGTCAGACTTGAAGATCTACAAGGTCCCCTCCGACCCTACTTCTACGCTTCTATGATTCATCCTGTTTAACATTCTCATGAAGCTCAGGTCCCTTGACACTGCCTCTTCTCCCCCTGGACATTATTATAGGTTCATACAGCTGACAGCTCCCAAATCTACCTCTCTACCCTTGTTATCTCCAGCTACTTAATCTGGATGTCCTTTCAGCAGTTCAAACCAAAAATGGCAAAAACTGAACTCTTTCCTTTTTCTTCTTTATTACAGTAGACAATCGTCTTCATCAACCAGGCATACAATACAGTGACATGCTACCACTTTCTCCATCTCTCCACCCCATACATCTATGCTACTGCCTAATCTTAACAGCTCTTTTTCAGCAGCTTTAAAACTATCCCTTTCTTTCCTCAAAATTCATTCAGCCTTTGGTCATGCTGTACCTACCAACCTCACTCCTATGAGTCAAGTCAAAATGTCTTGGGAGGGAAATCATCTCTGCTTCTCTGTCTTCTTGGCTCCCCTTTTAAAAAACACTTCCTAAAATTATTTAATTTTCTATATCAAGTCCATGTTTCTTTTCATGCTCTTTCCAGGTTTCTAGACAACTCAGCCTATACCTACAGTACTAACTACTACTTCCATGTTCCTAAATTTATCGAAGTACCTGCTACACTTTCTCTTCTAGCACCTGGAACTGCTATCAGATCTTAAATTCCTTAACACACTTATTCCTTTCAGTAACAGAGGACAGATCATCTACACCAGTTTGGGATCAGGGCTTTTACCTTAATTATCTATTGAGCGTCTAGATCATTGGTTCTCAACTTTTTTTTAGGATCAAGGTAACCTTCAGAAAATGCCAGCTTCTACTTTTCATTTGTTTTTTGACTATAGCAAAACAACAGCAATTCTGTTGCACAGAACTCAGAAAGATCACACAATGGGTCACAATGATTTTAACACTAAGGATTCCTATTAAAAATCTTATTAAAAGGTTTTCAAGGCCTAGCTTGACAAAGCCCTGGCTGGAATGATCTAGTTGGTGATGGTCTTAG
>NW_017729022.1:171541543-171553168 GCF_001723915.1 Gavialis gangeticus | reverse complement strand
GATTTTAACACTAAGGATTCCTATTAAAAATCTTATTAAAAGGTTTTCAAGGCCTAGCTTGACAAAGCCCTGGCTGGAATGATCTAGTTGGTGATGGTCTTAGTTTGAGCAGGGGGTTGGACTAGATGACCTCCTAAGGTCCCTTCCAACCCTCACTTCTATGATGCACTTGTGAATCATGTATACAAATCTAACAGTGCTACAATTGTGTGCCACGCCAGTTCACCCTTGAAAAGCTCAAAGGCACCACAGGGTGCCATAGCACCCTGGCTGAGAATCAGGGGTTTAGATAACGATTTGTTCAGTGTAGAGTAACCTCATCTGAGGTAGGAGCTGTGTTTTCTGTGTGGTAAACAGGCAGTACTCACCAAGCTGAGAGTTCTCTACAGCTTGGTTTACTATAAATGTTTTATTTGTAAAGCTGCCTTTAAAACACCTTCCTTAACACTTTCTAGGAACTTTTATAAATAATTAAAACACAGAAGGCATCCAAATCCAAAGTACTATGTCAAACAAATGGTGAACTTTCTCTCTTATAAAGAATGAACTTGTCATAGCATTAGCAATTCAAATGGCATTGCAATTCCAATTATAATTGTTTAGGAATACAGAGCAGAAAGTGATTCTATTCAGAGGTCTTTGTTGTAGAGGAAGTGCTCACAAAACCCGTAAGACCTTGCCAGAGTACACGGATATGTTTCTAACACCTGTTGGAATCGATAGCAAACCCAGTAAGAAATTATCCATTAGAAAAATTACAGCATCTCCTCACCCTCAACACAGTAATAGACTGTGACATATTCCAAACTATACAACCTTCCGTGCTTGAGCCAAATTGATTTGGAGAACTACTGCTTAATTTGGAGAAGTCTTTCTTCAGTAATTTAGTTCTGCTTGGTTACTAACATTCCACAATGAAGGTCTCTCACGGGGCTTTGAGAGGGGTACAAATACCAACATTTGCAACACTGGACAGGCTGGTCCAAAAGAGTAATTTAGGATGACAAAAAGATTGCACCATAATAGAAAAAGTAGTCAAAACACACATTAGTGGTCAAGTTAAGGACTTCATTAAAAAAATCTAAGAATCATTTAAAAAAAAAAAAAAAAGGGAAAGAAAAAGCCTATCTAAATATTGACATTAACTTTATATGTGGGGAGGGTTGTGATTTGTGAAAAACTAGGAAGAGGAACTAGGATGAAAAAGGACAATATTTTTGTACCCTCATTTCCAGGATCTCAGGAATAAGCGAACACACCACACTTTGAAAAGCCATTCTTTGCTTATTGAGGTAGCTTTTCTTACCCTGGGCTACAGAAAGGAAAACATGCCAAAAACCTCTTTTGAAGAAGCAGCATTATAACCTGGCCTTGGCCTCGTCTCTGGAAGAGCAGAAGTCTGTTGTAATTGAATTCAATCACTTCAGTCAGCTTAAACCAGGGGTTTTCAACCTTTTTAATAAATGTAACCCCAAGACACAGAGCAGCGGCAGCACGGGGCAGTGGGTGGCAGTGGCAGCTGCCGCGTGCAAGCTCCACTTCCCCCAGCCCCGCGTCCGGCTGGCCAGGCAGCACCTGGATGGGTCACAGAGGGGCACCACTGCTTCACCCCCTCCCCTACCGGCCTTGCTCCTGGGAGATGGTGGCGTGGGGTGGTGGTGCTCCATCCCTGCCTGCCTGCACTCACCCCCTAGGGCCTTCCCATTTACCCCCAGTTCAGAACCCCTGGCTTAGACTAACCTGCAAAGATTGAATCGATTCAGACTTAGGCTTTTTGTATGTCTGTACTTAGCCTTTAGGACAGAGTGAGCAAAATACAATCAGTTGGTGGGCTGGATCCGTATCTGGCCTGTGGGCAAGTGGCTCCAAAGTCATGGGACCTGGCCTGCAGGGAGCTGGTGGCTTAGGCTGCTGTTTTGAGTTTGGCTGGCAGGCACATCCCAGCCCCACCTGCAGCTTACACCAGGTCCCAGCTCCTGTCCCATGTGCTGGAAGCAGCACCAGGCAGGTGCCAGCATCAGCTATGGACCTTGCTGGCAGGTTCCCATTGAGGATCTCAGGTGATGCACTGATACAGCAGTGTCACCTGAGGACCTGAGCAGACACCCTGATCCCCAGCAGGAACCTGCCAGCAGCATCCACAGCTGATGCTGGCACCTGCCCAGTGCTGCTTCTGGCACATGGGGCAGGAGCTGACGTAAGCTGTGCATGGCGCCAGGACATTGTGGATTGGGGCATGCTGTAAGCTGCAGGATACTTTAGGTGGGGAATGGGGAGAGAGACAAATGTGGCCCGCCCACAATGAGAAGTGGCAGCAGCCAGGCAGGAGCTGCTCCTGAGAGTCAGAAAAAAGCAAGACCTGTTGGAAGGCATGGCCAGCCCCCCTCACCACTACAGGAACCCTTTTTGCTGTGGCCACCCAGAGCCCGTGCGCCCTGTGGCTCCTCCTGCCACCAGCACCGCCTCTGGGTCACCCTGGACCCCCGCACCTGGTGGGGCAGTGGTGGGACCAGGGAGGAGCTGCAATGCAGCCCCGTCATGGGCAGCTGCAGCGAGAAGGCCCCCAGCTGCAGTGAGGAGGAAGTGGCCCTGCTCATTGCCAGTTCCTGCTTTTTCCTGATATCCAGCAGTAGCTTCTGGCTGGCCACTGATGCCTCCATGCCCAGGCCATCAATGCCAATACTGGGCAGCAGCTCCAGACCTTCCACAGGATACAATGGGGGCCCAAAGGTGGGGGCGGTGGCAGCAGGGGCTCCGGCTGAGCTGACCCTGCTAAAGCTGCCACCTGCTTGCACCCATGCCAGCTCCCCGCCTGCCCACAGCCCCATACCATGCAGGGAGGGCTGGTGAGCTGTTGTGTGGTGTTGCGGGGGTGTGCTGACCTGGCCCACAGCAGCTCCCCAAAACTCCCTCTGTGGAACACAGGCCCAAATAATTACCCACCCCTGCTTTAGGCGAATAAGTCTAAACACCTTGGGTCTCTGGAAGTTTCTGGTCCTTCAAAAGTGGGGTCTGTACTTGAGGGACCAAAGATATGATGATTAATCACTACTCAGATCCACAGGCTTAGCAGCATTTGAAATTCAATGGACTAAATTCAGAAGTGATTGAATTCAATTATAACAGACTTCTGCTCTTCCAGAGACAAGGCCAAGGCCAGGTTATGATGCTTCTTATTCAAAAGAGGTTTTTGGCATGTTTGCCCTTCTATGACCCAAGGTAAGAAAAGTGAGTTCTACCTCAATAAGCAAAGAATGTTTTTTTAAAGAGTGGTATGCTCGCTTACTCCTGAGATCGTGGAAATGAGGGTACAAAAATATTGTCCTTTTTCATCCTAGTTCCTCTTCCCAGTTTTTCACAAATTGCAACCCTTTCCACCCGCATCAGGCAGAGCGGGCTGTGTTCCCAGCACACCCACCCCCTTGTCAGCCAGGCCTCCCTGATCCAGCTAGAAAGCAGAGGGACAGGGCCAATCCTGCTCTGCTCATGCAGACAGGACATCCCAGCCCAGGCCTGCAAAGCATGTTGGGATTCTGGGGGACTCTGATTTAACTTGAGCCAGGAAGGGGTCTGGGACAGAAGTTCCATAAACTGGTTTGACCCAAGTCTGATGCTACATTCAACCAGGTTTATCTTAAACTAGTTTTCACCATTTTGAAAGTGGTTTATGTTCACTGAACTTCTGTTTTGTTACAGGTTTAAACCCCATTTCTGATCACTGAAACTGGTTTGTGTGTAACTTCTGTCCCTAGCCCAAGTGTCCAAATGAGTGTTTCTGGTAACACTCTTGAAAGCCAAATTGTGCCAGTACAGCAAAACAGCATAAGCTTTGCAGAGGAATTTAACCCCACACACTTTAAAAAAAAGATATGCGAATTATCAAACTTAGGAAAATAAACTCCTGGCCATGATTCCCCTTGATATGGCCTCATCAGCCTTCCAAGTGTTCATGCTATGCCACTCTTCTCACTTCCTTTACCTGGTCTTCCACAGAGATCAGGGAATTCTCTACCTTTATCAAGCAGCAGCCTCCCTTTACAAACAAACAGCCTGACTCACCTTTCTTGACTGTGAACTTCTACTATAGAATTTCCAGGTTCCAGCTGTCTTCTCCCTTAGCCTACAGACCCCATATCAGCTTCTAAAAAAGTTAAATTCAGTGGCCCTATTAACTGGTTCTTCTCTGGTGAAGCACCTTCAATGCTGCTCTGCCACAAATTCTCAAACACAGTTATTCCATTAGGTATCAAGTGCCTACTTCAAAAATGGGTGATCTAAACCACGCTGGAAGTTGTATACTCAACAGAGGCTGAAATATGATTATGAATTAATCTTTTGTAGCTTGCATGTTTAACAAGATAAGGCTTTACTAATCATAAGTTAACTCCCATAATGCCATGTTAGTTATATTACAGGCCAGGCAGCTTAACTAAAACTTTGCATAACCTTTAGTCTAGTTCCCTGTTTTAATATTTGTCTGGTAAGGACATAGGCTCCTCTATATTGCTTCTTCTTTTAAAATGCTTGACAGCAACTATACATTTCTGATATGCTTGGTATCATGGTATTTCTGGACACTTCTCTTTTTGAAATAAGCATAATCTTACAGAAATAGTAGTGTTATGTATACGCTGTAAACAAGTTAACTATGGAGTGAGGGTTGTGTAACATAACATGCCTAGTTTCCTCTGTAAGAATATGTTGTAGTGCCTCAAAAGATCTACATTTGGTAACTTATGCTTCATGTATTTGATTATGGTTTTTATAGTGCCAAACAGAAACACTAATTGAGTTGTGCTGGATTGGTCTTTCAAACATGTATGCATCAATTAACAGTCAACATAACTTTTTTTTAAAATACCTTGTTGCAATAATGCATTAAGTGACACAAGATTATGCTCAATTATCACAAAAGAGGAATATCAGAAAGTTAAAACAAAGTCACAGAAAGTTACTTTGTCAGTTATTTTTGCAAAAGCTACATACTATTTATAAAAAAAACCGGTTCCTGCTTAACGTCATTAAAAGATTCCATATCACTTATCATAAAAGCAAGGGGTTAGCCACAATGATCTGGCTAAGAATGGAATTCTAACCGTACAAATCAATTCTGAGCTCTGCCTGTCCTGTGGTTTCAAATGAATATAGTATTATGCCATACTTCCTGTCTTAAATTGTGTAAATATTGCTACCAACAGAGATGCTCCAGTAATTGCATTCCATGTATATTTGTTATTAACCTCATAGGGTAAAGAGACATTAATAGCATGTGGATATTACTTTAATATCTTGGATATATAAAACCCAAAGTATGATTTAATCTCTTAAACACTCCAACATTATATGTACTGCTCAGAATAACACTACATCTTGGTAAACTGAAATTATTTTATTTTATGAAAAGTTATTTATTTATTTTATGTAGCTCCCTACTACAGCCACCGGAGACTGTCCAAATCATCAAAGCTCTCCGAATCTTTGGAAAAGATTCGGAGAGCTTCGAATCGATTTGGACCTTTTAATTGATCTCCTGTTTTGATTTGGATTTGGAGATTAGGTCACTGAATCAGGCTGAATCTCCTCTGAATCGAATCAGCACCCAAAGCTTTACACAGCCCTACTAGGCACAGTACTTCAGATTTGGTCTCGTTAGTACAGAACAGAGGGGAATAATCACTTCCCATGATGTGCTGGTAACGCTCCTACTAATGTAGCCCAGTACGCTGGTAGCCTTCTTTGCAACAAGGGCACACTGTTGGCTCATATTCAGCTTTTGGTCCACTGCAACCACCAGGTCCTTTTCTGCAGAGCTGCTGCTTATCCAGTTGGTCCCCAGCCTGTACCAGTGCATTGGATTGTTTCCATCCTAAGTACAGAACTTAGCACTTGTCCTTATTGAACCTCATGAGATTTCTTTTGGTCCAGTCCTCCAAGTTTTCTAGATCTCTGTGAACCTCTAGCCCTATCCTCCAGGGTATCTACTACTCCCTGCAACTTGGTGTCATCTGAAAACTTGCTGAGGGTGTATTCTATCCCATCTTCCAGGTCATTGATGAAGATATTGAACAAAACTGGCCCCAGGACTGACCCCTGGAGCACTCTATTTGATACTGGCTACCAACCAAACATCGAGCCATTGATTACTAACTACATCTGAGCCCAGTGATCCAGCCAGTTTTCTATCCACCTTACAGGCCCTTCATTCAACCTGTACTTCTTTAGCTTGATGTATTGATGTGAAAGCAAAAAGCACATGTCTTAAGTGCTGGATGTGCAAGTAATGGGGAGAAGCTGGAAGTCTAGCTGCAGGTTGTAAAGGATATCCATTTTAAATATTTCTATCCATGAAACTACATCATCATGCTCATATTAAACTGTATGTGGCAAGGTTTTGGAGGTGAAGAGGCCCATGGTGGAGATGATGAATTTGGGCAGAAGAGACAGGGCTGTGGAAGAGGTACATGAAAATACAGCTACATGCAGATGACACCAAGCTGGGAGGAGTAATAGATATGCTTAAGGATAGGGCTAGGGATTAAGAGAGATCTAGAAAAGGGGAGGACTGGACCAAAAGAAATTTTATGAGGTTCAGTAAGGATAAGTGCAAAGTCCTGCACTAGGATGGAAACAATCCAATGCACTGGTACAGGCTGGGGGCTGACTGGATAGGCAGCAGCTCTGCAGAAGTAGTAGTAGGTTAATTATTTATTTTTTTTAAAAGAAACCCTATAGAACAATCCCAAGTACTTCAAGCCTCCTCCACAATCAAAGCCCATTTACTAGCTCCCCGCAGAGCAGCAATTCCTATAGTCCCCTGAATTTTCATGTACCTCTTCCACAGTCCTGTGCCCTCTACCCAACTTCATCTCCACTGTGGGCCTCTTCACCTCCAAAACCTTACCACATACAGCTTAATATGAACATGTTGGTGTAGTTTCACAGATAGAAATGTTTAAAAGCTGGATGATAGGGTGGTACAACTTGATCTAAAATAGATGGGGGATAAAAAAAGGAGGAGACAGACCAGGAGGAGAGCATGGTTAAGTCTAAGGTAGACGGGAAAAAACTGGAGTTGGAATCATGAAGGCCTGGAGTGCATAAAATGAAGAGTAGAAGATTTCTACTGTAACAATTGCTTAGATGTTGGTACACACGCAAAGAAGCCAGAAAGATGCTGCAAAATGCTTCTGCAACTACACATGACTCTGTTTTTGTTTTTGATCAAACAATCTTGTTATTTCCAGCAGTTTCAGTAACAATCCGCATATTTAAAGTCACAATTGACAGACTGTTGCAAGTTTAAGTATCTCGGGGCACATGAACTAATACACTTTATTCATTAAATAATGTTGATGAATTGAGTAGTGTCTTCATAGTATTCATTTATTTCACTCAACCTTTGAACGCATCTCTTTCGATATAACTATCTTTGAAGACAGTTGTATCATTCTAGCAAACTGCAGCATCATACACCATTTTGAGAAAGAATCCTTTTAACTTATAAAGACTGAGTCTTCAAGACTTATAAAGTCTGACATTTGGTATAATCTATCTTAGGGGTTGGCATTGTTTTCTGACAGGGGCCAAAATGACCCAGCTCAGGTAAAGATGGGGAGGCACCAGGACCCGGAGACCTCTGCTGGTGTCTCTCCCAGCTGAAGCGCAGTGCAGCGCAAAGAGAATCCCCCTTTGCCACAGTCTGTGCTGCCCAATTGCAGTGAGGCACAAGCAGAGCTCCTACTCTTTGCAGGCCAGATATGACTCTTGGGACACTGGCTGCTGAACCCTGATCTCTCTCCAATGCAAATTATTCATTTAAAATAAGAGTTAAAAAAAATCTGCAAGCACATTTTTTTCATAAGATGCTAAATGGCTATGTAAAATTGAAAACTGGTGGTGTAGTTCCTGGAATGGAATTAGCAAATTTTAGAAGAAAACTGTAGGTATATAGTGCTAAAATAAAACATAGCCTAGTTTTGCAGCAATGCTGAAGCACCTATAGTGATCATTTTCAGACTTTGGCTTACCTGTAGGATAACGTTTGACTAGGCTCTCCTTTTATGCAAACATGCTGATAAAGACCAGCCATGCTTTGGCCTGCTCCTGCACCTATGGACCTTGCTACACTGAAGTCACTAGTCTATACAAGGAAGAATCCCCAATAGCTCTCTGCCTCTTTTTGTGTCTCTTCCAGCCAAAGTTGCCATTCAGCTGCCTTCTGATCACTGCAACACATCTCCTCTATCCATCTGTCAGTGGCTGGGTACCTCCTTCTTGGGTAATTTACCATGTGTTTTAAACCATTTCAATTATGAAAGTCCTGTTGTGTTTTAATGAACAGTTTCAGAAAACACGGCACTGTTTTATGCAGCAGTAGTTCTTCAAGACCTTGGTTTTATCACACCTAGGCTGCACAACTGTCTAGCCTAATCAGAGTTCAGGAGTGCTCAACTCCTGGAGCGCAGAGCTGTGGTATCACAGCCTGTGAGGATCCCCAGGGCTTTGGAAATTTGGTGGCAGAGGAATAGTGGAAGCTCTGCATGGCTGGATCCAGCCCTGCCCAGTCCATTGCTGCACTGCAGGATCAGAGCCAGGTCCATCCTGTGCATCTAGACTGGGGCCACCTCTGCCTTCTGCCCCAGATAAGGATCAGGCTGCTCCTCTTCCCTCCCCCTGCATTGGGTTTGGCCCCCACTGCATCAGCCACATGCTCCATATTGAGCCCACCAACCAAATATGGCCCATGGATGGACCTGGCACTATGAATTTGGCCTGTGGGGTAAAAAGGTTGGGCCCACTGATAACAGTTTGTTGGTGTTTTGCTGCTTAAATTATTACCCTCTACTTATTTACAAGGTGAAAAAAAAACACATAGTATTGGTTAAGTTAGTCACCAACAAAGACCTAAAGGGGCCAAAACATTTTTTGACATAGTACTTAGGGTCAGAAGGGACCTGAACACATCATCAGGTCCAACCCCCTGCCCTGTGCAGGAACGGGTGCCAGGGTCATATCACCCCAGCCAAATATCTGTCCAGCCTCCTCTTGAAGACCCCAAGGTAGGAGACAGCACCACCTCCCTTGGGAGCCCATTCCAGAGCCTGGCAGCCCTAACTGTAAAGTAACAACATCTTCAAATTGATAGATCAACATTGCATTTGAAATAATTCTAAGTTGGCCCAGCACTAACCATAAAAGGCTTAGGTCACTCGAAATCATGCAAAACTAACAAAGTAATAAAATTCCCCTACACATGTATGGGCTTGGGAGCCAATATTTACACTACCAAAATAAAAAAACAAAGTAATTCTTGAAGGAAAGCCTTATGACAAGCCAATAATTCTTATTTAATATGTTCCTTTACGAATAATGTGGACTCTACAAAAATGGATTCATAAATAAAGCAAAGAAAATAGAAGGTAAGGCTAAACATTATTGATATGAGGTAATTTTTAAATGCTAATATGCATGCATCTTGTGCAAAGCAAAGATTTTATGATGCAGAGTTATTTAAAAAATAGCTATTGCTTGCCTTGATAACTAACTTTTTGAAGAAAAGGTTAATAGTTTGGTTTTACATTGAGAAGCACAGCATTAATATGTAAACAGAGACCTGTAATGATTTGCATTAAAATGCAGCTGTACAAACATATTTACACACAGTTAGATGCTCTCATATACATTCCTTTACTGCATGTGTAAGTTTTCCACTATGAACTATAACAAATATGAATCTTATTTAAGCATGCACATGTAAAATGTCAGACTGGCCTGTTTTACAAGTGACCAGGAGGCAAAGCTATATATATATGAAATGCACTTTATCTGTATATATAAACAAATGATGCAAACAGTAATTATAGCACTCTATATATTAATGTTTAATGAATAGCAGCATCTTGTTGTATTACAAGTGTGATCGCATTCAGGATCCTATCTAAATAGCACCTTTGTGCTCATAAATAGTGTTATTAGTCATGCAGATATTGAGAAAATGGTATTTTCCCCTCATATTTGGAAAGATTTAGGCAACAATACTCGAAAAATATAACTGCCACTATATCAAATAAATACAACCCGTACAAATTATTATTCTTGGGTTATATCATAACTATTTCAGGCAATAGCAATGCCTTCCTGTTTTCATTTATTTTTAAAATAATGTGTCAAGCATAATGTTTTTTAAAAGGTACTGCACATTTGTTTGTCTTTAAGCTTCAGGAAAATTAAAAATCAGTACTGATATAACCATCAAAAAATATATACCCTGCAAAGCTCAGCAGTAACTTATGGTGCTATCCCCCTTCGTGGCTGTAAAAGGTAGAATGCTAAAAATTGTCAGCTACAAGCAAGTTTGATGACACTTGTATCTCTCAGACATCTCTATCAAATGAAGACTTCAAACTTCAACCTGGGAGGCTGCTGCTTAGTTAAGATAACTGCTATGCCAAGTACCCTAATCACTTGTTTTTCCAAGGGATCTCCAAGAAAACAGTTTCCAAACCTTCAAAAAGTAGTGAATGGAAGGCATTGGGGAGGGGGGTTGCTTTTGTTTGTTTTTTGTTTTTATTTTCCTTTTCAGCATCTACAGTATACTCTCACCTTTCCTGCCTAAGGAAATGAAATAAGCACTAGACTACTGCTTCACAAAAGAGCACCAAGTGGTTTGCATAAATGGACACTGCTAGAGCTCCTACAGAAGATTTTATTTGATCTCTGCTTTACTGACACACTAATGAAGGGCCCAACTGACAGGCAGGAGAAAATGTTATTTGAGCACAAATTTAATGTTTATTCACTAGACTGTCTGCCTTTGAGATGGTTGCCAAAACACAGCTTTTGCAATGTGGAGTCAATCGTTTCTAGCTGTCTCTTAGCAAACAGATGGGAGCCTGGGAATTTCTTGTGCATTCAGATAAATCAAGAATCAGACCTTTCAGAACACTAACCTTCCGTACCTTTAGATGTCAAATTTCTCTGGGACTCTCTGATTTCACATAGTCTAAACTAAACCAAAACCACCACCTTCTAAAAGAAGTACACACCCACACAAATAAATATTATTAGACTCTATAATTTCAAAAGCAGTTCTTTAAAATGATCAAGACCATGTTTTAAATTTGCTATTGTAGATCTAAAATCAAGAAACAAATCTAAGCTATGAAATGCATATAAATCTTTGCTCTCACTAGGTATTGAGGTTCATCTGTTTGTTTTCATGATTGTTCTAATGCTCCATCTATTGTTTTGTCTACCATTGGTTTATAGATATAAATATCTCTAAACCAACGTGTGTGTGTGTTTGTGTGTGTGTGTGCGCGCGCACGCATATATATATATGCACACATATGCTAGCTGCCTGTCAAGAATGACCAGGGTGGGGGAAGGGATAGAGCCTTCAGGGAGTTGCCGCCTCCAGGGCACTGCTGGTTGCTGACTCTGCCCCGCCTCCCGTCCCACCGCTCCACTGCCGCTGCCTGCAGAGTTGAAGGGCATGGCCAGCAGCACTGGTCTCATCTGTCCCCCCTTCCCCCCCCTCCGTCCGTTCCGTCTTTGCGCCCTGCAGCTGGCATCACCCCCCTACTCTGTGCCCACCTCCTCCAGGAAGCTCCATCCTGTGTGTCC
>NW_017729022.1:171511400-171536543 GCF_001723915.1 Gavialis gangeticus | reverse complement strand
ATATATATATATATTTCAAGAGCTTACCTTAAAAACCTGACACAGCTTTTTCAGCAAAGCTGTAGTGTATACCACAATACTTCAGGGCTTTAAAACTGTCAGATCTCCACAGTATACAAGACTGATCAATGTTTTGATAAGATACTACTTGGAAAAACACTATGTGCTGCAGGAAATGATATGGCAGAATATAGCCAAATAAACTCTCAAATTATTTATAAAATGATGTGCTTTTTGCTTCAAATTAATTCAACACATCCAACACTCTTGCAGTCCTGAAAATCAGGTATTTCCATCATTACCCAATAGCCAAAAGTGGTGCATCTTTGAATTAACCAAGCCTGATTCGCTTGCTGAGATTTGCAGCCAGTGAGCTAAATAAGATATCTAGCAGCTAAGTAAAACGTTTAGGATCAGAGCTGAATGCAAGTGATTTCTGCTAAAAGATCCATATTGTAACTGTTCAACAGAAAAAGAGATCTCTGCTTCTACAATAACTCCTTAGACCAACCAGTATGCTTAGTTTGCATGTTTTGAGCTTTACATATTTTTAGATGACTACAGTATTCTGTACAGGCATACCTCGGAGATATTGCGGGTTCGGTTCCAGACCACCGCAATAAAGCGAATATCGCAATAAAGCGAGTCACACGAATTTTTTGGTTTCCCAGTGCATATAAAAGTTATGTTTACACTATACTGTAGTCTATTAAGTGTGCAATAGCATTATGTCTAAAAAAACAATGTACATACCTTAATTAAAAAATACTTTATTGCTAAAAAATGCTAACCATCATCTGAGCCTTCAGCAAGTCGTAATCTTTTTGCTGGTGGAGGGTCTTGCCTCGATGTTGATGGCTGCTGACTGATCAGGGTGGTGGTTGCTGAAGGTTGGGGTGGCTGTGGCAATTTCTTAAAATAAGACAACAATGAAGTTTGCCGCATCGATTGACTCTTCCTTTCACGAAAGATTTCTCTGTAGCATGCGATGCTGTTTGATAGCATTTTACCCACAGTAGAACTTCTTTCAAAATTGGAGTCAATCCTCTCAAACCCTGCCGCTGCTTCATCAACTAAGTTTATGTAATATTCTAAATCCTTTGTTGTCATTTCAACAATGTTCACAGCATCTTCACCAGGAGTAGATTCCATCTCAAGAAACCACTTTCTTTGCTCATCCATAAGAAGCAACTCCTCATCCGTTAAAGTTTTATCATGAGATTGCAGCAATACAATTACAATAGTAACATCAAAGATCGCACATCACCATAACAAATATAATAATAATCAAAAAGTTTGAAATATTGCGAGAATTACCAAAATGTGACACAGAGACATGAAGTGAGCAAATGCTGTTGGAAAAATGGCGCCGATGGAAAAATGGCGCCAATAGACTTGCTTGACGCAGGGTTGCCACAAACCTTCAATTTGTAAAAAATGCAATATCTGCGAAGTGCAATAAAGCGAAGCGCAATAAAACGAGGTATGCCTGTATTACATTTAAATGTGTCATTGAAGATAGGAAAGAAAAAATATACGAGAACTGAATTAAATCTTAAAATCTCTGAAGAGTTTTCTATGTCTCAACCATTTTAACTGTACATAAAAACTGTATTTAGGGCTAAATTTCCTTTCAAATTAATGCCTTTGTAGGACTTGAGGACCTTAGAAGGCAGCAGAACTGATGTAGTCCCCCTCATGTAGAAAGCCAAGGTTTAGAAAGTCAGAGGCTCATAACCTCTGCAATACTAACAACTACAAGATCTTCTGGGGCCCCTGTATCCCTGCAAAGAGGGCATTTGGGTGTGGACCAGGCCAGTGACAGCACACCCCCTCCAGCCCAGACAAAACACAAGCAGCTGCAGAGACTGTTGCAGTCCTGAAGCAGTGGCAGCTGCAAAATAGCTCCATTGCCTAGAGGAAAATTTGGTTCCTTCCCCACCCCTCCCCAGCCCACTTAATTGGGTAATGTCTGAATCCTGGACACAGGACATTAGTCATCTGAATAAAGCTAAGGGCCAGATTTATTACCAATCTGCTGAACAATAATAACAATAAAACACCTTTGCAGCAGAATTCAAATATTAAAACCTGAATATTGTTTTTACAGAATTAAGTCTTACTTAACAGAACTGCTTTGTTTAGTCTACATTACACAACAAGCATCAACCAGATATTCCCACATTGTACTTTCCACTTTAAAATGACCCTTCCCAGCAAGAGCTCAATTCCCAGGTGCTTATATGAAGCAAAGGAGGAAGAAGAAAAAATTGCTTGCTTGGCAAAAGGACATCCCATTTGGATTTTATACCCTTTATTAATATAGTTCCCATTTCCATGATGGGAAAGCAGAGACCAAAAATTGTATGCTCGCTTATGTTATTAAGACATAGCAAGCATCTCTTCAATTTGCAAAACCTTTACCCCGCAACTTTGTTATTTAGATTCAAAGAACAAGAAGGATTTGTTATTCCTGATCACTTTTCTTGGGCAGCCATTTTAGTTGGTCCTAAGTTTTGCATTCATCTGCTTACCAAACGTTATTGTTTTTGATTGAAATACTTTAAATAAAAGCCCAACATGCAGTTCATTTTTTGCCACGTATTAGAAACATGTTATAATGAATGTCAATAAATAGCTATGAACTAAATAAAGTAAAATTGCTGTTAGATTTTTTTCAAAGTTTTAAAGTGGCACAGAGCCTCGGTGACTCAAGATATTAGTGGTTAAAATAAAATTTGGGGGTTTTTGTTCCAGTTTTTTTCTCCCCTTCCAGGCTATTAGGGACCAACTGGTCCAAGCTGAACAGGACCTTCTGGCTATTAAGTTCATTTATCTCACGTTCACTTTGCAGTGTTTATACCTGTTTATCAAAAGAGCACCGTAACTTGCTGACAGCTCCAGCAGAAAAGTCAAGGGTTGAACTGAACATCCTGCTTCTAGATACGGTCCTCAGGACAGCCCTGCGCAGGCTGCGAGTGGCTGCAGCAGGGAGCGTGGGCCACAGGGCAGGTGTGGGGCCACTTTTCCCTAGGCTCCTTCCCTGCCCTTCCCCACTCCTTACCTGAGTTTCCAGCGCAGTGCAGCCACATGGTCCCAGGTCAGAAGCCCCTGCTGGGGCTTCCAGCTGGGGGGAGGGCCAGGCAGGCCCTGCTGTTGCAGGAGCCCACCGGGCTACCCCTGAGTCCTAGTGCCCCTGGTTTCTGTAATTTTTGACAGGAACCAAGGGCAGATCAATATTAGTTTTCTAAATTTTTTAGGGGCCTTGCGGGCCAGATAGAATGTCCTTATGGGGCAGATCCGGTCCACAGGCCGTATTTTGCCCGCCCCTGCTTTAGTGGATGCCTGGGGCTTGTGCCAAACAAAGCAAATGTTCATGTCACTTGTGACATGAGCCGTGGGCTGGTCACCCTTGTTTTAAGATACACAAGGACTGTGTAATTGATAAGGAAAATGGTTTAAAACAAAAAAAGACCCCAAAACCCAGCAAACTCAACCTTCTGCCTAAGCTCCAAAGAGCACATCATCCTGTTGTCTTGGACTATTAGTACTGAGGGACTGAGCCTCAACAATGAATGTCCTGGCACTCTTTATGATAAAGCTACAAAAAATATTTTCCCAACTTACTACTTTTTACTGTAACATACATTGATTGCTTCACTCTTTCAACATGGACATTTTTAACTTCAACCAAAAAGTAGAATAATCTTTAATCATGCATATACTCATTCTCACAAGTACTGCATGACTAAGCTTCTGCGTTACTGTAACAGTGAGTAAAAAGGAGGTGCCTATTTTTTCAGAAAAAAGAGAGCAAGCATGAATAAAATGGTTGGTCTTCTAATCAGAAACTCTAAAGAATGTGATGCAGTAGCTTGCAAGACAGGTTAAGAAGCACAAATGGCAGTACAGAGAGAGTTGTACCACTGATTTTAAATGTGTTTTCTTGTTTGAATTTTGATGCAAGAGTAGTTCAAGAAAAAATGTTTCACCCTGCGTATTACTGAGGTTTGTGAAGAGCTTAGAGAAAGTCCTACCTCTTTAAACATAACAACAACTAACGCTAAAATTTACTACACTTACCCCACATTTCAAAATGCAAAGAAATTCTTCCCTGACAGGAGGGCAGGGGCAGCAGTTCATAATTTCTGCATTAAACCTAGTACAATTAACTCCAGAATGAAATTACTTGTGACAGGTTCACTGAATCACCTCTTACAGAGGTCATAAGAACTTCCTAGAAACCTAAAACTGCTGGTACAAATTTAATAACAAATGAATTTTTTAAACTATCAAAATTGCGGTAAACATCATAAAGTTGTTCTAAACACACTGATTTAGTTATGTACTTTCAATGAAGTACAACATATATTCACTTTATTTAAAACTTACAAATTGAAAAATACCTTATTTACCCAAATCCAAGACAACTTTGAATTTAAGATGATACCACAGTAACTGGATTCTAGGCATGGACAATTATAAATTTGTTATAATTGTCCATGTCAGGAATCGAATTATTGGAGGGTCACCTGAAATTTGTTGTTCCCCTCTCTGCTCTCCTCTCCCCCTGCTGCTGCAGCAGGAAAACAGCAGTAGGGAGCAGGCAATGGGAAAAACAAGGGCCGTTGAGGAGGAAGCAGAGCTGGAGTTAAGAAGTAGGGAAAGCAGGGGTGGGGAGCAAGAAGGAAGGAAAGTAGATGCAAGAGAGGGGAAAAGCCAAGGTAGGGGGAGCAGATAGGGGAAAGAGAGGAGGGGAGCAGGCAACCCACCATTTACCTCCCCTTCTGCCATTTTCCCTACTGGTTTGGGCACAGGTAGAGTCCCAGAGTCACTTCTTCCTCACACTGCAGAACGCAGCTGTGCTGGGAAACTAGTTCTGCAGAGCGGCTTTTTTCTGCCCTGCCCTGCTCCCCTCCTCCCTCCTCTTTCCCTTCTCCCCAGGGCAGGAGAGCAGGGCAGGGAAGGCAAAAGCTGTGTGGTACAATGCTGAGCTCCCAGTACAGCTGCTTCCTGAAGCATGGGGCGACTGAAGACCACAGCAACAGCAAGCAGACTTCTCTTTCCCTGCCTGGCTACCTGCCAGCAAGGGGAGGGTGGGGGGGTGGAAAGCTGGGCAGAGCTGGGGCTACGTGCCGCTGATGAGGTCTCTAGCACAGCTGGGCTCCCTGCACAGCTGTTTCTCCCAGCTGCAATACTCAATTCTAAAACGAGGCTTTGTTTTCCCCCATGATTAACCGGGGGGTGGAATCTCATCTTAGAACTGAGTCGATCCAGTATTATGACTGCTGGCACGTGCAAATGTCACACCATGAATAAACTTCTATACTAATAGAGGTGAATACACTGGGTGGCATCTCCAATTATTTCAAATCTGTAAACTGCAACAGCATAACTGAAGGGTGGGGGGAGGAGGTGGGTGGCTGGGGCAGCATCCCCAGGCGCTGCCTTTGTTGGGGGAGGGGGCGGCAAAAGCAGCCTTGGCTACAGTGGCAGCACTGATTATCACTGCAATTGGCATGGCAGGAGCCAGGGTTGTCCTGGGCACCTTGCAGCTGCCCCAGGAATGGGCATAGCTTGAAAATATTTTGGTTCACAATAGATACATTTATGTAGACAAGCACCAATCCTCTGGAACATGGTGTACACGCAAGAGATCTATTCAGGTGCCTGATGAATCTACTTGTATGGAGTCCTATGACCATCAAGACCCTCAATACGTACACCCAGGCAAGAGTATGGAGGAGTGGAGGCTGCCCAAGGCCTACCACCCCCCTTTGGACCACTGAGACAGCATCCAAAGGCCAGACTGAGTCCAGAGGTTCAGTGCCTTGTTGGGCTCTCGTTTCTGCCAGAGGGCAACTACTTAACACCTCAGCGAGGGTTCATTTCTGTCAGGGTGATGTCCCGTAGTCTTTTTCCATTCAAGGAGTGCCCACAAGGCAGTGGGGCCTAAGGTTTTAAGGTCCCCTATATTCACCTTACTCTGAAAGTTGCAACATTGTGGTGTATTATAGAAGCTATCCTATCACAACTAGCCCCACCATGTTGCCACCAGGCCCTCCAGCTGAATGCAGTTTATGGTCATAAAACAAGAAAAAGTTCCTCCAGAAGGGCAACTTGCTCTACCTTTAAATAATATTGCCTTTCCAAGGTGGAAATTCATCACTATATTCATCTTCAACTCAAAAAGGTAAGTAGCTTGAAAATTTTACACATGGGTTGTTTTAATTTTGTTATTTAAAGTTCTAGAAATAAAACTTTGCCTTGAAGTACTAAGTGTGTTGTAGTAAGCTTAGTTAAAAGTAACTGCAACCTGCCTTGTCAGAAAGCAAAATTTAACAATCCTAACACTTTCCTTTACAGACAGACTGCCAAAGGCATCCGTCACTGAATTGTGTCTGGATCTGAAATCACTTTGCAATATTAATAAATGCTCTTATAAAAATCAAATGGAAAACATAGCATGTATTAAGCAAGGGCAAACATGAAATCTATATTGCTTCTTTTTGGTAATATACATATTAGAAGAGAGAGACAAATACGGTAAGGGGGTCTATCTGGTTTTGCTATAGTAGGATATCTAGCTAAGGTAACTAAAGAGCTAGACTGTATTTAGTCAACTAAACAAGGTATGTAAAGCAAACTATACTCCACTAAAGTTCAATGACTTTAAAAATAAATCACATTTTGAACACTGAAGTCATGCTATTCAATAACTCTTTAATCTGAAACTGCCCAGAGATACAAACTTATTTTGTAATGCAAATGAGCAGAAGCCTGAGTAAAGCATCAAGCCAATGGAAAGATATAGGAAAGATCCAGCAAACTGCAACTAAGTGTTTTTGCATATTCTAGATGAAGTTAAGGACAGGAATTTAGGCTCCATGAAAGTCGCAGCACTAAAACAATCTTTGAGCCTTCATAATTTAATGCATACAGAGCATCAAAAGCAGGGTCATTTTCCTTGTAGCTGAACAGGAGCTTTAAAAGGCATTCAAAATGTCACAGTGCCAGTGGCACTTAAAGTAGATAACCAAATTTAATCTACAATATTTTTTGCTTATTCATCTGCTAAATGTATAATAATTTTAAACTGCCTTTCAGATGCATCTCTTTCATTTGTCTTCATGTATAAATAAATACTTAAGTACTTACTCTTATTTTTGTTTACTGCTTATTAAAGATGCTATTTGACTGCTCTGGACACTTACATCCTACATTTATCACACTCACCAACATGGAAACAAGCAGAAGTTGTTGCTTCTGCTTTGCCCCAGGCACCCAACAGCATCCCTATGGTGCTGGCAGCAATACTAGCTCTCCTCTTCACTTCAGTGACCTGTCAACGTCCTGGCTGACCTGAAGAATTGTCTATAGAAAGCAAAGGTAGCCTAGAGCAGGCTTCACCACTTGAAAGCAACACAGATCCCAACTGTGGTAATGCCTGAGATGTAGAAACCTGCTAACAAGGTCTCCACTCTGATTTTAATCCTTTTGAACATCAGATGATTATTCTGTTTAGGCTTAATCACCAAATTACAGCTGTGTCTTACAAGGCATTCTACCATGAGTAATAGAAAGGTCTTGACCTAAAATGTCAAAACTTTTTTGTGTGGTCTACTTCTGGACAATATAGATCTCCCAAGTACCTGGGATTTAGGCAGATATCTATACAGCAGGAAAGTATTTTATCTAAGGAGGACTGAAAATAGAAGATTCAATATGCTGAGGCTGAAAAACTGACAAATTATGGAAAAAACCAAATGTTACAATTGTCAAAGGCCCAAAAATTAATCTATCGATTTATAAATGGACTATCATACATATGCTGTCAGCACCTAGTCAATACAAAACCACATAAAAAATATCCTTTAATCCTGCATTGATGACAAATATACTGCTGCTCTAAGAGACTTCTGACTGTTTGGGGGCCTGATAACTCAGGAGTACCAGGCTTAAAAAAGACAAGTTTATAAATCTCTAGAAAAATCAGCTTCAAGTTATGTATTTCCAACTACCAAACAAACATATGCTAGAAAGGCCACACAATATGTCCTGAGTATTACAGAACCGGGGAGAGATCTTATACCATTGCAGTTGATGGCAGAACTCCCATGATTTCAATGGGACTAGAATTGTACCTTGTGTTTACACTCTACTTTCTACTTTTCCTTGAATTCTATCTATGATCTTTTTATGCATTCTTCACTGTTGTCTTTGTTAGCAGGCATTACTTCCAGAATTGTTAGAAGTAAAAACAAATGCTGTTTTAGCCACACTAACCAGCTGGAGAACCTTAGGGTGCCTGTAGATGTGCAGGGAGGCTGCTCCAATGCACTGTAATTACAGCATGTTGGAGCCTCAATTAATCAAGTCTGCTGGAGCGTGCTAATTAGCATGCCTTCAGCAGCCTCTGCATCTCGTGCATCAGTGTCCCTGAGCTTCAAAATGGTGGCGGGGGCACTTTAACAAAAGCTTGTTAAAGTGCCCCTGCTGTCATTTACAAGTGTGGGGACACTGATACACGAGACATTGTGGGCGCTTTAATTACAGAGGCTCTCAGAGCTGCTCTAAATAAAGCACTCCCCCACCCATCCACCCCCAGAGCATGTGTAAAAGCCCCCTTAGCTGTCAAACGATTTAAAAACTAATCTTTGATTTTAGTGGGTTTTGAGGAATTGGTTCTTAAAATCAGAGTTGCAGTTGAACTGATGAGGCAGTAATAAAACATTCTACAACCAGAATTAGCCACCAAAATAATTCAATTTGAAGGATAGATATGGCTTAAAGATAACTCCAGTTTCTTCATTTTTCATGGACAGCCGAAGGCAGGCCAGGGGGCACCTGAGAAACTAACTGGTTAAGCTTTCATAGGCAGCAACCTACTTCGTCAAATGCTATTGTTCCTGAATGCTAATTTAGCAAACTTAAATAGTTCCACAGTACTTAGAATTCATATTTTAAAATCGTGCAATAGCTTCCTACACCAGAAAAGTAGTCTGTGCTTCTAAAATACAGTCCCTTTTCCTAGATTATCTACATTGTGTTTTGTTCCTAGATGAGTGATCTTGTGTTTTGATATATTGGAACATATCCAAATAAATCTATTTTATCAAATAATCCAGACTGATCTGTAAAACTTTGTCCTTACATCTTTACTTCTCCATACAAATATTACAAACAGTCTAAGATACCTAGCCTCTTCTGCTAATGTTTCTCAGGGGCACATTCTATCCCCAGATGCACTCACTGCTATTTCTTTAAGAATGTAGCCTGGTATTTATGTTTTTAATAAATGCAGTTTGCCACCATTAACTTTCATCTTTTAAAAATATTCAGCACAAATAATTTACAACTTTTCAGCAGTGGATCTCTTACCCTAATCTCTAAGCTCACTGTGATGGCCTAGAGATGAGCAGTGTCACAAAAGCTTTGAAAAGGACTCTATCAGGTAACAAGGTCCAACACCAAAAATTTTGAGCAGCACATCTGCTTCTTAACAAACCAGCTTAATAATCTTCTCCTTAAAAGGCAAGTTTCATGCATTATAGGACAGGTGAGTATTGCAGACCTGTTAAACCACCATTTAGAACTAAGCTGGCTCTGAGGAGCTCTAGATTGAACAAATGACCTTGTTTAAGTGGGGAAAAAAAAAAACAACACCTTTATATTTCATACACTTTATAAAACAAGTAAGATTCAGCCAAAATGTGGAAGAGCACTTAACTACTTTCTGTAAGTAACCGTTGAAACATTTGTCAGCACAACCAAAGCGGTATCAAGATAGTACAGATTCAATTTCGGGCTCAGTTAACTCAAATATTAAAACTTTCTCTAAGGAAAGAGAAACATGGGAGTCCACGAGTGGTTAACATCATCTCATCTTCAGACAACATTCCATTTACTTTATCATTTTTCAGGAGTTGTTTTGGAAGTCAGTCTTAATACTACCATTTTGATCACAGGGTGAACATAAACTTCAGTTAGTCCTCAGCACATCGATGTAATGTTTTATAAAAGTCAACGTCCCCCTGAAATGTGGTGGATTCTCTATCATTCAAATTCATAATTGAGACCTTCCTGGTTCCTTCTGGCTCACTTGCAGATGTGCTCGGTAGACTGCTTGGATGGATAAGAGAGTCTGAAAGTTAAAGCTCCCAGAAGCCTAAGAACCCAGGCTGCTAGGATCTAGTGTCTGGCAAGGAGGGAAAAGGAGTTCACCAAACCAACTGCCCTGGAGCAGGATCCATTTCCTTTCATATAATACCTTGAAACTCATTATTCTTGTTCTGAATCAGAACAAAACCAAGATTTGAAAGTATTGAGATCTTCCATAACAGAATAACCTTTCTTTCTCCAACCAGCTGCACGTAGCATCTTTCTAAACAAACATGGTTTGACGCAGGATGTACAGGTTTGACACAGGACCTTAGGAGGAGAGGTTCTATGGTCTGTGTTTACACAGGAGGTCAGATTGGCTCAGGGATGACTACCTGTGGCACAGGCAGCCACTGTGTGGCACATGGCAGATCAAGGATGGGACAAGCAGCACAGTGGCAGACAGGGCAGGAAGTAAAAAACACCAGCAGATTAGCAAGGGAGAACAGAGCAGGAAGTAGAAAGCAGGACAGGTGATTGAGCAGGGAGCATAGCGTAGGGAGCAGATCAGGCAGAGGAAGGGAATGAGAGTGGCACTCAGAAAGGGGGGTGCAGCTAATTTGTGGCACACTTGCCAAAAAGGTGGGACCCTGCTGGACTAGATGATTGTAATGGTCCTTTATTACATAAATTCAACTCCTTAAAACATCAGTTGTCAGCTTTTCAGAGTTGCAGGCAAGGGGGGGGGGAACCAGCTGCTGGAAGTGCTTGGTGGCCTTTTCCCCCAGCAGTACAGAGCCCCCTGGTGGGTGTTCTTGGCTGTGGGCTAGTACAGGAGGGTCTGGCCAGGGCTCAGGCAGGGGCTGGCCTAGGCACTAGAGGACCTCTGGAGGTCCCTGCCAGCCCTGCTTCGCTGCGATTCCCCCCTGCTTCCCCACCCTTTGCCGCAGGCCCAGGGCCGGGGTCTGGCTATGCCCCTACTCTCACTCCTTGACCCTTTGGTGCCAGCTGGGGGCTGGTCACACTCTGTCCCCTCCTCCTCCCAAAAGCCTGACAAGGGCTGCTTCTCCTCTCCCCCTCCAGGCACACTCTAGCTGAGGTCCCTGCAGGCCAGAGTAGGGGTTTAAACACCTCCCCAGTCATATTGAGGCCTGCTGGGGCCTGGCCACATCTCATCAACTCAGCTCTCCTCCAGCCTTTTGGCCACTGCCGAAGGGAAGGGAGGGCTCACTCTAGCACCCTCTGGCTTCTAGCCTGGGCCACTGCAGGCATGTAGCTGCATTTCTGGAATCAAAAGTGAACATCTATTCATTTGCTTGCTGGTTCAATCTACGCAGGTTAACTAACCTGAAAAGACTGAATCAATTCAGGTGCGGGCTTTTTAAATGTGTACTTAGCCTTAAAGGCTGACATCCAATGAACAGAATTTTATAGGTACTTCTGTATCTCAAAGGCATACTCTGCTGAATTTCTCAGGCCTGTTGAGAACAACAGAGGTGCTAGAAATTCTCCAAAAAAAAAAAAAAAAAAGGATGCTAGAGTCTTTCATAACGGAATGTGCTAGGCAACCTAAATACACATTTCTATACATTCCTTCCTATACGTTTCTTTGCCACAGTCCTAAATTAATTTTACTTTGTCTTCATTCATCCTGGTGCTTTTAACCTTGCATTCCAAAGGGTCTCATGCTAGCAGCAGCAGCCAGTCTTCCATAAAGGAGACATTTGTTCCCTTATCAGCCCTTATCTAAACTTGGTGAAATAGTTTTTATTTTGTATGACCTTACTAGCATATAAAGTAACTGAAAAACAGCATCCAATATTTTAATATGAAAGCAAAAATTAAATTAAGAAATAAACAAGCCACCTCTTTCATGCTACCGCAACAAGACTCCAAATATTTGTACTAAGATATAAAAGTTTTATTTTAGCATTTCATATCAAATTAAAACTGTAACTTTTAACCAACCTGCTAAAAAGTTGTATTTTTTCCAGTCGGTTTCAGCCGAATGTATTTCAGCACAAGATCCCAAACTTTAATTTCCTCTTCTTTTTGCTATTGTTATACAGTGTTTCTAAATATTTACCCTTCCCAGATTACTAAAATGGAATGAGACACGGTTCCTTTGTAGTGCAGATGATTTGCACAGACCTAAAGTAGGAGAGAAATTCTCACGCTTTCAAGGAAAAGAACTGGATTTAGAAGATACTTTCCTAATGACAGTGTAAACTAATCTTTAACAAATTTAAACTTAAATATAGTGGCACTGTATACTCCTTCCTCATATAAAGTGATCTCATCAATTTAAAAGACTACAGAGAAATGTACATTTTTGCATTTTACAAACATTTTTAACTAGTAAATGTAAATTTTAAATAGTAATGGTAAATGTACTAAAGCTTCATGTTGCCAGGTATTTTATAATTTCAGTCACATTCAGTAATTAACTTTCACACACAGGACCAAGGAAATCAGGGCTTTGTTAATCTTCTTTAGGGCTAGTTTAGTTCTTTTAGTTGTGTGCACTTAAGTTTTCCACTTTTGCATGCCTTTTATGCACACCTGACAAATATTTACAGTGTGGTTGTTGTTGTAAGTAATGTTACAGGAATTAAGTTGACAGCCCTGAATATCTAGCTTGTGTTAATTCAAAAAACAGTTATACTGTGGGATTTTGAGTTTGTTTCCATAACTAGTGAATCATAAGATTCTTGGTAGACACAGCTAGTAAGACTAATCAATACACCCGATTATGGTGGCAAACATTGTTATTACTGACAAATGTGAAATCAAAAGAGTAATCCACAGGAAAGAAGATTTACTTTCCTTTTTTTCTTTTTTAAAATTAACCCAGTTGCATGTTAAACTACAATAAACTTAGTTAAGATACAGACATAAAAAGCTATTAAAAATAACTAGAAATAAAATCACTTTTTTGTATCTTCTTGTAAAGAGAGGTTGAATTCATTTTTCCTTATTAATCCAAAACTATTACTGAAAAGACTTGCTTCCTCTTTTCAGATCAGCACTGGTACATGGGAGAAAAAGTTCTCCATATAAATCATAGTGAACAAGAAAGAATATAAAAAGGAGCGATTAAAAACAGGCTAACATCACAGATTATGTCAATCTAGCCAAAAAAGTAAGTAATCATCACTATATTAGGCTTTTATAAGCAAGTTACCAAGCTATTCCGTACTTACAGCAAACCTATCTAGCAAATCTACCATTGAGCAGCTCCTTCAACAAAGAGAGTGTTTCTTTGCTAACATGACATATGCACTGCAAATTAATGGGGGCAGAAAATTGTTGGGGGGGGAGGGGAAGATTACCTTGGATCAGTTAGCTGCCCCACATTTTACAGGAAACTGTTCAAATGTGTACAGTAACTGATACAGCAGAGCAGTAACTTCTAGTAGTAAATTTTCGTTATTCACGAGTGCATTCCCATTGGGAGGTTTCTAATTTTTACTTGTAAGACAGAGAAAAAGGTGCTAAATTTTACTTTTCAGACCAGCACAAAGTATAAAGCAAGCCATATTTTTTTAAAAAACCAGAAGAGAAGTGTCATAGGTGTGGCTCTGTACCAAAACAATTTCATACATCCCTGCTTTTCTACTAACAGCTGCCTCTCCTCACCTGCCAGATATGGTGCTGTTTTCCTCTCTCTTCTCTAACTCTGCTTCTTTCTTTCCCTATCCCTGATCATTTTATCTCATTACTTTCCCCAATACATTTGATCACACCTGATTTCATGAATCAGGCTTGTAGTTCCAACCAGTCCCTTCAGGCTGTGATCAGGCTTTCACAAACCAGCAATTTCTTGCGGTTTCTAGATGAGAGAGAGGGAAGGAATCCCTTCTAGCCAGTTTTAGTGTACATTCAATCTACCAAAGCAAACACTGGTGATCATTTAAGAATCTCTGAATCAGGCTACAGCTTTAACAAATCTCTAAGAAGTTTCTATATACATGCAGATTCCCCTCACTGTAATGCCACTCCATTAACCACTTTCACCTTTTAATCACTACAGTAAGCTTCACTGAACTTGCATCTCCAACAGCACTAAAATATGTCAGCCACCATAAAGCTCATTTGAGAGGTGTGTGTCAAGTCATCCATGTTTAACCTAATTGCCTCCAAGCAAAGTAAATTGGCAAGACAAAGGGAAGAGAGAAATTAGGGATTGTGCTGACCTCATAAGGGACAAATGGTAACATTCAATGGGGGCATTAAATGGATTTCCACTCTTCTTTAAAAGTGTAACTGTAAACACGCACATATTTTATTTAGTAGCAGGTTTCCAAATTATCTCCCCCTTGATGGCAAGCTAGAATATAAATGGTTACAATTCCCATCGATTTCAGATCAGACCAATTAATTAGTTAAAACTGCCAAAACAACTAAGTTGATGAATGAACATCATTCATTCATTATCAAAACTGCTGCCATCATTTAAACTTCTGATGTATATTGTCTAATCCTTTAGCATACAAAACATAACAACAGTAAGTAGAGGCGCATGAAATTTTAGTTGCTGGGGCACTGCAATCTTTAATGGTTAAAACACATGGCCATGGGACACATTTGCTAGTCTTGCTCTTTGTTCTTTCACCACCACTTGTACTACAATAACCAACTTGTTCCATTTAAGTTATTATGACTTTGTCTCTGATGCAGAAAACTAACAGTTTTTAGGGGGGGAAAAAATCCTATGAAGTGTTATAAGGTGCCTGTATATGTGCAGGGAGGCTATTCCAATGTGCTGTAAATAATTGAGTCGGCTGAATTCAGTCTGCTGGAGTGGCTAATTAGCATGCTCCAGCCAGCCTCCACATCTCGTGTATCAGCATCCCCATGCTTCAACATGGTGGCAAGGGTGCTTTAAATAAAGCTTGTTTGATAAGCTTTACTTAAAGCACCCCCTCTGCCATTTTGAAGCATGAGAATGCTTATCCATGAGATGCTAGTAGTGCTTTAATTACAGCGGCTCTCGGAGCCACTTTAATTAAGGCACCCCCCACCACCGCTGGATGACATGTAAAAATGCCCTTAGTAATTAGGTTTGGGTTCCGTGTTCTCAATGGAGCACTATGTCACCAAGTCCTTTCACTAGTTGTCAGTCCTGTGGCTAGCACTCTCTTAACATTGAGACTAAGGACAGAAATTATACATAAACCCAGTATAAGTGATCAGAAAGCAGTTCAAATCTTCTAACACAACAGAAGATCAGTGTACATAAACCACATTCAAAATAGATAAAGCCAGTCTAAGATAAACAGGGATGGATGTTGCATCAGACTTAATTAATTTAAGTTAAATCGGTTTATTGAACTTGTGTCCTAGCTCCCCTCCAGATTCAAGTGAACTCTTAAGCTAAATACAGACAGTCAAAAAGCCCAAGGCTGAATCAATTCAATCTTTGCAGGTTAGTCTATCTAAAATGTATAGATTGAAGCGATAAGCAAGTGAACAGACATATACTATTGATTCTGGAAATGTAGCCACATGCCTGCAGTGGTCCAGGCCAGAAGCTAGGAGGCACTAGCACATGTCTCTCTGCTCTGTTGTAGCAGACGTTTGGGCCATGGCTAACCCACCCAACTCTGCAAAAGGGGCAGGGGGGGCGGGGTTTGCAGGAGAGGTGCAAAGCATCCTGGGATGCTGAGGGATTGAGTTGACTTGAATTTGAAGGGGACCTGGCACAGAGTTCAATAAACTAATTTAATCTAAATCAGCTAGGTCTGATGCTACATTCATCCAGATTTATCTTAAACCAGTTTCAGCCATTTTGAAAGGAGTTTATGGGCACCGAACTTTTGTTGTATTCCAGATTTGGACCCATTTCTGATCACTTAAGCCAGTGTATGTGTCATTTCTGTCCCTAGCCACAGTCCCCCAGCATCCCAGGATGCTTTGAACTTCTCCTGCAAGCCCCACCCTCAGAGTTGGCTGGCTAGCATTGGCCTGAGCTGCCTACTCCAACTCAGCAGGGAGGCATGCTCTAGCACCCCACGACTTCTAGCCTGAGCCACTGCAGACATGTGGCTGCATTTCCAGAATCAAAAGTGAACGTCTGTTCACTTGCTTATTGGTTCAATCTATGCAGCTTAGACTAACCTGAAAAGATTTAATCAATTCAATTTCTTTTTGACTGTCTGTACTTAGCCTGAAGGTATGGCAAGATAAATTATCTTGAGTTAAAAGTGGGTGTTGTGGCAGGGGGGAGGGAGTCTTGATATGCTCAACTTTTTTGTGGAAAACCCTTTTTGTCTGTCGCTCCTCTTCTATGTTCAGAAGGAGCTAAGCTAGGGTATTCACTCATTGCCCCTGAATGAACAAAGGCATAAGATGCCTTGCTTTAGCTTCTACTTACCATCAGATATGAATGGACACATGAAACAGCTTCCCCCTAGTTGCCTCCCTTCCTCCCCACTATTCTAGCTTTGTCTAATTTGTTTGTCCCTGTTCTTAGTGAGAACTTCCAATGATAACAGGCAGTCTCCTGATGCCAACTTATAGTTGAGCTCACTGATTCTGTATTACTCCCTACTGCTACACATGTCTACCTATATCAGAGGTTGGCATCCTTTAGCTGCCACTGGCTGCTGCTTGCAGCCTAGCCTCTGCAACAGGCAGCAGATCTCCATGCCCCCTGTCAACTGGCAGGAGCTTCAGAGAGAATACGGAATAAGGCATCTTCTCTGTCATCCCAGCTACAGCAAGCTGCTGACTCCCTGAGCTGCCATGTGCCAGATGCAGTCTCTTCAGAGGTCAGATCTGACATGCAGGCCATTGGTTACCAACCCCTAACCTAGATAAACTTTAAAAAAAAAGTCAGACTGTAAATACTACAGAATTTACAGTGACTGACAGCCTACAAATACTTTAGCTAGATAAGAAATTATCAACACACTGAAATTATCTAGAACTTGGGTTTATCTCCATTTCAAACCAAATGTGCTTTCAGCTGTTTAGGAACTTCAATTAAGCTTCTGTACAGCCTGGAAAATCTATGGAAAACTGGAAATGTTAGAGAACTAATGCTTCACAGCATTGCTTCAAGGATTATGGCCAACACCAAACTCTCAGTTGTCACTGAGAAATAAAACAGAAGTATTTATAAGCATTCTGTTGAAACAGCAACATTTATAGATATGTCACACAAATGAAAGTATATGGTCTTTGAACACTGGCAAAAAGAATCATATGCAATAACTGATCTGTTTCCACAAGCATTTTCCTTTAGATTTCCCAACAGTGATATGCACTAGACCAGACTTGCTGCCAGTTTATCATCGCTGTGCTATCTAACTTTGCTGAGAGCATGTCTAATAGGCGTGATCTTTAAAACTCCACAAGTCAGTCAATCTGTCCAATGATTCCACTCTTGCTTTAACTACTGCTGCTCCAGATGTAGTAAAGAGGTGGAAAATTTGAAGAAAAAATTGCTACTGCAGACAAGGCATTAAAGAACACCTTTAACCCAAGTATCTGTTTTTACCCACACATTTAAAAAAAAGACAGCAAATGCCCACATGTTATAGGCTACAAAGAGATGTTCTAGTTGTTCCGGGACAAAGCGCAATTGTTCAGATATACATGTTCCTTGTCCTGGGAAAAATTCTAAAAAGGTTCATGGGATAAGAAGTACTAGCAATTTATCCTGGGACATCAAAAAGTATGTCTGAACAGTTAACCCACAATTGCATCATTGAATCAATGGCAGAAAAAATTGGCAATGCATTCAACTGCTCGCTGAAGCCTAATTAGAAGGGCAAAGAGTTTACACACCAATCCCAGGATATTTCTGTTCCAGGACAAGCACAAGCACAACTTGTCCAGGAACAAATGTAATGTCTGTACCAGACTCTAGTTCCATGTTCTAACCCAGGGGTATTCAGCCTTTTTGGATCAGCATACCCCTGGTGACCAGACATGAAGCTGTGTACCCCCAGTGGCCGGATGCAGAGTGGGGGGACGGCCAGACACAGAGTGTCAGCGAGTCCTGCGTGTCGGCTTCCCCTGCCCCCCGCGTCTGGGCGGCGCCTGAACAGCAGTGCAGGATGGTGCATAGCAGCACTCTGTTCCCACCCACCCGCGCGTACCCCTCCCCTCCCGCCAGGGCCGTCTCGCTTACCCCTGGTTGACAACCCTTGTCCTAACTCCTTAGGGCTTCGCTTTTGCTTTTCAGTCAGTAAGCAGCAAAACAAAGCTTGACCATTAACTTTATCCAGTTTAGGAACCAAATCTATGCTCCTTGCTTATTAAAACTATCTGTAAAAAGCAAGTATCCTTGTTTGGAAGGAGATGTATTGAATGACTTCTAAATAATTATTTTAAACATTCTTCTAGTTGGAAAGAAGTGGTATTTTAGCTTCCCAGGTTAAATAGTAGTTTAGCCGCTAATGCGATTTTACAATAGAGACTGGTCAAAGGGGAAAATATCCCCAAATACAATTTTACCACAATAGTATTATCTACTTTCTTGATGTAGCTGCTAACACATCAAACTGTTGTGGTTTGGGGCAGAACTTCACAACTAGTAATTAAAATAAACAAAAAAGAAAACATATCAAAATAAATGTCATTACATTTGAAATGCAGGAACCAAACATTCAAGTGTAACTGAAGTTCTTGTGAACAAGTCTTCTAATAAACCTTAGCTGTCATTTAAAGAGATGCATTCACAACGCTGAAAGATGAGCTCTCTCTTAGACCAGGGTAATCCAACTGATGGCCCACAGGGACACATGTGGCCCTGAAAGGGTTAGCAGGCTGCCAATGAGTTCCTACCTGGCCTTCACTCCTCTCCCCTTCCCCCCTACCAAGTTGCTCCTGCCCCAGTGGCTGGAACAGGCTTGTAGTGCCAAAGCTGCAGGCACAGCAAAGAAGGGAGCCAGGCTGCTGCACTGTAGGTTGGTGATGTATGTGGCCTGGGGGCAAGGGCAGTGCTGCACAAGGGGGGGGGGGGGGAAGGAGAGGGGCATGGAGGGAACGAAGGGGAAGCCAAAAATAAGTTTAAAACCTCTGCAGCAGCCTGACCTAGCATTTTGCAGCTTGTCTTCATCAGCATAAAAAGGGCTATAAAGGACTTGATCAAAAGCCATTTCGTGAATATTACTGATTTCTACCTGTCGCTAATGCCTAGAAAAGTTGACATTAGTACTAAAACTGCCTAATAAAAATCCTAACACAAAAAAACCCCAAGTGGGAGAGACACATTCATGACATAAAAACATCATGGTTACTCACTTCCCAGACAGCTTTGCAAAGGAATCTAATCTCACCAAGAAATATCCCCTTCCCCTTTCTTTTTTTGACTTCTCGAGTGGTGTGATTCATGAGAAACAACTGACTGTGTGCATAATGAATTATATACTGGAAGTTACATTTCATGTGTTACATTTGATGTACTTTAGGCAAGTGAAAACTTCATTATGGCATAGCAAACAGGTTTCCAGGAACAGAGGCACTGAATTAGGGTCTAAAGAAGGATTGTCTGCTCTAACTGCATCAGAAAGAAAAACAGAAACACATTTCCTGGTTGTTTTTTTAAATTACACTTCAAGAGCTATTGTTACTAATGGCTGCTCCAAGTTGTAAAAACTGCAACCTGGGATGGCAAAGGTCAAAGAAACCCTACTGATTTTTCCCAGATTACTCAAAGAATTAATAAGATCATTTGGGAGCCAGCCTCTAAGGTTATCAGAAATTTCTAGTCATATGCATGTAATATACTTTGCAGCATTTCTGTTTACAACATCTTAATGATCTGCAGCAGTGAAGCGGAAATCCTTTTGCCTAGTAAGAGGTGATGCTGGAAGGTAATTCGAATAGATACGTATTTCGCATTTCCAGGGGCAAAAAAAAAAAGATAATGAAGCAGATAAGACTTTGGAAACATGTTCGCTGAATTAAAAATTTTACAATTCTAAAGTATTTCCATGTGTTAGCCAAAAATAAAATTTATATGCTAAATACACAATAAACCAAATTATTACATACATACACATTAAGACAATCACTGTTTTGAAATGTCAAGAATATCATTTTCAGCAAATATTTAAGATATTTGAAGCACAGACAAATCAAACTGAACGAACAGTCTCTGTATTTTCAATTCTACTACATACTTCTGTGTTGACACTGGAAGAGCTGCCAAATTCAGCGGGTGGAAGGGGCAAAAGAAACCAAACCCATTTACATTGCTAAACAATGATTTCTGTTAATTAAGGAGCTATACTTAAGACTGCCTAAGGTTATGTCTTCCCTAAATAGACAATACAGGCCTTTACACAGTTTTACTTCAGCTCTCATTATCATCTACACACAAAAGCATTTGCCATGGTTTGTGTGCGTTTTGAACCCTGGCTTGCTTACCCAATATGGGCAAATGTACTCTGTTCACTCTACCATACAGCTGGACTGGCAGAGTTTCCCTTGTCTATAAGGCACTGGAGGGGTAAGGTAAGCCCTTCACAGATCCACGAAACTGCAGAAGTTCTGGAACCACAGTTTTTTATCCCAGGGCTACCTGATGACATCCCATTGCCCTCTGATTATGCATCTTCTCCAGAACTGGATCATCAATGGGATTCCACAGCTATTTATAAAACAACAGATGTCTCCACTTCACGACAAACTGCTTTCTTCTGGGAACAAGCTGCTGCTGAAAAGTGGTCCACTGTATTTCAGGCCATCTATCTGCCTACAGTTGTGGAAATGGACGTTCCATGAATAGTCTCAATAGTTGGAATGGGTCATAGATCCATGACTCAACACCAAATGAAAGAGGGGCCACAAACAGCAGCAAGAAGCATGAAAAGCCAGAACTGCTGGTTTACTGCAGTGGTCTCCAACCTTTTTAAGCAGATCACCTTTGGCATTTAAAAGCAACCCAAGATCTACTGTGTGCTGTCGCCACCCCTTCCCCACCCAGCAGGTAAGTCAGTGGGGAGGGAAGCGGGGAGGGAGATCAAGGCACAGGGAGAAAAATTATTTGGGGGCACACCTCCCCAGCAGGTAAGTCCCACCCACCCAAGGCCCCACTCAACTTACCCCTGCTCCTGCAGCACTGTGTCCCTCACTGCGGGGGGGCTCGATCTAGCCCCCATCCCTTCCATCCCCCATGGACTGACCTGCTGGCCTAGGGTGTGCACATGCATACATGCGGGCACTTAGCCCCCCACCCCAGCCTCGGATCGACTCCAAGAGGCTCCAAGATCTACTGGCA
The DNA here is from genome assembly GCF_001723915.1 of Gavialis gangeticus. NCBI lineage: Eukaryota > Metazoa > Chordata > Crocodylia > Gavialidae > Gavialis > Gavialis gangeticus. The sequence continues at coordinate 171,515,206 of NW_017729022.1, read as the reverse complement.
CCGCCACGTACCATTCTGCACTGCCATGCAGGCACCACCCAACCAGCCAGATGCAGGGGGCAGAAAAAGTTCACACGCAGCAGCTGCCGCCACTCCACATTCAGCCGTGCACCCCCGCGCTCTGGGTCCAGCCGCCAGGGGTACACTGATCCAAAAAAGTTAAAACCCCTGGCTTAGCAGAATTGGGCTGAGTATAGACATTCAAAAATCCTGAGCCTGAATTGATTCAATCTTTGCAGGTTAGTCTAAGCTACATAGATTGAATGAAGAAGCAAGTGAACAGATATTCACTTTTGATTCCAGAAATGCAGCCACATGGCTGCAGTGGCTCAGGCTAGAAGCTGGGGGGCGCTAGAGCAAGTCCTCCCTTCCCTTCTGCAGTGGCCAGAAGGCTGGAGGGAAGCTGAGCTGAGGTGGGAGGGCTCGGCCAGGCCCCGGCAGGTGCTGAGTATCATTGGGCAGGGGTTTAAACCCCCAACCACGGTATGCCTGGAAGGAGAAGTGGGGAGCAGCAGGCTTTTTTAGTGGGACGAGGGGGTGTGGAGCATTGCCAGACCCTGCCCCTGGCTGGCACCAAAGGGTTGAGCAGCAAGAGCCTGACCCCAGCCCTGGGCCTGATGTGAAGTGGGGCAAGGAGGGGGGAAATCACAGAGAAGCATGGCTGGCAGGAACCTCCAGTCCCTGCCCGAGCCCTGACCATACCCTCCTATATAAGCACAATCTAAAGAGTGGAAGGTTTTCTTGCAGCACCTACAACTGAGAACACCCACAAGAGGGGCTCTCAGCTGCTGGGGGAAAAAGCCACCAAGGGCTTCCTGTGACTGGTCCCCTCCCCCCCCACCCCACAGCAGGGCCCAGCACTGTGCTCATCCAGCCTGAGTCCCAAGGCAGTGCCACAGAGCCCCCGCCACAGCCCCGCAGAGTGGGAGGAGGAGAGCAAGAGCCCTGCCTGCTGCAGTGGCTCCATGACATCCTGGGCTGGCCTGGGCGTGGAGAGTTGGGAGCAATCTGGGTGCACAGCTTCCATGGCCCCAGCCCAAGCTGCAGCCAGATAAGAAGGTCCCAGGCCACAGGGGCAGGCTTAGCCCGGCCCTGCCATCCACCCACCTCGTCTGGGGCTGAGACTGGAACTGTGTGGCTGAGCTGGGCCAGCCTGCAGGCACTGCTGAGGGTGGGCACAGAGGGGCTGGGCTGGGCCAGGCCCCTTCCCAGCTGGCTGCGGCTTGAGCTGGGGCTGTGGGAGCTGTGCACCTGGATTAATCCTGGTGCCGTATGCCCAGGCTGGACCGGGTTGTCATGGAGCTGCTGCAGGGGGTAGGGCTCTCCCCTTCCTTCTCCTCCCCAACCACAGGGCTGGGGGGAGGGGGGGCTCTGTGTGGCACTGCCTGGGGCTCAGGACTGCAGGGGCACAATGCTGGGTCCCACTGTGGGGCAGAAGGGAAAGACTGGCTACAGGACGCTCTCAGTGGCTTTTCTCCCCAGCAGTACAGAGCCCCCCTGTGGGTGTTCTCGGTTGTGGGCTCTGAGAGGAAACCCTCTGACCTTTAGACTCTGCTTGTATGGGAGGGTCTAGCCAGCGATCATGCAGGGGCTGGACTACACACTAGGAGGATCTCAGAGGTCCCTGACAGCCCCACTTCTCTGTGATTCCTCCCTGCTTCATCTCAGACCTGGGTCTGAGCCATAGTCAGGGTCTGGCTATGCCCCCACTCTCACTGCTTGAGCCTGGGGGTGAGGGGGCAGAGGGAGAGCCAGGCAAACCCCAGCTGGGATCCCGCACTGGTGGGAGATGGGAAGGAGGGAGGATTAAACCCCAACTTTCCCCTCAGGCTGCCAGCATCTGGCCACACTCCCCGCTCCTGCCGAAGGGGGTACTCCAGAGCAGCGTTTCTCATCCTCACCCCCTTCTCAACCAGCTGGAGCAGTGATAATGCTCTGGCTAGGGAGGAGAGGAGTGGAGCAGACAGCACAGCCCAGGGCTGCAGGACATCCTGGGATGGTGGGGGAATGTGATTTAACTTCAACCAGGAAGGGGTCTGGGACAGAAGTTCTGTAAACCAGTTTGACCTAAATCAGTTAAGTCTGCAGTTTTGGCCATTTTGAAAGTGGTTTATGTGAGCTGAATTTCTGTTCTGTTACAGGTTTAAACTGGTTTCTGATCACTTAAACCAGTTTGTGTGTAACTTCTGTCCCTAGCCTGGAAGACTGCACCCAAGTTTTTCTACTTCAGAGTCCCATATCATGAAAATTCTGTAGTGATGACTGCTAAAACTAAGTCTATAATGTCCAGTTAATCTAGATGGTTAGCTTAGCTTCGGTGCAAGCATCTTCACCCTACCTACCTTTGTAGCTGTGTCCCTACTGTGTCTGTGCTTGTTGAATGTTTCTGAGGCATGTTCCACGGTTCTTTTTTCTGAGACACGCACATTATTTTCCAGTCAATAGTGTTTCTAATGCCGGGGAATCTGTCTGCCATTGCAAAGTGTCAGGTTCCAACCTAGTTAAAGTGGAGCCTGAGTTTTACCTCAACTCCCAATTGAGTAAGCTGAGGATGGTAGGAGAGCATTAAAGCTAATATCTGGGTATAAACCAAGGTTAACTGTGCAGCATGGACCTATCTGAGTGAACTATAGCCATTCATCCTTCCACCTGAAGAATGGTGGATGTTCTCCTGCAGAATACTAAAGAAAGGGATGTGCATGGTAGATTATATCAGGTTTGGAGACAATAACATCTTGGAAATAAAAAGATTGAGAAAGATAACTACCATGGACTCTCTTAATAAAATGACACAGTAACTACACATGCTATAAAAGCTCAGGAGAGGTTCAACAGTGGACCCACTCACTTTAAATATAGCCTCATTTGAAGAGACAGCTACTTATACAAGGACCAAAACTTTTCTTAATTACTAAACCAAAAGTAATTACTTAAGAAAAATTATCTAAGTGGAAAAGAAAGGAATTAACTGCATCAATCAGGCCACACATGTAATTAAATCATGTCACATATCTAACCTTGGTCATTAAATCAACGATATTTTGGCACAAAGAAAAGTTTATACCTGAGCTGCCTCTGTGCCATGATCCATCTAATTCAACAGCTCTTCCTTCCTTTCTGGTGGATACATTACCAATGAGATTAAATATACAATTCATAAATTATCTGGAAGTTGTCACTTAAGATGTAGGTTTTTATAAATCTTTACTAAATAGAATATTAAAATTACTGTATTTGGGATTTTTTCTTAATTTCAGATGAACATCTACTTGGATTTATTCATTGCTCTGAAGTAACTGCAACAAGAAAACCAGAGCAAGTCTAGGCCCTGAGAACCAGAAAATGAAAGTGGCTGCTTTGCTTACTTCTTCTGTTCTGCTTTGTTTGGACTTTGAAAAGGAAAAGTAGAAATTGGCAAGCAAAAGAGAAGTTATCAAGAATGTTTACAATGCTGCTGGCACAGGTAAGGATTTTTTTTTTTCATGTGGATTTTTAGCCTTAAAATTCTTTTTACCTGAACACATGGGTTAAGAACTGGTAAGGTATCAGAAAACTAATTTAAGTTACTCACTGCCAGCTGAAGAGTCCAGAAAATAACTGGAGTTTAGCAAAGGCTATGAAGCATTCCCCTCCAATCCACAAGTTTATGTCCAGCAGAGGTTAGCAAGGACCAAAACTGATTAACCAATATTTTGGTAGCATATGCAAAATGGCAGAGTCTCTGATTTCATTTCACAGTTGTCAGACCCCACAAGGAGTCAAGTAATTCTTGAGCCATATTAAGCTTCTCTCTCAATGAAGATAAA
>NW_017729022.1:171504209-171506400 GCF_001723915.1 Gavialis gangeticus | reverse complement strand
GAATTTTCCTCAATGACAAGGGAAAGTAGCTTTTTCATATTCATTGAGAACGTGTTATGCCCTCCTCCTCTGATCGTCTTTCTCTAATAACTTTTATTGCTATTAGAAGTATATACAAATCTCACCACTAATACAGATACTAACCTCCCTGAAGGTAATAAGATTTCTAGAGCAAACCCATCCCTCCTAAGCAAAAAACTCTCTTCTTAAAAGAAAGTCTGAAAAATTAAATAAGCCCTACATGTCCTGAAGGTCCTGCAATGTACTCTGAAGTCTTAAATGAGGCGCTTATAAACTGTAGATGGAAGTGGAATAAGCTAATTTTAGTGCCAAGGACACTGTTCTGAACTTATTATGCATTAAGCATCTATGTACAGTTTTGCAGACTGTTAACTGTTGTGCTGATCACCTTCCACATGAGAATGAAATTCTCCAGCCATCCCCAAAATGTAACCAAACTTCTTATCTGAAGCAATAGAAAGTCAGGTGAGTAAGTATTTATTGCAATATGGACTTAGTGGCAGATCTGTATACTTTAAAATTGATTTATGTCAGAACAGTACACATCCTTCGCTTAGGGTGATAAATAATTTAGCAGTAAACATTTTTGCCTGTTAGCCAAAACCACATCTTTTTGTACAGAACATTTTTACCGTGCTCTTTCTGGACAACAGATTTAGAAATAAAGTTTTGCATTACAAGTGTGTCAGAAAATCCTATTGTTATATGTTGTCTGAAATGATAGGATTTGGATTTCTTTGGATTTCAAAGGTTCAGAAGAAAATTAGAAGCAGTAGCAGTACCTGGATTAATAAGGACAGACAAAAGCACAGCCGGCAACTATTAGCTTCATCTGGGCCGAAAAAAAGAGTCTCAACACAGAAATTTCTAGCTGGAGCTTTTATTTGTTGGGAATGTCAGTGAGACAATTAAATACAGGCCCACTACAAAGTAGAACATATCTGTATTAATCATTATATTCTGAAGGAAAAAAGATTCAAATATTCCCTGATAAGGCTGTTTTTAAATTTAAGTCTCTCAGCCAAGGCACTTACACCCCAGTTTAAAATGAAAATTGAAAGACTTGGATACTACATGGGCAAAGCAAGAAATTATATTTTGGCTAGATAAGTAGCAGTTGCCCATTTTACTGGCCACAGTATGCTTCAGACCTCTGGAGTCAGAAAACGGTTCAAGTACTACCACTACCTTGGAGTATCTGGGCATATAATCAGAGAGCAGATCTTCCCTTTAAATCAGGGGTGCTCAACCTCTGCCCATGGAGTTATGATATCCTGCCCACGGAACCCCACAGGTTGGGAAATTTGGAAGCAGAGAAGCACTAACAATTCATACTGCCATGCACCTCTGCTGCAAAATTCCCAAGCCAAGCCCTATGCAGTGGGTCGGAGCTGGGCCATGCCCCACGTGGGGCCAGGCCAAGCTCCCTTCCCTTCCACTGCAGGGCCGTGGCAGTACACTTCCTCCCCTCCCCCCACAATGCAACTGCTCCCTCTGTGTGGCCGGATGCGGTCCTACTGCACCAGCCCCAGGTACCAGATTGGGACCACCAGATGGATCTGGCCCACAGCTGGACTGGGCGCTGCCCATTGAACCCACCAGGTAAAAAGGTTGAGCTCCACTGGTTTACATGCCCTTGTGAAACAGAACCCTAGCTGGAACCCTTCATACTTGCCTGTAGCTTCAATATGCAGCCTCCCAGAACTCCCCACCACAGATGTGAAAGCCTTTTTGCTTTATAGTTTTAATTCCTCAGGAGCATGCAGCAGACACACATACACATCAGGGTTGCTAACTGTCAGTAAAAAAAAAAATCAGTCTGAAAATGGGTGCCAGTGAAGTCCATAAAAAGGCGTTAGCCAGCAGTAAAAACACCAAGCAGCTGGAAACTGACTGAAGTTCTAACAGATGGATCACAGCAGTGCCACCTAGTGTCCAAGGAGAAGCACTACACTGCAGGGATTGCTCTCTTAGCAATGTGCTGCTGCTGCTTTCCAGGCTGCCTGTGATATTACTGCATTGCAGATACGCTTCTTTAGGCATCTGTGCCAGAACAAGGGAGAAGAGCTGGCAGGTATAAGGCTGGGCGGTAGGGGGGCAGCATGATGCAGGGTGCAGCTGGGGGCATCAGTGTGTGCGGTGAGCAGGGGACCCCTGGGAGGGGGTGGGG
>NW_017729022.1:171497445-171499209 GCF_001723915.1 Gavialis gangeticus | reverse complement strand
TATTACTGCATTGCAGATACGCTTCTTTAGGCATCTGTGCCAGAACAAGGGAGAAGAGCTGGCAGGTATAAGGCTGGGCGGTAGGGGGGCAGCATGATGCAGGGTGCAGCTGGGGGCATCAGTGTGTGCGGTGAGCAGGGGACCCCTGGCAGGGGGTGGGGGAAGCACAATATAAAAACATCACTGCAGTGAATCAGGACAACTGACCCACAAAATTGTTTTTTTACTGCAACCTTTTTACAGACCAAACTTCTTTATCAAGGTTGATTTTAAACTGCTAAATTTGAACCCAGCATTCTAACTGAGGCCTGGCAGCAGGATGGTGCCTTGCACAAGAGTTACATTATGTACACTACTGTCAGTAAAAAGCTTGCAGATTGTCAGCTAAAAATGATTTCTTGAGTTGGCAACCTATGCACATGCATGCACATGCTTTGCGCAGTTTCTAAACATATTATCGGTCTTTACTTAACAGCAAAAAAAGAAGACCCAGATCTAAGAGAGAAAAATAAACGCTGACAGCATTTTTTGTCTTAGTTTCCTCATCATTCAGGACCATTTTTGGTCTAGGGTCAAGTCCTTTGGGGTGGACTACAATCTGTCCGTGAAGCTCAAGATTCCTAAACTTCAGAATCTTTCTAGCCCAGCTTGCCTTTCTAATTGGTCCTACAGGCTTTCTCTGCTGTAAAAGCCTGTCCATTATTTCCTTTCTGCATAAGACTTCCTGTTTCTTGCCCCAAGCCTCCTGTATTACTTTTCATATATCCCCTTACCATCTAACTGACTACTTCATTCTGTTTGCTTATTTTTCACTCTTCAAACTCTAGCTCCCTGCAAACAAACAAGATGAACCTTTTTTTTCTGGGTAGGAACCACATTTGTTCCACCTGCTCCCACTTCAATACTGAGCTGTTTCGACTTCAGTAAACCACCATTTAGATTTATCAAATGACTGTTTGTCCTGGTATGGGAATTACACATTAGAAGCCTCATCAGCAAGGTGGGATAAGCATTCACAAGGACACACCAAACATACAACTATTTCATAACTCCATAACATCATAGACCAGAATTCATAAGTCATACATGGTTCCCCAATATTCAAAACAGTAAAAAGCACCTTTATATCAGCAATATTGTGCTAAATGTTCCTGAGGGGTAGGTAAGACATTCAGTTGATTTCTGATTTAAAAATCCTATATTTTGGCTAAAAATAATAAGCAAGCACAAAAGAATATTTGTTTTTTCAACCAAGTAAAAAGTCTTCTTTAAACCTGTTATTCTAGTTTTAAATGAAAAGTTAGAATTTATTAAGGACCTTTAAAAGTCAGTTATTCCAGACAGTAATGTCTTTAAGCAACACAGGTAGGCATGAATGCCCAAACATCTTCAATGGTCGGGGTGACTCAATAGGTTCAAGGGTCTGCTGTTTTGGTGGTAGAGCCACATGTGTAATTTTTAATACATAATGCTAAGGTAAAATTAGGCAGCTGTGCTTTGATTGGCGTGCTGCAAAGTAAAAAGCAACTAATGCAGATAAGATGACAGGTGGCCCCTTATAACAAAGTTGCTGGTATTAACTTTAATTTGGAAATCTTGACATTATCAACAATTGGGTTTTTTTGGACAGTGTAGCCAATAATGCCACGTGCATGTACGCAGTTGCAGCGTGCATGCGGCCAGGAATACAGACTGGCAGCTTGGAGACCAGAATCCGGCCAGTAAGTCCATGGGGTGAGGGGGCATGGGGGAGGGAAAGAGTGG
>NW_017729022.1:171478277-171496994 GCF_001723915.1 Gavialis gangeticus | reverse complement strand
ACTGCCCAGCCGGGGTGGGGCAAAGGACAAGCTGCGGGTGGCTCATCCGGGGAGTGCAGGGGGGTGGGAACGGCATGATGAGCATGTGCCCTCCATACCTGTGCACAGGGCAAGGGCAGGCTACCTATCACGGGCTCAGGACCAGGGATTGTGCTGGCTTCTTCCCAGCAGGGGGCTGGGCCAGGCTGTGCTCAGGATGGGCGGTGGCAGCACTGGGAGGGGGGGCTATGGGGTGGGCTATAGTCATCCTAAATTTCCCTGCAGCCCCCCTCCCAGCACCGCTGTCACTCACCCTGCCTCTGCTCGACCCCAGCCCAGCCCCCTTACTGGGAAGAAGCCAGCACAGCCTCTAGCCCCAAGCCTGTGGTGGATAGCCCAGCCTCGCCCCATGAACAAATCCGTGGGGCACATGCCCCCCATGGTTCCCCCAGAACCTGCAGTGGCAGGAGTTGCCCCCCTTCCCCATCCCTCACGTCCTCCAGATGAGATGCCTGCAGCTCTCTCCCACACCCCACTCCACCCCAGCTGGGCAATGCCTGCCACTGCCCCATCCCCATCCTCTCCCTCACCATGGGGGCCTCGATCTAGAGCCCCGCTTGCCCCTTCCTCCCCACCCCCACAAATTTACCAGCCAGACACTGCTCTCCAAGATGCTGGGCTGCATATCTGCTATCGGCCAATATGGCTGGTTAATAATCAGCCATTGGTATTGGCCAAAAAATTCTTTATCAGTGCACCCCTAAAAATTACATATTTCAAATTACATACATAAAAGTACATTTATTCTTACTTTATTGTCTTGTTTCTCACTACGTATCTGTTGATTACATCTGAACAAAAGAAGGCTGAAAAGGAATAGTCAAAGCCTGATAATCTTGATACACATTAACCTTCCATCCTACTAACTACCACTGACAGGATATTCTCCAATGGGAATGGATGTCTTCTGTGTCCAACATCAAATACAGACCATATCATCATCTGCATAATGTGGATTATAATCATAATCCAAATAACATGGATTATAACATCCAAGATTCATTCACTTGCAGCTCTACCAATGTCACATACGTCATCAGCTGCTTATAGTACTCCTCTGCTACCTACACTGGACAGATGAGGAGAGCTTTATATGAATAAGCACCCATCTGCAGAAGTGGCAGAACATTTTAACCTCCCCGGAGGCTCCATTACTGGCCTGAGGCCACTGACAAATGTTAAAGTTAAAGGCACAATGGGATCTGATGCAGGATGTGCATAACGTATGGCAGGAAGTGCAACCGTGGCATCCTGCATTAGATCCCGTTGTGCTATATTGCCAGTGCAGGGGTAGTCCAATATCAGATTCCACCTACAACAGCAAGTAGCAAGTTTAGTTTCCCAAGCTGGAAGCCCTGATCAATTGACGGTCACTTCCAGCCCCTGGAGCATACAGGATTCTTTAATTTAAAGGCTTCCCTGTGCTCCAGAGGCTGGGCACTGGCCACACATTTCATTAAAGGCATGCTATCATGCCACAAATTTATTACACACATTTTATGTAATAACTTTGTTTCTAATTCCTCATTTTATTGTGCCATTAATGGATTGAATGTGTGGCACGTCACTGCTTAAGACGTGATTAACCAGTCAATCGTGCCTTAAGTATAGTCTCAGGGGCATCAGGGTTGCTGTTCATAGACAACAAACCTTTAAAAATGGATTTGAACAGGAACTTGTGTCACAGAAACTCATCCAGAGAGTGGATTGTGTTAAGTATGGTTTAAACAGAGATTATGGATTTTTATCCTAGGTGCCCCCTTCTGAAATCCTCTGGGGGCAGCAAGGAATAGGAGATGCTCTGTTTACCGGGGCACCCGTTGGAGTAACTAGTAACTAGGAACAATGGCCACAAACTAACAAAGAGCAGATTTAGGTTAGACATCAGGAAGAACTTCTTTATGGTAAGGGTTGCCAAAATCTGGAATGGGCTTCCAAGGGAGGTGGTGCTCTCCCCTACCTTGGGGGTCTTTAAGAGGAGGCTAGACATGCACCTGGCTGGGTTCCTCTGACCCCAGTGCTCTTTCCTGCCTGGGGCAGGGGGTCAGACTCAATGATCTGCTAAGGTCCCTTCCGACCCAAACATCTATGAATACAATTACCTGAATTGCTTTTGAGAGTCCTTGTTCTTATGGATTCTTTGTTTCTTGAAGAAGCAGAAAAGAATCTTCTCTTTAGAGGTTGTCAAAAAGAGGAGTTCAAACCTCTGAGGCAGATCACAATTCATACAAAGTAAAGCAAATCAGCAAACTGAAATAAATGGCTACTCTTCTAATTTAAATTGTGTTTAAGTATCTTATGCTAGTCATTCTGAAATTTTGTTTTTGGGATCTTTAATGACATCACTTAATATCTGCTGAAAGTAGTAGTCTGTTGAGGTCAAATTTGTATTAGGAGAGAGAAGCAGTTTGATCTTCTATAGAAAAAGAAGTAGGCATCTGACAGAAATCTTTTTGCCCTGGGCTTCCAGAAACAGCATTTTTTCAGTTTATATATTTTACTTAAGGAATTTAAATAACTTTGTTTTCTCCAGCATTTATTAGTTGTCAGAAACCATTTTCATTGCCATGGAAGCAAGGCCATCTATGTATTAGACAGCAGAGATTAAACCATGACACATGCAATGAATAGGAATACAAGTGTGTTCCTGGTTTACATTATTCACTTCTCTGTTTCTCCTAAAATATCTCTGTTATACAAACTGTAGCATTTTTTATATTTATAGTTTGTAAAATATATACAGATGTTCCATTCCTCTAACTGAAAGAATGGACAGTATGGTGAATTCTACAATAGGGATGACCAAACTGTGGCCAAAAGCATCACAAGTAGCCTCTGTGTGACACTCAACAGGGCAGGAAGCAGAAATAGGAGCAGCAAAATCAGGCGAGGGCTAATTTTTGACAAGCCTGTCCCACTGCTGTAGAATATCAAAATATCTAATGGACCAATCCCAAGCAATGGCAACCATTTGCAAAAAGGTATAAAATCCACAGGATGACCATACTTGAAACAACATATCTGTTGGGATTTTTTTCCCTTAACTGCCAGAGGCTGACCTATGTCTTTAAAAGTATGAGGCTGCTAATAAGGGGTGATGAGTAGGGGGTACACACGCACCCCCTGAGCGTGGTGGTGCACCCCCTGAAAAAAGGTGCTGCCAACACGGTCAGCATCTGAGGGCGGTCCGTGATTCCCACTGGCTGCTGCCGCCACCGTGGCAGTGGCTGTGGGCAGTCGCCAGCAGCATCAGCGGGAGCTCCCCACTTACTGCTTCCACGCTCCCACCGCCACGCTCCCACTGCTGCCATGCCCTGCCAGCCACTGGGGGCATGTGCCGCTCATGCCGCTAATAACCTTTCTGTCCCATGTACCATAAAAACTGATGATATTAGGATGGTGATAATGATGAACTCTTCCTGTTCTGAAGTTTCCTTAGGTCTTTGAATCACATTATTGAGGCAATCAGTTCCACAGATTAATAGCTACGGAGTGCATTAAAAAACAAAGATATCTTTTGGCCATTTAAAGAGGGAAATTATTGGTTTGGAATCAAATGTACTTTAAAAAAAAAAAAAAAAAAAAAAAAATCAATTCCAAATCGAGAAAAAAATCCACTTGGCTTTGCCTCTCCTCCGCATTGTAAATTTTGCAACCATATAATCACCTTTTCCTAAGTTTCAAAAGTTTGCTTCTCCTACAGCAGTATGAAAGAGCCATATAGGCAGAGACTGATTATATCCTGAATTAAAGATTTACTATTGTTGAACACTACTAATACATGAGTGAAATCCGTACACAGGGACAGCAATGAAACTAGCTATACACAAAAGATTTCCCAACTGTACAAAGTAAACAAACTGAAGGGGGTGGGGAAGTTTCTCTAATATTTAGATATTATAATCTTTGGTATTACTTGGAAAACTGGCAAGCAAACATTTCAAACAGAACTGTAATTAACCTAATATTTTCTTCTTTTAAATTTATCTGGGTACTTTGTAAATAACTGACATTTCTGCAGACTTGCCATTGTACTACAATACATTAATATTTTGTTTGCCAAGACTAAAGAAAAACAGTTATTTTGTTGGGTTTTTTTAAGACTACAGAAGTAATAGCTCTGAAGTACATCCATAACATCCAATTTTGCTATAATCCATGCTAGTGGTATGATGGCATGATCATTTCAAGTTTTTAATCCTCAAGGCTAAATACAGACAATCAAAAAGTCCAAGGCTGAATTGATTCAATCTTTGCAGGTTAGTCTAAGCTGAATAGGTTGAACTGATAAGTGAACAGACATTCACTTTTGATTCTGGAAATGCAGCCACATGCCTGCAGTGGCCCAGGCCAGAAGCATGCTTGCCTGCAGCAGACAGCTTGGGCCAAGGCTAGCTTGCCCACCCTGTGAGGGGGGAGTTTGTGGGGGAAGTGCAAAGCATCCTGGGATGCTGGGGAACTGTGAGTTAACTTAAATCTGGAGGGGATCTAAGACAGAAGTTCAGTGAAATGATTTAGCCTAAATCAGTTAAGTCTGATATTACATCCATCCAGGTTCATCTTAAACTGGTTTCACCTATTTTGAAAGTGCTTTATGTGCACTGAACTTCTGTTGTGTTGCAGATTTGAACCAGTTTCCAATTACTTAACCAGTTCATGTGTAATTTCAGTTCCAGGTCCAAGAGGTGCAGGAACATGTGTTCAAATCATACATACTTCTTTATGCTCACCTATTCTGCCATGGTATAAATAAATCTGTTACTGGAAACTTGAGACTGCTAAAGTCCGTGAACCTGGGATACAAAAAAAAAATCTACCAAATTTCCTCAGCCTAAAATGTGATGAGATGCAGATAGCCTGTGTAACAAACTTCTAAAGAGTAGCGTAATTACATTTAACAGTAAAAAAAAGGTTAATAAAATGATAAAGGTTGCATGCAACCCTAAAACTCAAAAGTTAGGAAATACTAGAATTAAAGTTTCCTATGCAATTATCACGGGGTCAGTCCAAGGGTCTGATTCAGCATGGGGTTTGTTGCCAGTCTTGCCAGCCCTATCAGAGAAGAACTATGATCTAAGGTAAAGCAGAAACAGGAACAGCATTCCACAATGGGGAAAGACAGGAGATAAGAAAACCTCCCTCTTTCCCAAGGATATAAATCCCAGCTAATTGACAACTTCCAAGTCCACAAGAGCTTTGGTTCAGTCCAATTCCAAAAGTTTCAGTGGAACAAAAGAAATTTAATTAAAACAAATCAGAGGTCATGTCTTAGACTATTAAAAACAGCCATCTATAAATATTGGGCATAGGCTGGAAGAAAATTTGGAGAACTCAGCAAATTCAAGAAGACCTGCTGCCAATCTGCATGCTACCCTCCTCCCACCTCTTGAGTCTCCCCACCCGGTATAGGTGAGAATTTATATTGTGCTGTTATGGGTAGCCAGATAGGCTTTGGGACAAATATTTCATGTTTTAAGGTGCAAGCAAATAAAAGGCTGGGCTGTAGACCTGTTTCTGCCTCTTTTATAAAAGTAGCCTACCCACAAGGTTACCTGTAATCAGGGTAACTGGTTGCTCCATGAGTGTGATTCCTCTAAGATTTTTTTATGATTCTATGATCCAGCATGCTGGTTCAGTCCCATGCTCCCACTGACCTTGTGCATCACATCTGGCCACACACTGGCCCGATCCTGCACACGGCCTGATCCTGCACACTGGATGCAACTATGTAGTAACCGTCTATGCTGGTCCCACAACACACTGGTATGATTTACTGCAATGGGCCACATCATCTGGCCCACAGGGCTCCTCACAGGTCTGGAAATTTGGCAGCAGGGGAGCTGCAATTAACACTGCCAGTGCATCCCCATTCCCCAGAGCTGAGTGATGTGGCTTCATGAACTAAATCTGTCTTGTGGGCTAGTGGTTGAGCACCACTGCCGTAGAGCACCGGTTCTTAACCAAGGTGTATCGGGGTACCACAAGACCCTTTGAAGTGTGCCATGGTGCAAGGAGGTAAGCACTCACTTCTCCCCTCCACCTGGCATCTTGTGCCTCCCCCAGAGTCCTGCAGACAAGCAGCACCTGCAGCTGCTCCTCTAGGGACTCCCCCTTCCTGCTGCCACCTCCAGCAGCTCCAGCACTCTGAGCAGCATACCATGCTTCAGGCGGGCAGGTGAGTGGGCAGAGGAAATGGAGTCACTCTTTGGCTTAGCTAGTCCCCCTAATCCTTGCATGCTCCTAAAGCCAGTGGAAGGGGCTGCAAAGGCAGGTGGCTCTAGTCACCAGCATGCAAGTCCCCAGAAAAGCAGCCACTGCAATCACACCCACTCAGGTACAGACTGGGGGATGGGGAAGGGGCAGATGGAGGAAAGAGAAGGGCATAAAGTAAGTTCCAGAGTTAAGCATATGTTAAAAATATCCTGTTCTTACAGCATTGACTTAAGACAGAGGTAGCTTCTCAGGAGCCAAAGTTCAGGATTCAGAGGATTTTTAAAAAGTTGTTTCCCAAAATTTGAACTGTACGTAGAAATGAAGAGGGTGCTTGTCAAGCCCAGGCAGGGCTGGTGCTAAAGTGCTCCCAGTAGCTGGATGTTGCTGCATAAGCAGACTGAGTTACATTCTGCATTAGATATAGTTACTTGCAATGCTATAACCAAACCAGCAAAAATTATGTCAAGAAAACTAGAAGTAGCTAATAGCGACAACCTCTAATACTGTCTTAAGAACAAGGAAACATCAAGTTATGAGGAACTTCATATGCATAAGAATGAGAGACCCTGTGTAAAATCCTGGCCCTCAGTCAGCAAGAGCTTTTCAGTAGAAAAGGGACTTCCTTCTTCCTTCAAACATATCATTGTATAGGCACAAGTTTAATTACAATCTTAGCCACATTAGCAAATTCTTAGTAACAATGTGTGCACAGTTTAAGTGACATATGATTGGTTTTTAGAGCAGAGATTATCAACTGCAGCAGTGAGAGAGCCTTTTTAATGTGTCATAAGTTGCAAGGAGGTAAGCACTGTAAATAAATTCGTTTTTGAAATGGGGTACCGCTAATTCAGAAGAGTTATGAAGGGGCATCTGGAGCATGGTTAAGAGCCTCGAAAAGGTTAAGTACCACTGACCTAGGACAATGGACTTTAATGCTAACCCCATGCCAAGAAACATAAGACAGCTTGTACTTTCCAGAGGTGCCACTCACAGAGTTGGGGACAGGTGTTTGACCAATGCAGATATCACTCATATTTCTGAGCTTTTTCTCCTGCAACTGTGAAAGGCTAAAAAATAAAAGCCTTAAGTGACAGCAAAGCCTAAAATAATCATAAGACTGGGAACTTTGGCTGTAGACACACCCCAGTAATTATTATGCCTTAATCTGTTCCTGCCCGACTAATATTTTATTTTTGATGGCTCCTCTACTATGACCAAAACTGAACTGTATTTTTCCTCCTAGCCCTTTTCCAAAACAATCCTCTCTCTTATTCTCGGTTACTGCTGAAGACATCAACAACATCCACTCAGCTACTCAGGCTCCTAACATGGGAATATTTTTTACTCCTTTCGTTCCCCACAAACATCAAGGCAGTTTCCAAAGTTGGTATCTGTTCCTATAATATTTTAAATCTCCAGTATTTTTCTTACCAGCCACACAACCAATAATCACTGTGCAAGGAGAGTAAAGCAAGAAGTTAATGTTCTAAAGAACAAAACATGGAACTAACAAGCTTTATGCCTTTCATCAACCTGATCACTTTGCTTTTATGTACATTCCTTTCCTCCCTCAATCTTTCATCTCCTTTCCCTATTTAGAATGTGGGTGGGATTTTCCAAAACACCCGAGTCACTGAAATGCATAAATCCCATTGATTTTCAATGGGACTTGTACTCTTCAATTTCCCAGCTGCCTTAGAAAACCCCACCCTACCTGCTGTGCAGGACAGAGAATGTGCATTTCCAAAACCACGCACTATGTTTTGAGGACTGTCATATTATAAGGTAAACAGTGAATGATCTAATCACTTCATTAAAAAGCTCCAACGTTTCCTACCTATGAGAAAAATATAAATAATTAAAATTCAGTTTTAACTACTAGGTCAGAAAGAACAACTTAACTCCTCACCCCCTACACCTTATGAAAAAAGGAAGGAATCTGCTTTAAAAAAAATCTTCAGAAAGTTATTGCCAGAAAAGGGCTCACATTCATAAAGCAACACTACAAAATATATAGCATGTAGTGACTGGGTAGAAAGTGCAAGTGTTGATGTATGTTGCACAGGCCTTAGTGTTTCTGCACTTCTAAAATCCATTTCTAAAACAATGAAGAGCTACTGTCAAGATGTCCCTTAAAATGACAATTATTAAAGTGTTTCCTCTTAAGTTGTTGGCATAAATGTATGACTTCTCATGCTTAGGTTTTCACATTTATAAAAACATGGTTATGATATTTACCTACTGAGATGTGGAGACCTAATTAAACATTTGTCACTCTCTACAAAGTGAGAACTTTGAGGCCAGTGTGTGGGGGAAAAAGGAAAACCAGATTTTGGGCTGAAAAATAACAGCTGCTTTAGAGGGAGAATATATGAAGAGGCCATGTCTAGAGTGATCTAGCCCATCATACTCTCCCTGGCATCAACTATCATTGGCCTGAGGGATGTTAAAGCAGTAGCTTTCAACTTGTGGTCCACAGACTATGTCTAACAGGTCCATAAAAGATGACTATGATCCTTCAAAAGTATGTGAATACCTACATTTACAATTGAAAAGAGTGCGAGCCTCCATTCAAAATATTTTATGGGTCCACAAATGAAAAAAGGTTGAAAACCACTTGGTTACAGGATACATCCCTAATTGTTCTGCTTAATAGCAGATGGACCTGCCCTCTGTGAATCTGCTTGATCCCTTTTTGATTTTGGCTATACGATCTGATGCTACAGCCTCTTGTGGCAAAGACGTCCATGAGTTAACTATGCGCTACATTAAAAAAATATTTCCTTGTGTTTGTTTAAAAACCTGTTTCCTGTTAATTTCAGTGGGTAAGCCCTAGTTTTTGCATTCTGGGACTTGGTAAACAGCAGTTCTCTTCGTTTTATCCACACCCTTCATGATTTCATAGGCATCAACCATATCGTCCCCTCAGCCCTCTCCTTTCCAAAAAAATGATGAGTCGTAGTCTTTCCAGTCTTTCCTGGTAAAGCAGCTGCTCTATACCCTAATCATCTCTGGTGCTCTTTTCTTTAATTTTTCTAATTCTACTACATCCTTTTTGAGAAAGGGAAACCAGAATTACATACAGTATTCAAGATGGATATATATAGTGGCATGATGATGTTTTCAGGTTTCTTTTCAATTCCTTACTTAATGATGTCCAACAATTTATTGGGTTTTTTTAGTCACCACTGTGCACTGAGCCAATATTTTTAGAAAACTACCTATAATAAATCCAAGTTCTCTTTCCTGAGACATAAGATAGATCTCATTCAGAGTCCAGCATTGCACATCTATAGCTCAGGTTAATTTTCCCTGGGTATATTACCCTGTACCTGTCAACAAAAAAGAGTTCCCCCCACTTTCTTGCCCACTCAGCTTTGTGAGATCTTTTTGCAGCTCTTCACTATTGACTTGAACTTTGACTACCTGGAATAATTTAGTATTTGATTTGTCTACGAACTTTGAGATTTTACTGTACACTCCCTCTCCTAAGCCATTTATAAAAATGTTGAACAAAACTGGGCCTAGCAGAGATCCCCAGGGATCCCACTGCTGACCCTCCTCCATCCTACTCCTTGCTTCCTATACTTTAACCAACTTTTTGATTCACCAAAGAACCTTCCCTCCAATCCTGTAGCAACTGAGGTTTTTTAAGAGCCTTTGACAAGTGGCCTTTACAAAAGTTTTTTGAAAATCCAAATATACAATACCAACTAGATTCCCCTTATCCACATTCTTGTTAACATCTTCAAAGAAATTCAGGATTTCCCCGTCACAAAAAATAAGCTGATTCTTCTCTAGCATATCACAATTGCCCTTATTTAAGTATCTGTGCTAAATGCACCCTGAACACCACAGCAGTTCTGAAAACTTCAAGGCTTGAAAAGTAATATTTGCAATATCTTTGTATAACTTCTGGAATCTCACATCCAGCTGTCACAGATTTCCTAAGACAGCATGTGGCAGTACAATCTCCACAGGGATCATAACATGAATGTAAACTGGTTTTAATAACCAAATGCCAACAAAGAGGCACTCAAATGTAGTCAAAAGATATCCATCTTTGTGGAGACAAATTAAAACAAATACAGGTTTGGTCTGCCAAGCTGTTTGCAGGCTACAATGCAAACACACAAAAGACTATTAAAAAGAACTGCCAAACAGTATCCAAGAGTTGCCTCAATCTTTTCACAGCAATTCTGACAAAAGTGTGCCTTTATTCAGACTGGATTCATTTCATTTTGGCAAAACTAGATTGTCCAAAATGGCCGAAACTGGTTTGAGATAAACCTGGTTGAACGTAGCATTAGACTTAATTGATCTGGCTCAAACCAGTTTGTCCCAGACCCCTTCCTAGTTTAACTTAAACCAGAGTCCCCCAGCATCCTGGCATGCTCTCTGGGCTGGACTCTCTGCTCCAGCTCAGCACGGCTGGCCCTGCCCCTCTGCTCCTCAGCTGGAGCAGAAGTCTGGCCAGAGGGGGGTTTAATTCCTCCCTCTCTGTCCCACTGGCAGGGACCTGAGCCGGGTCTGCCAGGCACTCCCCCTTCGCTGCTGCAGCAGCAGGGCACCATGGCCCCTGAGGCACAGCGGGGCAGGGAGGAGGGTTAGTCTCCCCTCTACCCTCCCTGGCAGCCAGGTCTTCCTGCCATCGCTGCTGCGCTCACTCCTTGGGGTGGAATAAGCCCCCTGCTGTCTCCTCCGCGGGACTCCAGAGGGAGAGGGAGTACTCCTGCCCCCCACCAAGGGGCCCAGCTGGTGTCTAGCCCTGCCCCCACCCTACCACTGGAGTGTTGACGGGGGAGCAACCGTGACAGGGGCAGGAGCCCCCCCCATCATGGATTCCCCAAGCGTGATCCTCATCTTGGTGGGGGGCTGCGCTGCAGGGTGGGCAGAGCTGCTGTGTAGGACGGTGCTGCTGCAGGGGGGCTTGCAGGGCTCTGGCTCCCTCTGGACCCCAGTGCTGCTGTGCACAGCCCGCTGCAGCTCTGCCTACCCCACAGTGCGGCCTCCCTCCAGGAAGGGGCGCGCGCTCTGTGACATTATGAAAGGGGCTGCTGTCCCCACCAAGGGCCCTGCCCCCTCCCACTGCAGTGGCAGGGTGGGGCACAGCTAGACACCATCCGGCATGGTCCTTGGGGGTGGGGGGGGTTACTCCCCCTCCCTCCGGCATCCAGTGGAGGGGACAGTAGGGGGCTTATTCCACTGCAGGGAGCAAGCGTGGCAGCCCCACTGCTGCATCAGCAAGTGGGGAGTACCCAGAAGACCCGGGCTCAGGTCCCTGTTGATGGGACAGAGGGAGGAATTAAACCCCTCTCTGGCCAGTTCAGCCCAGATTGGGCACAACTCCCGCACCCCTCCATAGCTTCCCTGCAGCCGAGGACGCACTCTAGCATTCCCTGGCGCCTGGCCTGAGCAACTGCAGGCATGTGCCCACACTGCCTCAGTCCAGAGAGAATGTTTGTCCTGTTACAAATCAGTTCAACCTAGGCAGGTTAGATTAACTTGGCTTTCTGAATGTCTGTCCCTAGCCAGAATGTCCGTTCTGTTACAGGTTTAAACCAGTTTATGATCACTTAAACCAGTGTATGTGTAATATCTGTCCCTAGCCTAGGTGATCAGAGAAATGCATCTAGAATGAACTGTACATTGTATTTACTCTCTAATGTTAGCCTCAGGTGCTTTACAATGCCAGACATGTTTGAGTTTGCAAAGAACATCACAATATGAACTATGCACCCCACAGAATTGGGGGTTGGGAAAGCTGCATGTCTATTATGATGGCAAGACCTCTAAGGCTAAAACTGCATGTTAGAAAATTGTCACGTATTCAAAATTCCGTCACTAAAGAATTTCCTTAATTCACAGAATTTTTTTTACATGAAATTAAATACTGTATACAAAGTGCATGGCTTCATGTTAATAAATGAAGTTTCAGCAACACTGTGGAGGATCTAAATGTTACAAAATTGAGATCTTCTGTTAGATTTTGGAAATGTCTGTTGCAGAGTTTGCCATTTCCAACACTATACCTTACCAAATATAGGTATTCTCTTATTTTGTTCAAAGTGTTTCCATTTTATTTCCAGATGCAAGGTTTCTTTTAGATCAAACCATAAGCAATGCTCACCCTAACAGAGTAAGTCAAAGAGCAAATTAATGTAACGACTGAATTTTATTAGTGTACGTTAAGAGCCATGAACCAAAAAGATGACAAAGCCCGTAGGGAAATACAGAGTGCCCAAGCGAGGGACTAACGTAAGAGGGATGGGGGTGGGAAGGGGGACGCAACTAGGTTACAGAAAATACAATGCTAGCCAACTAAGCCCGGGGGTGGGGGGACACAAAAGAACTATTAGGGCTTATCTAGGTATTAATAAGGTCTCATACAAGACTTCTAATGGGACTACTTTCACAAGACTCCTTTTGCAATCTCATTTTTAAGCAGAGCAAATACCAGACTAATCAGCAGCAGCAGAACAGCAACTACTTCACTACAGTGGCACCACCTTTGAATTGTCTACCCTCCATCAATCCTTAACTATTTTAATCATTTTACCTGCCAAGTTGGATGGGACCTCAGGAGGTCATCTAATCCAATACCTTGCTCAAAGGAGAACTACCCCAACTATATCATCCCAGGCAAGCCTTTGTCTACCCAGGCCTTAAAAACCATAAATATCTCCAAGAATGGAGATTCTACAACCTCTCTAGGTAACCTATTCCAATGTTTTACCAACCTCATGAGAAAGATTTTCCTAATATCTAATCTAAAATGCCTCTTGCTGCAACTTGAGACCATTGCTCCGTGTTCTGTCATCTGTCAGCACTGAGAACAGTCTAGTTCCATCGTCTGTGGAACAACCCTTCAGGTGTTATTAAATCCCCTCTGTCTTCTCTTCTCCAGACTAAATAAGCCCAGTTCCTCAGGCTCTCCTCATAAGTCATGCGCCCCAGCCCTCTAACCATTCCGCCTGCCCTCCGCTAGACTCTCTCCAATTTGTCCAAATCCCTACTGGGGAACCCCAAACTAGACACAGTACTCCAGATTTGGCCTCATCAGTGCTGAATAAAGGGGAATAATCACTTCCCTCAATCTACTGGCAACTCTCCTACTAATGCAGCCCAATTTGCTGTTAACCTTCTTCGCAAGAAGGGCACACTGGCTCATATTCAAGTTATTGTCCACTGTAACCTCCAAGTCCTTTTCTGCAGATCTGCTGCTTAGCCAACCAGTCCCCAGCCTGTACCGGTGCACAGGATTGTTCCATCCTAAGTGCAGGACTTTGCACTTGTTCTTATTGAATCTCATGAGATTTCTTTTGGTCCAATCCTCCAATTTGTTGAGGTCTCTCTGAATCCTACCTCTACCCTCCAGCCTATCGACTACTTCACTCAGCTCGATGTCATCTGCAAACTTGGTGAGGATGCACTCCATCTCATCTTACAGACCACTGATGAGATCATTCTTCATTTTCTGTTCCCTACATCTCCACGTTCAACATCTGTATTACAACTAACTCCTCTTTTTCCTTCTCTCTTCATACCAAGGCTCTTGCCAAGTTCTGTCACTTCGGAATCCTTTCCACTGTTCCTCTCTTCTCGTGTGGCAAAACAGTTTGTAGCGTAGTGTGTAAAAAGGAGAGAGAAATTTGAATACAAAAAGCAGAAGGTAAGGAAAGAAACAGTCATCCTTTCCCAGGAGGGGCTGGAGGTCATTAACGATGCACATCCACTTTGGTCAGCCTATATGATGCAAATCTACCCTGCCTTCTTTTTGACTTCAGACATGGCTAGCTACGTCTCTACTGAATTCACTGCCACTAGAGATTGAAGACCAAAATTTAATGTATTTTTAAATGGCATTTACTCAGAACATTTGAGTATTTTTGTTATATGAGTTATATCTTAGACTGCAAGGGTGATAAAAACTCATGTTGAGAGGTTAACTCAGTCTCTTAACTGCTAAGGATTAGGACGAGACCTTCATAAGGAGCAAATCCCCAGAGCTACTTGTGGTAAGGATTCTTGCACTTTCCTTTGAAACATTTTGTGATGGACTTCTGGCAGACAGGGTAATGAACTAGCTGAACTCCTTATGCTCCATTAGTTCTTGCAACTTCATTACATGCTTTATTGCCTTCTACTATTTTTGGCTTTGCATTTCCTCCATCATTGTGTTGCACTCCTCCTATGCATTGGGCCAACAATTAGAAGAAAAAAACCCCACAAAAAACTTTCCAACACTGTAAGCCATACAACAGAAATGAGAAAGTGATTGCTATAGTTCCAAATAGTAGCTAAGGTACTAAAAGAGCTATAAAAATCAGTTTGCAAGAAACCAGCCATAACAGAATCAACCATTTTGCTAAAGGTGCAGGTAGAGGGAAAAGAACAAGACAAAACTGACCCTCAAACTCCAGAGACTAAAGAAGAGATTTCGAAATGTTCTATGTTCCTAGGAGTTCTTAATCCAATCATGGCTTGGGACCAGAGAGATACTTTCAGCCATATGACAAAAAACACTACACAGTTTCCCCATTTTCCTATCCACAATTGTGCAACTCCCTTGAAAAAGGAAGTTGCACAAATTGTATACACATTTTAAAGAAATTGAAATAAAGAGACAAGGGAAGAAAGGATGCCCACATGTCGCAGCTGACCAGACACCTGACTATGTTGTTACGCCTGTGGCAAATAGTAGGTAGGATAAGTGGTGCACAGCCAGTCCTCAGTCTGCATACCTTGCGGGGCCAGCACATAGATCGGTCCCCCACCACCCCAGCCCCACATATCCAATCTAGTGCGCAGCATCATGCCATCTGGCACACTGAACTCCCCATGGGTCCAGAAATTTGGTAGCAGGCAACAGGAAATTAATGCCACCGAGGCTCCCCCACTGCTAAATTTGTGGATCCACGGGGAGCCCAGCAGACCAGACGACACAGCTCAGCTGGCTGGATTTGGCCTGTGGACTGGGGATTGAACACCCCTGCTTTAGAGGATCATTATAAAAAGCAGATAGAATGATTCATCTTCTAGCATATCCTCTCAGTATCCACAAGCAGGTTACATCTCTAACTATTGTGTTTAATAGCCCCTGTCTTCCATGGGTTAACAAGTACTATGCACGAGGAAATTGTCTACAGTTCTCAGTTCAGAAGTCTAACCAAAATTTGACTTCTGAAATCTGTTTTTATGAATGTTTGTTACTGGTGAGTATCTCAGTATCAATGCATGTAGATCTTGCGTCAGTGTTCACTATCATTTTATTATTTCCCAACTGAAACCCAGTTAACTAAGTTTTGAACAAAGCACTCATCAGCATTTGAGAATGAGTTTGAAACTTCATCTCTTTTAAGAAGAGTTTTAGAGGTTTACAGAGAAAACAGATATTGTTTGTATTATGCTCCGGTTATAGAATATTTTTACCACAAAATGGCTTTGAAAAAATCTCTAGTTTCTCCTGGGTACAGTCAGCTGCTGAGTCATATTTCTTTTAACAGATTTATTTGATTTTTTTTCAAAATTAGTGTATGTTTTCTAACCAGAATATGTGAAACACTGAAATAAAATGTAGGGGGTTTTCTTTAATAAGCAAGGTCATCAAATCATATCTTTCACCATCTTAATTTGGTAAGCCTAAAAAATAACCCTCTTTTACCAGAAGTAAAACAAACTGGGAATTGGTATTGCAGTGTGACTACATCAGTGTCTCCTTAGCAGATCATTTCATTTTATCAGTGCAATTTCTACTATAATCATTTTCTCTGTTCCCCCCTTCCCAAATCTCTTCATAACTCTGCATAAATGTAATCTTTTGCACTTCAAAAATTGAACATCTTGTATAGAAACAGCTTTGAAAAAGTGAGCATACTGCCAACATGCAACTGATACTACAGCTTAAATACCTTTCCCAGAAAAGTTGTACATTAACTTCAAAATATTCTGGGATCACTCATTAACTTGTTTTTGTTTCAGTTACAGCACTAATGAAAACCAAATGTCAGAATTTATTTTAGCTGGTCTAATGCACTAGGGATTTCACTTAAAAGAGAAAGGTCTGAATCAACCCCCTCTTATTCAACTGAGTATATTAGTCAGTACTGCACTATGCAGAGAAATAGCTAATACTTAGAGAAGTAAGATTTAATTATCTACTGAGCATTTCATTCAGAGATTAAGGTTAAGAAGTCTGACTAATTGGCTGAATTCAACTTTTCTTTTGCGAAGTCCTTCCACTTACAATGCATAGAAACTTCCACTTTCACCTGCAAATGTAGAAAAATCCCATTGGCAATTTGATTCAGGACTACAAACCCCTGCTTTACGGGAGTCTGAGCCATTACAGGACAGCTGTTTTAATCAAAGCAAGTGAGAAACATCAACTTTTTTAAAAAAAAGACTTTAAGCATACCTTAGCTACCGCATTTATTTAGCTACTGCATTTACTCGAATCCAAGATTTTTCCCCATTGTTCAACACCGGGAGGGAGCCTCTTGCCATGGATTCGAGTACAAGTTGTGGAGGCAGACAACTGCTGCAGCCCAGGTCAGGGGCAGAGTTAGACCCACGGCAGCAGCCTGCACCCGCTCCATCTGTTCTCTGCAGCCTCTGCCTCGTCCCGCCATATTTACTGTCAAGTGCAGCTCCAGCTCTGGGTTCCCTCGCAGGGCACAGAGCACATGGCACCTCTGTACCCTACCTGGCCAGTCAGCAGTAGTGCAGCTCCAACCCCAGGATATTGCTGTGTGGTTGGGCAGGGGTCCCACTTCCACATGCTCTGTGACCTGGGAGGGAATGGAGCCAGAGCAAGCAGTGGATGGGGAAGGGGCAATTACTGTAAGGAGCAGTGAGAGGCAGGTGCCAACGGCTGGGTGGACAGGCAAGGGGGAACACCTGCCCCCCGGCTGCTGCTGCTTTCCCTGCTGCACCCCTGGGAGGGACAAATTTAAGACAACCCTCCAATAATTAGATATTACATCTGGAAAATGCTAAGAAATTTATCGTTTTTCTCAAATTATTGGAGGGTCATCTTAAGTTCAAAGTTGTCTTGGTTCCAAGAAATAAGGTATTTATTTGTGCAATAAAGACGCTGACAAATTTGAGGGAGCCAACACAATAAAAATAGTACCTCTAAATAATAAAAGACTGGTCTTTTTATATAACTGAAATAGTATTAGTAATAAAATAGCAATGGTAGCAATGACATTGCTGTTCTTATTGAAATGACTATGTTAAAAACTGTATTTTAAATTATTCTCTTGAGGAGTCAGATATGGAAAATGAAGAAATGGATACAATGGGCCTTAGAAGAGTGATTTTTGTATACTGGATTATGTATGATAAAAGGGAAGGATAAAACAGTTTTAAGTATAGGATTCTGGACTAAACCAGAATTTCTTCAAGGCATTTTTGGACAAGTTCCCATTAAGTGTTTGAAGTCAAAGGAAAAAGAAGTCTTACAGTTAAGACATAGGACTGACTTCAGGGGATGTAGTCTTTTCTTGGCTTTTCTATCAACTTCCTGCATGTCTCTGACTAGTTATTTAACCTCTACAACTGTTTCGTGTGTGTGAAATAAAGGATACTTCTTCCCTATTTCACAAGGGGTTATGAAGTTTAATTAATAACTGGTAACAGAGTCCTTTAGGAAGATTAGCCAATTTAATCAATGTCACCCTTGTGTTTCTGAGTGCAGGTATTTCTCCTCTCAGGCTATGTCAGAATTCCTCATCTTAGTCCAAACAGCTTCCAACCATCTAATTCCATCTTTGCCTTTAAATTAAATGGAGCTAAGTTATTTGCTTGAAAGCCTTTTTTCCCCTCAAAATAGGGTTGTTTAATTTTCTAATTATTACTGTTATTGCAAATGTGTGGCTTATTAAGCAATGCTATGAGCTAAAAACACGAGGTTAACTTGTAGCACACTTTTCATATTTTAAAGTGCCTCAATTTAGATTAAGAGATATTTTATACAGTCATAAAACTAAATTCAACAATCTTTAGAAAGAGATAAATTTCCATGTCAAATGATTTTACACTAAGCCATAATCATAGTACTTGTTTTTCTTTAATACCAGAATGAGCTGTTCTATAAAACTTGAAAAAAGTACTAAAGACAAAGATTTAAGCATAATGTAGTAGTTTAAAAAGGTAAATATTTTAATTAAACTTAAAAAAACCTGTTAATAATATGGACATTAGAAAAAAATAAGAGTACTTTTCCTCATAACTGTATTGGAGGTCAACCTAAAAGCTACAGTCAAACAGCAGTGAGTATTTTGGGTGGGAGATGTAAAGCAGGACTGAATTTTTTTTTTTTTTTTTTTTTGACAAAACAGCTTTTCAGCCAAAATCATCACATCCTGTTAAGAATTTAATCTCTATTTGTACAATTAAGTTTGAAATGGTTTAGGATTTCTATGCAAGCTACAGTCACAATTGATTATGGATTGTAAAACA
>NW_017729022.1:171467637-171473277 GCF_001723915.1 Gavialis gangeticus | reverse complement strand
GCTGCACCCTGGGAACACCATGGGATGGGAACCACGCATAAAAACAACTTCACAAAGAAACACACTATAGAAAGAATGCATTTTTTATAGCAAATACTTTTCCATAGCAAATATTTTTATGCTTTTGTAAAAAAACCAAAAGAACCCAAAAGGCATAAGCCACCCCTAGCTTTATACCAACATCTAGTTTTTCCATGATGTGCTGCAACAATTTGGTCGATGATGGTCCATATTTCAAGGGGTTTATAATATGCACCACCTGTTTCTGACTAGCATTCACTGTATTTCAATTGTACAATTAATGACAGCTGCTGAATGGTCTAAAATATCAAGGATGAGGAATGCACAATTATGAATGTTCTATGACTGGCAGGTCAAAGGCTTTGTACTAAAGATAATGAAATGTATACAATCCTTTCTGTACATATACAAGTGTATTTAAAATTGCATTCTTCATTTTGTTTGTAAAGACCACATACTAAAATTCAAAACTTTAGGGTCTTTTTTACCTGCAAGATTGCTAGAATCAGTGTAGAGGGAAAAAAGATAGTTTGGAATATGTACACTTTCAGAGCAATGTATGTTTATGATGTTCGTAGCACGGACTTTCCAAATTCTTATCCTGCATGTGTAAATTGATACATGCTATGTATCCAATAGGCTGTACAATGCCTTACTGTTAAGATATTTGGGGGAGGGGAATGATGTGCTGTTTTACCTGAGCAGAAATATGAAGCATGCAGATTCCAAGGTAAAAAAGCAATGACACAGTAAAGTAAAAGTATACAATTTTATATATTAAAAAAATAAATTAGCATCCGGCGAGAAATAAAAAACTAGATTTTCAGATTTCATTTATTTCATCATTAACAGTACTTGAAACTCCATTTCTAAATGAACTACTGCTTCGTTTAAAATTAAATATATTTATGGACTGCTGATATACTTGCAGTATATTTTCAGTCACTTTTCCTCCTTCGTGCAGAATTACTGAATTCTAAACAAAGCAGGGCTCTGACAGAATCATACAGAAAATGCTATTTCTCTTTTTTCAAGATGTTCTAGGGTTTGCTTACTAAAAATCTAGAAGCCATCATTATGCTTACAACAATCCAATCAATTTAATTTGCTTCTATGGTTTAACTTTTCTCCTCCACGAAAACAAGGAGATGGAATTTCAATATTGTACTTAAAACAGCTGCTGTTTTACATTATTTCCCAGAGGGGAAGAAAGGAGAAAGACAGCAAACAGGTGAAAACTCTCTAGTGTTACTACACTTAGGGTTAACAAAGAACAACCAGAGTTATGAGAAAGTGACAAAAATCGACTGTGCTCCACACATTAAGATTTCAGTCTCGGTCACTGAAACCTTTTTGGGTCAATAAATAACATACTACCTCCATTCTCACTACAGGCATCAGCTGAGAGTCAAGGAAATGTGCATCTCAAACACCCACCTAATTCATTAGCAGGGATCCTGGTGTTCCCTGATTTAAAAAAATTGTAAAATTTCTAATAAAAAAAAAATCACAAATTACAAGCTTAAAATTAAAGGCCCCACACTCCTCCCCCACAGCCTCCTGCCCCCTAGCCCTGCCGGAGGAGGCCCCCAGCTGCCAGGGCCACGGGACCAGAGAACTGGCTCCCCAGCCCCCTGCAGGAGGTGGTGGGTACTGCAGTGGAGCAGAGCCTGGATCCCATCCCCCCCACCAGTAGCACCTGCTGGCTGCTTGCTGAGTGTTCAGGGGGGAGGGGTGGCTCCCCGCTGCTGCGCATACTCCTGAAGATCCGTACACCTCAGAACTGTGCACAGGGTGGGCGCAGTCTCCCACCCTACTGCCCTCCCCCCGGGGCCTCCGCAGCCCACCAGATGCGGCCTGGCGCAGCAGGGAAGAGCAGAGCCATGCGGGAATCTCCTTCCTGCTGTGAGTTCCACGCTGCCCTGGTGAGGCATCAGCAGTAAGGGACACAACCCTGTATGTGCAGGGGATGCATCACCGGAGCAGCATGGAGCTCGCAGTGGCAAGCAGCTTCTCTGCACAGCCCCGCTGTTCCCTGCCATGCTGGGTTGCACCCACTGGGCTGCAGAGGCCCCACAGGAGAGCAGTAGGGCAGGGAGCCTGAGCCTGCAGCAGGCAGCTTGCTTCCACCCCATGCACAGATATGGGGGGCACTAGCTCTCTGCCCCAGGAGTGTGGACTGCGGTAGGGAGCCAGCCCCTTCCCCCACCCCCCAGACAAGCTGCCTGTGGCTCTGTCCTGCTCACTGCTGGGGCCTTGCAGCCATGCATTGCAGCCCCAGGCCCCAAGCTCCACACGCTGCCTGGCTGGGCAGCAGCCCTAGCCCCAGCCCTGCCCAACTCCTTCACTCCCTATGGGGGCCTCCCACTGCAATTTACCTGGGGTGGGGGGCTGCCTGGCAGGCAGGCTGCCTGGCAGCCATGTGTACATACATGCACATCACCCCCTGCCTGACTGCCCTCCTCCCACTCCCTCCCAGCCCCCTGTAGGCTGGAAATCTGCCAGCCTGCAGAGAGCTCTTTGCAAAAGTGTAAAATCTGTGGGTTTCTCCACTAAAATGAGAAATCTGCATTTGCCTCCAGTAAAGGGTAAAATCCACAGTTTTCTCCATTTTTCCGTGGGAAACAGAAAACCCACGTCCCTGTTCATTAGTAACAGAAACAGCTAATACAATTAAATAACTTGGCTTGTTAGGTACAAATGAAGCAATGAGACAAACATATCACCCCTAGTCAAGCGTATCACCTATAACATAGACCTGCTCTTCAGTTTTCAAAAAAGCACATTACTTTACTGTGCAATACGTTTCATAACAAACTGTACAACATGATAAAAGTCACAAATCCTGTGGAGTATGAATTCTGTATCTACCCCCAAAAATGTAACTGTGTACCCAAAAATACGAAGTCTTTGCTACATTTTTTCCAACTATTTAGTTGGTCTAATAAAAGATATCACATCTACCTAAAGAACCTTGGGTAAATGTACTTTAACAAGGACATGGTAAAACTTGAGAGAGGCCCAGAGAAGAGCCACCCGTATGATCAAAGAGTTGCACGGCAAGTCATACGAGGAAAGGCTGAAGGACCTGGGACTCTTCAGCCTGAAAAAGAGAAGACTGAGAGGGGACTTGGTAGCAGCTTACCACTACATTAGGGGAGTACATCAAGGGCTCGGTGAGCAACTGTTCACTATGGCACCCTTGGGGAAAACCAGAAGTAATGGCCACAAACTCCTGGAAGACCGATTCAGGCTGAACATTAAGAAAAACTTCTTCACAGTTAGTGTCCAGACTGTGGAATAAGCTCCCTCCAGAGGTGGTGCAATTACCTACCTTAGAGATCTTCAAGAGGAGACTGGACAGTCACTTTGCTGGGGTCACCTGACCCCAGCTGTCTTTTCTGGCTGGTGCAGGGGGCTGGACCCAATGACCTTCTGAGGTCCCTTCCAGCCTTACAATCTATGGATCTATGAAACCTTGCCTTGATAAATTTCAGTTTTCTGCAAACCTTAAGCCCTACTTACAAAAAGTTTCTCATCAAATATCAACTGAAATCAAATTCAATATACACTGATTAAGTTACACTGTGCTTCTCATTATAGTTGACATTTGAAACTGGGAGTGAGAAAAATATGTATTTCAAGCATACCCGGTAAAAGGAGAAACAAAGCAGTCTACTTTAATCTCATAAAAGATCAGATTAGTGAATAGGTCCATGAACTATTTAGTAAGAAAAATCCATAGAACTAGTGATTGTACCTTATTGCTACTAGTGCTGCCAGACTTTTCCCATTCCTGAACATAAAAGACCTCTACTGAAGATGCAAGTTTTAAATACATAGTTTACCAAATATTTGATCACAAAAGTCCCAGAAGGTAACTTTATAAATTAATATGGGAATTCACATATGCCCTCATTCCTTTTGTGCAGAAGCTGCTTTTACAGAAGAGGAAGACAGAGAAAAGCTCCCAAAGAAATTCCACCCCTTCCCTCCAATTTAATACCACATTAAAATATGTCCAAAATATTGGATCTCTGATTTACTTGCCACAGGTAAGCTGTATACCTGTTTTTCTGGCCTTAGATATGGAATTGTCATGACAGCTATAAAATGAAGCAACTAAAAGGGGACAATGAAATTTACAGAGTCAGTGACATTTTCTTCAGAGCAATCTGAAATTCTCCCATATAAATTACAGCACTGTCATTTTACAAGCTTTTCTAGATGGGGTGAAGAGATTACTTCAAATTACATTTTGGGCACAAACTGTGGGAGACTAACTAGTCTGAAGTAAATGTACCCATATTTATTTCAGAAACAGCCACCTGTTACCTGCCTTAGAAAGAAACAATACATCTACAGGTTTCCCTCGATTTATGTGGTATGTGAGTTCCTGGAGAACAGCACATAAATCAAATTTGCATAAAGCAAACCCACTTTACAATGTAACAAATAGGGATAGGTTCCCATGATGGTGAGGGAGGGAAAGAGGGAGGCTGGGACTAGGGAAGGGGCAGGGGGAGGGGTGCCACTCCCAGGGCTGCACAAGGCAGCAAACCAGAGGGAACAGAGCAGCACTCACCCCAGCCCCAGCTGCAGGAGCCCCAGGAGCGACCTGTGTCAGCAGCCTGCAGCCACTGGGCTGCACCGTGCCCCACCTGTCCCCCCCTCGTGCCTGGGCTCCACTTGTTCACACTCACTTCTGCTTCTAGGATGCACCATGCCCTGGTGCAAGCAGCTGGTGTTGGCTGCTCCTAGGGCCGCTCCAGCATGGGTTGGGGTGAGTGCAGACACGCGGAGCCCAGGGCGGCACAGGGCATGGCACTCACCCTGGCCCCAGGAGCAGCTGACACCAGCTGCCTGTAGTAGCTGGGCTGCCCCATGCCCCAAGCCCCCTGGGGCCCTGCCTGTCCCCACTCACCCCAGCTCCTGGTACAGCAGCCCCAGGAGCAGCAGATGCCAGCTGCCTGCCGGGATGAGTGCCGTGCCCCACACCACCCAGGGCTCTGCTTGTCGGCACTCACCGCAGCCCATGCTGGAGCAGCCCAGAAGCAGCTGACACTGGCTGCCTACACAAGGGCATGGTGCAGCCCAGCTGCTACAGGCAGCTGGTGTTGGCCACTCCTGGGGCCACTACAGCTGGGGTGAGTGGGGTCTTTGCCACTTCCCCTCCCCCCACAGACTTACTTGCTTGGCCGGTAATTGCATAAGAGCGAATTTACTTGCTTATTACATAAGAGCAAATTTACCTTGCATATAATGAATTATGGGTCTAAATATGTTCATTGCATAAAAGCAAATTCGCATATAAAGAACCCGCATAAATCAAGGGAAACCTGTATAGAGCAGTGACTGTTTTAAATAAGCATGCAGCATACAGGGTTGGTATCCCATGGTATTCTATCCCACTGCTGGCTCCATATATTCTGGGACTTTTTTCCACTATTTAATGGGACACCATAACCTACCAGAAGTCGCTTAAATTCTGGAGTTTGCAGTCAACCTTAAAAATTTCCCAAGACTCATTTTCTAGCATCTCCTTATTTATATGTTTTTATGAAATCAGTTACCTGTTTATTTTCCTAGAGCAAACAATGTTTAGCAGTAGCATAGCTA
>NW_017729022.1:171444407-171462637 GCF_001723915.1 Gavialis gangeticus | reverse complement strand
TGGTGTTGTTTACTAAAGAAAACTAGATAGTACAAATTCTTTTTGCTTGTGTAATGATAGAGTGACCTCTTCAGCAAAATGAATATGATTACAATAAGGCCACTGAGAAAAAAAATGATTGGCATCAGATTGAAATTGTTATTCCTTGGTGGGGTACATATCACAATATATTTATTTTCTTAAATCACCACTTCATTGTTGATATTAAAGGAGCTGGAGAAAAATGCAGTTAATTTTCTTCTCAATGCCTTGTCCTGGAACAGCACTGACATTTTAAAAATGTCTTCTAGGCTAGGGACAGAAGTTACACATAAACTTGTTTAAGTGATCAGAAACTGGCTTAAACCTGTAACAGAACAGAAGTTCAGTGCACTTAAACCATAAACACAATGACTGGAACCTGTTTAAGATAAACCTGGTTAGATGTAGTATTAGACTTAACTGATTTAGGTCAAACCAGTTTATGAAACTACTGTCCCAGACCCCTTCCTGGTTCAAGTTAAATCACAGTCCGCCAGCATCCCAGCATGCTTTGCAGCCCTAAGCTAGGCTGTGCTGTCTGCTCCAGAGAACAGGGCTGGCCCCACCCCTCTGCTCCCTAGCTGGAACAGTGAGGGCTAACTGACAAGGGGCTGGTAGGGGGCAAGCCCAGCTGAGGATGCAACCCAGTCTGGGAGGGGGAGTGGGGGGGGGGGGACTGCCCTCCCCCAGGCAAACCCCAACTGGGGGCTGGGGCCAGGGATGGGGGTTAAACGTTCCTTCCCTCACTCAAATTTACTGCTGGCTGCAAATCCTGCTGCTGTAATTCTGGATTGCAAATCCCAGAGGCCTCAGGAGCAGCAGGAAGAGGAAGTGAACACACAGCCAGAGGGCTATGCTCTAGCACCCCTCGGCTTCTGGCCTGAGCCACTGCAGGCATGTGGCTGCATTTCCTGAATCAAAGGTAAATGTCAGTTCGCTTCTGTTTCAATTTAACCTGTGCAGCTTAGACTAACCTGAAAAAGACCGAATCGATTCAGCCTCGGGCTTTTTGACCGTCTGTACCTAGCCAAAACGGCTGAAACTGCATCAAGATAAGCCTGGTTGAATGTAATATCAGACTT
Organism: Gavialis gangeticus; assembly: GCF_001723915.1. Taxonomy (NCBI): domain Eukaryota; kingdom Metazoa; phylum Chordata; order Crocodylia; family Gavialidae; genus Gavialis; species Gavialis gangeticus. The sequence goes on along the minus strand of NW_017729022.1, from coordinate 171,461,534 downwards.
AACTGATTTAGGTCAAACCAGTTTATGAAACTTCTATTCCAGACCCCTTCCTGGTTCAAGTTAAAATCACATTACCCCAGTATCACAAAATGCTTTGCAGCTCTGGGTGGGGCTGAGCTGTGCTGTCTGCGTGAGCACAGCAGGGTTGGCCACTGCCCCTCTCCTCTTTAGCCAATCAGCCAAAGGCAGGAAGTCTGCAGGGATCAAATGATCCCAGCAAGAAATGCCTTTTGAATGAGACCAGAGTAGGTGCTTGCATCACCTCTGTGGGGAGTTTTTTCCAGACCTTGGACACTCAGACTATAAAGAAGCTTTTCCTTATATGAGTCTGATATATTGAGTTTTCCTTGTATTGCGTTTTTCCTTATACCAAGACTGACCTTCTAGAAGTTTGTGGCCATTAGACCTAGTTATCCCTTGGGCAGCCCTGGTGAACAACTGTTCTCCCAGATCCAGATGCACCCCCCTTATATACTTAGTAGCAAACTGTCCATCAAAAATGATGGGGGAGGGTGGCAGAGACGGAGCCCAGCTTTCGGCCCTACGGCCCTGTTCCCCACCTCCGCTAGTCTGTCTCCACCCCCTTCAGCCCAACCCTGTCCCCACCTGGTATTTTGGATGCAAGGCCAGGGCTGCTCCCCCTCCTCCACCCCCACCATGGTGGCCCTGTCCCCACTCCCCTTTGCCCCCCATCACTTCAGCCATTCCTTCCCCCCGGTCTCTCTCCTTGCTCCAGAGCTAGGCCCACATCCACCCTCCCTTCCCGCTGCTTTGGGCCTAGCCTATTCCACCTCCTCCCCTCCCCCCATAGCCTTGGGTCTGATCCTGCTCCCCCCATGGCTGCCACTGTGCCTGTGCCACCTCTTCCCCATGCTTGTGGGCCTGGCGGTAGCCACAGGCCCAGCAGCAGTGGCGGAAGGCCTGGGCCCAGGGCTGGCAGTGGGCGCAGGCTCAGTGCAGTGATTATGGGCACGAGGTGGCAACCACGGGGTGGTGGCCACGGCTACTGGTAACTGCCCCCCCATCTCCTCCCTCCCCTCCCTGATGGATCTTGTTGGGGGTGAGGGGGGGTGCTCAGGCCCCTGGCTCCAAGGAGCAGATCAGAGGAGTCAAGGCCAGTGGTGCTGGCCTTGCTTCCTGACTCTGTCCCCTCTGTTATGGCAGGGCTCCAGTCCCTACTGTCCCCCTCTGCCACCAAGGGGGTAGGGGAAGGGCAGTCCAGCTCCACTGGCCTGCCCTCCCCTGCCTCCATCCCCTCAGTCCCCACTGTCATGGCAGCGCTCTGCCATCTGTCCTGTCCATCCATAGCACTCTGATTGGCTGCCAAGACAGCCAATCAGAGCGTGAATAAAACATTATGGACAGACAGACAAAGGCTTTTATAATATAAGAATAGGCAGCCACCAAGTCCCCCCCGAGCCTTCTCTTTGCCCTGCTGAAGAGTCCCATGTCCTTCAGCCTCTCTTCGTAAGGCTTGCTCTCTTGGCCTTTGATCATATGGGTGGCTCTCCTCTGGACTCTCTCGAGCTTATCCACATCTCTCCTCAAGTGTGGGGGCCTAGTACTGGATGCAGTACTCCAGCTGCAGCCTCACTAAGGCCAAGTGATGAGGAAGGATGACATCCCTGGTTTTGCCCAAGATGCATCAGTGGATGCATGCCAGAATTCGGTTTGCTTTGCCAGCCACGACATCACATTGGTGGCTTACGTTCATCCTGTGATCAATCAAAACCCCCAAGTCTCTTTTAAATCAGGGCAACCATCCTGGGCCCCACACTTTGTGGGGGCTTGCAGACTACTATACAAGCCCTGCCACAGCCGCTGCACTCCACTGATTCCACACTCAGTCTGCTCACCACCCCACAGCACTGCACGGGCTGACATGCCTCAAGCCCCACTCATCCCTAGGGACAGCTCTGCTCTTAGAGACCCATCTTAGAATCACAGAAAAATATAGCTAGAAGGAATCTCCACAGCTTGTCTTGTCCAATCCCTTGCTCAAGGCAGGATCAGCCCTACCTAAACCATTCTAGATAAGTGTTTATCTAGTTTTTAAAAGCCTGCTTTTAAAACCTACCAAAGGCAGAAATTTGCACAACTTCCCTAGATAGTTTGTTCCAATGCTTAATCATCCTGATTTTGAAAGTTGTTCCTTAATAAGCCAACTAATTTCCCTTATTGCCATTTAAGACGGTTATTCCTTATCCTGTCCCTTGAAGTCCGAGAGGATAATTTATCACCATCCTCTTAGTAATCATCCTTCAGGTATTTGAAGACTCTTATCAAATCCCTCCAGTCTGCTCTTCTCCAGACTAAATAATCCCAGTAGATTCAGCCTTTTCTCATAAATTATACTCCCCAGACTTTGCTGCTCCCCATCAGACTCTTTCCTGTTTTTCCATATCTTTAAAAGCAATGCCCCAAATTGGGCATCATATTCCACATGAAGCCTCACCCGTGATGTGTAGAATGGAAGAATCACTTCCCTTGACTTGCAAATAATTCTCCTGTTAATACAACCCAGGATGGCAGAGGTCAGCAACCTTTTACTAAAGGGCAAACTGCTCCTTGTAACCTAGGTAGCACTGCAGGCAATAGCTAAAGGATACACTCCTCACCTCCCTCCAGCCTCTGCTCACCATCAACCCTGCCAAGTGTTACAAGCAAGGATTCAGAGTAGCTAATCTAGCAGCAACGGCGAGCAGAGTGGGCAGGGGGGCACAAACAGCTGGAGCTGGAACACATGCAATTTGCTAACTGCTGAGGATCAGCTAGCTGTTGGCAAAATGCAGGCTGGATTGGGTGGAAGCAGAGCATCAGTCAGCTGTTCTTAACACACAGACTGGGTTTGATCTGCACAGATCAGATCCAGCCCAGATGCCAATCCCTGAAATATGCTATTGGCAATAAGAACACAGCTTGCATTCTGCTATGACCCCCAGAGCCTTTTTTGCAGCATTCCAACCTAGCCAAATGTTCCCCAATTTGTATCTGCTCCTCGCTTTCCTGGCTTGAGATTTATTGCTGGATACTGCATGAGGGGAAGGACTTGCTTAACTACACCCTGGCTAAGCTGGAGAACAAGTGGGTCATCCATTCATAAAACAACTGAAGAGAAAATGATTTATTATTACAAGTTTTAAAAAATCATTAAATGTAAATTTTTAGTGAGACCATTTTATTAGGTTTATGGGATGTGTGATTTTATTAAAATTATTCAGCTACCAGTCAAAAAAGAAAACCTTTATTAGACAAAGCATGTCATACATTTAACTGAAAAGAACTGAATGAGTTGTCACAAGCAGTTACAAAATGCAATACAGAATATCGCAAACTTCAGAACAGTATCTTGAACACATATCTAGAAGGACTGGGTTCACACAAAAGTTTGCATTGCACGAACTGCAAACATGAGAAGGTGTAGGCTTTCTGCCTAGTAACTGCTACAGTATTAAATGGCATGGGAAGGGAGCCCAGAACTCAGGTCTTACCATCCTGGGATGCAAAGTGCGATAGGAAGGCCTGTAGATGGAGTTGTGTGAACACTGTTGCTCCCAGAACATAACATTCCCACGGGACTGCAGGACAAAAGGGTTGTGCTTGCGAGTGCAAACAGAAGTTACATTTTTCCTGCAATCAAGCCCCTGAAAACACATGTGCACAGCTGCAGAGTGCTTTTGAAGTGGCTGATCGCACGACAAATTAAGCTTCCTAAAATGAGGTATCTGCTTTAGAGCGCCTTAGGGAACCTGTGTCCCCTAGGGTTAATTTTTTGCATAATAAGGGCTGGCCTGTTGCAGCCCAGTCCCGCCCCCAGGGCTGTCATCAGGAAGGGAAGAGGGAGGAGGGAGAGGCAAGCCAGCAGCAGCAAGCTGCCCCTTTCACAAGCTGCCAGCTTGCCTGGCCTGAGTTGGAGGGGGTGGGTGGGGGAAGGATGGATTGGAGCCCCACCCCCCTGCCTTGCAGTCTCCCCAGAGCCCTCCTTGGCTGGGGTACTGGCTCCTCAGCCAGCTAGGCAAACTCGATCCCCCACCCAACAGGCAAAAGTCTGTTGGGTAGGGAGGGCCAGAAAGATGCTCTAACTTATGGCACTACGTAAAGCACCATGAGTTAGAGCACAGGGCTTAATGTCTCAGCACCCTGTGGCAACACTGTAATTATGTGCTCAACAGCAAAGCTGTTCAAGGAATTCCTAGCTAGTGGAAACAGGGACAAGTCAAGTCAAAGTCCTTTTTAAGAGCTGCCCGTCAGCTTGAGGTCTTCCTCAGCAGCAGTCCCTCTTCTGTGCAAGAGCCCCCTACCAACTTTTCCATCTTCCTTGAGGTTTCCCAAGTGACTGACATGAGGTGTCTTAATACCTCCTCAGTCTTCCTGTTCTTGCCCAGGAGACTGTCCAGGTGTTCTGCAGTAGATAACTTCTATTATGGGGACCATAGGATCCCATACAGAACTATTGTCCCAAATTGTATCAACATTCCTCCAACTTGACTTCATTCAAGAAACTAAGAGGGTTAAAAATAACAGACTTGAATGCAAGCCACAGCACAAACCTATATTTAAAAATGTATCTGAATACACAGATAGGAATCTGATGCCATCATTTTTTAAAAACAAACGCTACCTGGTCCCCAAAAGAGTGTACCAATAGTGCATTCAGTCTCTAAGAAGTTCACCATACAAATCTTATCTACATGGAGAAAGTATACTGGTATAATCTTCTATGTGGACAGTATATAAAAAGATAATTTTCTTTTTTGATTTAGCTCAAATCCCTTCCTAAATAGACTTCACTGAAACCAAGAGCCACAGGGGATTCCACAAACCATAACCATCAGTTTAACAACTATGCCTTAATTTATACCAGCATTACCTGCCACACTGTCTACATGGGAACAACTGTAGCTCTTCAAATATGTTTTGCCTATATTTTAGATCTTGCCACTGCCAGCCAACTAAAAATACCAATTGCATTCTATAGAAGTCTTCAGAGGAGGAAGGAAAGTAATCTAAAGAAAGAACAATTAAGACAGGAATAACAAACTCATCAGGCTCTGCACACTACATGTAACATGCACTCCTTGGACCAGCCCCACATGCCACAAGGCAGCACATAGGGCCAGGACATGTAGCACGAAGGCCAATCTGGGATACGCTACATGAGGGCCCGGGCCCAGCCCCAGGCCCATGGGCAGCTCTGTGGGCCAGAAGATGGAGCTCTACAGGGTGAATCTAGCAAGCAGGCCATCTCTCTAACACCCCTGTTTTAAGAGAGAACAGGAAAAGCACACTAGAAAAAAAAAAACAAAACAAAAAACACAAAACAAAACATCTGTGCCATCACGATAAACCTTACGGACCCAGGGATTTTTTCTGTTGCTAAATTATTACCCACTCATTCTTTCTGCAGCTTTTTAATTGTAAAGAAGTCTTCAATACTTTCCAAAGTTTCAAATCAAGACCTCTGGGCTTCATTATGAAACACCATCCTTGTTCTGAAGCTAATATTAAAGTTCTCAGATGAAGTACTCTTCACAAGCCTTGTATGAGATGCTAGCAAAATTCTACAGGAGGAAAAATGGAGGCAGATAAGCATGGCCTTGAACAAATTATAATTCCAAAAGCAGTGCTGTATATAAAACTGAGAGGCAATATGGTTCTGGAGGTTTAAAGTGCAGCAATGTGTACCTGGCCCCAATTTCTATACAAAATTATTTGTCCTGCCTCTGCATTAGAGAAAAGACATTAACAGTATACATATATTCAAAGAACAAATGAAGATATGAAACTTACTCAGGTACATCAAGGCCAAACATCATCACAAAAGGCAAAAAAGATAACCAGGACCTGAGCTTGACAAACACAACTGTATCCTTTGTTGTAATGGAACATATTTTGGTTTCCTGTATAGTAAAACAGAACCAAAAGGACTGCCTGTTTCACTGCATTGTAAAGTACCTACTGCAATTCAAATCTGAAGAAACTAAAACAGAAAAGTTAGCCTGTGGGGGGAAAAAAAATTAAGAAAAGAAAGTGCCAATGAAATGAAAGATTTCTGTCAAATACCTGTTATACTATATAACATTTTCCATCCTATTTAAATCAAGCCAAGATTATAGCTTGGGCTTTTTTGAGTAGTAAATTATTGACATTTTGCATGACCTACCTTTATATCAATGTCACAGCTTTGATCTCAGCTGAAATGTGCTGTTTCTCAACTTTGTAAGAGTCACTGTGCGAGACATTTAGGAGTACAAAGTCAAATACTGTGCAGTTCACTTTCAGATACCTAAAGGAAAAAGACAGTATGCACTCAGTCATGCAGTACACAGATCAGCATATATAGCACTAAAGTGATGTCTGATTTTTTTTTTTTTTTTAAGTAATGAATAATACCAGTCAGAACTGAGGCCAATGTAGACACACTATATCCGAGTGAGAAACAAGTTTCCCCTTGGGAAAGTTTTCAAAGATTTCTCTTCCTGACTTGGGATGAAACATCCAAATCTTAAAAGTCTGTGTGTACCAATAATCCAAAATAATTTGACTTGGGTAAACTGAAACCTATTTAATTTCTAGTTTTAAAATAATAAAGTGTTAACATTTTTAAAAGAAACTTAATTCAAAGCAAAAAAAAAACAAAACACCTCACCATGCTCTCTTTCCATTATAAGTGTTCAAGTGGGGACTCTGGTAAAATATAAAAACACTTTCTGTAATCTTTTGCTTGATAGAAAACGTGAGGCAATCTCTTCCTACAAAAAGTATTTCAATTTTGACAAGGAAAAGAAAGCACTTAATTATCTCCCAACCAGCTCCGCTATTGCCAGGACTATAACTGGTCATCTAAATCCTATGGAAGTATATAACAGTACCCAACAGCTTTCATTTGTTGCCAGTTTAGTTCTGTACACAGTTACTCAACAGAACTGCTAAATATATTTTGGTAGGGCTTGAGTGTTACCTGAACACTGAAATTGCCATTTCTGGTCTAAACTAAAGGGTTGAATATAGCTTAATTCACTAAAACTGAACAGCATTGTTCACTGAACTGAACACTTTCCAAACAAATACTGTCATTATACATAAAAGGCAGAATGTACAGTAAAATTCTCACTATTGGACATGGTGCCATAAAAATAAAAGAAATATGGAAACTTTAAAATAATTTCTTAGCAATGAAAAAAAAAGGTGTCATTAGTCTTCAACTGACTAATGACCATTAGACTTCAGTCACGCAGATCCAAAATTTACCAAAAAAGGACAAGATTAATCTAAAGAAAATACATTAAACCTTAAGGGAACAAACATCTTTTTCCTGAAGCTGTACCACTGAGTGAAACACTGCAAGCAATATTGACACAGTCCTAAATATACATCTTTGACATTTTTTAATTAACAGTGAAACCACAGCTATTTCCACGGCCTTCCTTGCCCCCCCACCCCAAACTACAAGGATAGTCTCAAATAGGGTAACTAGAATCCAGTAAGAGTTGCTTACCTTTAGTTCCAAGGCGTTATTACTACAATCATTTTCTGGGGCATAGGATTATTGTTTATATTCTTTGCAAGTTGGTCAAATTCACAAAAGCCACAACACCCCAAGAAAATAAAAATTGCCAGAGAAGTATGAATACAAGTTTCAAATAAAGGTGGTTCTGAATATACTCAGCTCTGTTTTGAACTCACAGTAAAATATTAGTGTTAATCTAACTCAGGACTTTAGAAAAGCTGTACAGCTTTCTTAATGAAATAGTTCAGTCCTGCTACCAGTTAACATAGTAGGACATCTGATACTGAGGCCACTGATCCCATAACCCTGCCTGCTAAGAAAAGGAAGGAACTCTGCTATGGGAACCCGCTGATCTTCAGCAGAGAGAGGCCTTCGTTTCATCATCCCACTATTGCACGTTTAGCTTGGGTTTCTAATAGCCTACAACTACTACAGACACCCTAGTTTTGCTGAGGAAGTTGCAGCAAAGTGCGCACGTGTGTGTGTGGGGTGGGGGGTGCAGGGGAAAGGGAGGAAATCATGAATTTAGTCAGGGTTTAAAATGTGTCCCAGAAAATTTCACAATTAAGAAAATTATACTAGTTTAGTATGGTGCCAAGCAACTCCATACTCCAACACACCACGTCAACTCCTATCCCCCAAGCCAGAAATGGCAGGGCTACCTTTGCATGTGCTGCATATGTAGCAAGCAGCACAGCATACCTGCAGAGTTTCTCAAGTACATGCAGCGTACCACTGCACCAAAGTGGCTACACTTCCTATTCATGATATAGCCCAAGTACAGTAGGTGCCCAGTGTTGCTGTCCAGCACTGTACTGGAGCAATACACTACATTTACCCAAATCCAAGATGACCCTAAATTTAAATATGACCTCCCCCCAATAATTAGATTCTATACATGGAAAATTTTGGCAGATATGGAACTAGGGCTAGCATCAAGGATAACAAAAAGTCATTTTTAAATACATAGGGAGTATGAAGGCGGCACTGGGTAATGGGGGGCCCATGCAGGATATGCCTGGCAATCTGGTGGTTGCACCAGAGGAGAAAGCAGACCTCTTTAACAATTTCTTTGCCTCCATTTTCTTGTGCAGGGACTGGGACTCCCCCACCGAGATTTGGGACGGACTCAGGAAAGACTCCGCCAGGCTTAGGGTCGGGGAGGACCGAGTTAGGGAACTTCTGGAGGGGCTGGACGTATTCAAATCAGCAGGTCCAGATGCTCTCCACCCCAAGGTGTTGAGGGAATTGGCAGGAGTTATTGCGGGGCCCCTGGCACAGCTTTGTAAGCACTTGTGGTGCTCTGGCCAGGTGCCAGATGACTGGAAGAAGGTCAGTGTAGTCCCCATCTTTAAAAAAAAGGAAGAGGGAGGACCCAGGCAACTATAGGCCTGTTAGTCTTACTTCAATCCTAGGGAAGCTCTTTGAGAAGATCATCAAGAAGCATATCTGTGATGGGCCAGCAGCAGGGATGATGCTCAAGGGCAACCAGCATGGTTTCATTAGGGGCACGTCCTGTCAGACCAACCTGATTGCCTTCTACCATGAGGTCACAAAATCATTGTATGCTGGTGTCACGGTGGATGTAGTCTTTCTGGACTTCAGGAAGGCTTTTGACACTGTCTCCCACCCCATTCTCATGAAAAAGCTAGGCAACTGTGGCATTGATGCCTACAGTCAAATGGATTGCAAATTGGCTGAGGGGGTCACGCTCAGAGTGGTGGTGGTGGACGGGTCATATTCAACCTGGAGGGAAGAGGGCAGTGGAGTCCCCCAGGGCTCGGTCCTTGAGCCAGCACTGTTCAATTTCTTTATTAGTGATTTGGACAATCAGGTGAAAAGCACTGTTTAAATTTGCAGACAACACCAAGATCTGGGGTGAGGTGGGCATGCTAGAAGGGAAGCACAGATTACAGCGGGACCTGGACAGGTTACAGAGGTGGGCAAATGAAAACAGGATGGGATTCAATACTGACAAGTGCAGGGTGCTGTACTTTAGGCAGTAGGAACCAGCAGCATACCTATAGGCTGGGGAACTCCTCTCTCGAAAGCACGGTAGCAGAAAGAGATCTTGGAGTCATTACTGACTCCAAGATGAAAGTGGGCCGACAATGCAAGAACATGGTCAGTAGGGCTAACCGTACCTTGTCATGCATCCACAGATGCATCACAAGCAGGGCCAAGGAGGTAATCCTCCCCCTCTATACGACACTGGTGAGGCCGCAGCTGGAGTACTGCATCCAGTTCTGGGCACCGCACTTCAGGAGGGATGTGGACAACATTGAGAGGGTCCACAGGAGGGCCACTCATATGATCCGGGGACAGCAGGGCAGACCCTACAAGAAGAGGCTACAGGACATTAGCCTGTTCAGCCTTTGTCCCCGGAGTAACAAGGAATAACGGCCATAAGTTGTTAGAGGGTAGGTTTAAACTAGACATTAGAAGGCACTACTTCACAGTCAGGGCGGCTAGGATTTGGAACCAACTTACAAGGGAAGCGGTGCTAGCTCCTACCCTGGGGGTTTTTAAGAGGAAGCTTGATGTTTACCCTACCTGGGGTCATTTGAGCCCACTTCTCTCTCTTGCCCAGGGCAGGGGGTTGGACTAGAAGATCTACAAGGTCCCTTCCAACCTTACATCTATGAATAACAAACAAGTTACCAAACCACTGAATTCAACACTGTAGGTTTAATGTCCATACTTAATAATAGATTTTTGCACTTAATGTACGTTAACGAAACAGTTAAGGGTTTACATCAGAAAATGCCAAGCTAGTCAAATACTCAAATCTTAAGACCAACTTGTGCATATGCCTAGTTACATGACCAAATACTAATTTTTGAAGCAGTGTTAGAGTGATGCTGTAGCTGTGATGGTACAGGAATTAGGCAAGAGGCAAGGATTTCTTAGGGTGATACCTTTTATTGAACAAACTGCATAGGAACCTTCTACGTGCTCCCAAAGATCCACAAAAAAGGTAAGTCTGGTAGACCCATCAGATGCAACTATGGTGCCCTTGTTAAAAAGCTATCAGGATTCATAGACAGTATCCAGAAACCACTTGTCATTCAAAAAGCAAGTTTTCTACAGGACACCACAGAGTTCCTCAGAGTGCAGCACATCAACCACCTCCCTGAGAAAGCCATATTTGCAAACATGAATGTCACCAGCAACCTGTACACAACCATTCCCCCACCATGAAAGCACACCTGCCTACCTGAAGTACCTACAAGAACATGGCATACACTCAGATTAGCAACAGTCCACTGCACAAATCATCTACTTCATTCCATGACTTCACCTTCAATAATCATCACTTTCTCCAAAGCATAATCACAGCTGTGGGCACCAAAATGGCCCCTCAATATGCCAGCTTCTTCATCAGCCACGGAGAGGAGGAATTATTAGAAAACTGCACCATCAAACCTGCACTATACCTGTTACATAGATGATATTTGCATCATCCAGACTGAACACCTGGACTCACTTATTGACTTCCACTGCAGGTTTAATAACTATCACCCCTCAATCAAGTTTCCTTCGGAATACTCTGACACTACCATCATGCTTAAGGGAAATCTACCCAATTCCTTCAAAATATCAACTTAGGAACAAAGATTCATAAGCTGGCTGGACACTAACAACCAAGGATGGAACACTAATATTGGTTTTAGGTACATAATCTACCCGATTCCTGAATTCTGTCCGCACATGAAAAGTGAGAATAAGCCTCTTCCTTTCTGATAGGCCTTGATCTCCCAGTAATCAGATTATTTTCTTCTGCTCAACTACACAGTTGGTCCAATAAAAGATATTACCCTGGGAAACCCTTGCCTCTCACATTTCTGAAGTACAAATTTACATTGAGGTTGTGGACTCTCCATCCTTGGAGGTTTTTTAAGACCTGGCCAGATAGAGCTTTGGCTGGGATGATCTAGTTGGGGATGGTCCTGTTTTGAGATGACCTCCTGAAGTCCCTTCCAACCCTAATTTTTTATGATTCTATGATTGTTTTCTAAAACCCTATACAGGCAACCCCTGCTTAGTGCTCTTCATTGGTTCCTGACAAAACAAGTGTTAAGCAAAATGAGCGTTAAGTGAAACCGAACGTATCTGATGATCCAAGATGGCAACTGCGAGCATTGTAACAAAACTTGCTGAGTGCTAAATGAAATCAGGTATCAATTTAAAATGAGCATTATAGCAAAATAGTGCTAAGCAAAACAGCGTTAAGTGGGGGTTGCCTGTATTCAAACATTGCATCTCTGAACCTTCTTTATTACACGTGTTTCAACTCTGTTGTCAGAATGGGCCACTCAGTCTTTGTCTTGGTCCATGTGGAGCTCCTTGGAGAATGGCCTTAGGGCAGGATCCAAGTTGACCTTGTAAGAATCTCCACTAAAGTACTAGAACACTTTAAGGCTCAGGATAGTGGGCCAAAAGTGAGGGAGCTAGTGATCTAGGTTTCCTATCCACTGAGTGAGGAGATGTAGGCCCCTCCCATGGGTAATCCAAAGCACATACAGCAGGCCAATAAGGAATGCTAGACAAAGGGATCTGTCTGAACTTTCTCTCTTCCTCCAGAGGTTAGATGCTTGACTCGTTGCTGCAAAGGAGGCATCTCCTTCATTTCAGGTGCCACACTGCTGAGATGGAAAGAGAAAGCATCCTACACTGAACAAGGATACCCAGCAACAGCACTGATTTCAGAGCAAGCAGCACAGCATCCCACATTCACTTCTTGGACAAAGGACATGCTCACCTTAACCTAACAGTCTCCTAGTTAAAGCACTTGCCCTGAAGTAGAAAGCCTGGGCTCTACAACTTCTGCAGCCTTAGGAGACCCATACTGACACCTTTGTCCCAGGAGAATGCCCTAACCATCAAGCTATAGAACGAACTAGATAGAAACTTCCCCATCCCCATGCTGAAGCTAAGCCACTATTTAGCTAAGGATGTTAGAGTCGCTGGACAAGAAGGAACACAAACAGAAGGAAATATGGCCCTGCAAGCTCAACAAAGAGGGCACTCTCCTGAAAGGGGGAGTTGCAGGTTTTAGTCCCTGCTACCAATTCTGTTTTTGTGGGGTTTTTTAAACTAATGACTGTTTAATGTAAAACAGAAAGGCTGGACAAACATACATTTGTAGGTGCTTTAAACGGGAAGGGAAAGCTGCTGCTCAGGACCACAGGCAGCTGTTACACAGCAACTTAGGGCCTTGTTCAGTTTTTCAGCGTAAGATCTAACAAATGTTGATTGGCTTGGTGTTGTTCGGCTTAGCAGAGCAGACCTGGGGAAGCAGCTTCCCTGAGGCTTGCCTGAAGTTGACACAGCAGTTCTGTACTGACAGCAGGGCTGTCATGGCTTAAACCCAACAGCCCCACTCTCAGTACTGAGCTCCTGTGTCAGGAGCCACCGTGTCAGCTTCAGCGAGACCAGAGAGCAGCCCTGGAGCTCGCCAACTCAGGGGGGAGGAACCCAATTCTTTTTTCTCCAGAGCTCAGGCAATGCTCACCCCCAGCAGGAACAGGGCTGATCTGCAGAGCAGCTCAAGGCACCTTGACCACCAGGTGCTCTGGGGCTGCAGCATTTGCTGTGTCCAACATCCCCAGAAGGAGAAGTGCTGTGCCCAGTCCTGCTACACCCTGGTGTCCCCACTTGCCCCGAGTCAAGAGGGGGCACTATTCTGGGATACTGGAAAGCTTCAACTTGGACAGAATAGCTGTGGGAATAGCAACTTGGACAGAATAGCTGTGTGGGAATAGAAGTGGCCACACAGTAATGGAACAGGAACAAAATTAGGCAGATTAGAGATAATCTTGCACTGGAGTGATATAACTTTAAGCCACTTAACACCGAATGTTTAGCCAGCCCAGTGGTTAAGAGCTCCAGAAGCCACTAAACTTACCACGTAACAAGGCCCTTACATCTGCATAAGCCTGTAGCAATACAAGTGTGTAAAATCATCCTAACTTTCTCCCTGAATAAAGCAGGGTTAAAGTTGGAGTTTTGCTACACGTAAGACAACAGTGAAGCTTAGGAGGGAGTTAAGTACCTAAGCAAGTAATCTAGATCACTTCCAAGCAGGCCCAGTAGCCTAAACCAAGAAACCAAAAGATCTATCTTCAGGACAAAACAGAGGCACCTACATAGTTTTACAGCAGCTGGAGAAAGGTTTATTTAGCCTTTTTTTTTACTAAGCAGAACTTAGGTACTTAAGTCTTGTTTAGGCATCTACAAGGTCATTATGGATCTGGTTCTCAGCCTTATCATACAATAAGAAAACTTTTCTCTAACATATTTATGGTAGAGGAACAGGCAAGTGGATTCTGCTACATATGGTAGAAGTACCCAGAATCAAACTGTTCTGGGAAAAGGCTGAAGACATGTTAGAGGAAATAACAGGATGCCAGCTATAAGATAACCCTTCGGCATTTTTATTAAACACTGCTAAGAACTCTGACATAAAAAAGAGTCCTAAGGAACTGATCACTCATCTTCCAGGGCCTGCAAGAATTACAACTGCAAAATCCTGGAAGAAAAGCGACACTACTGAAGCTCACTGACTGGTTTAAAAAGGTTTAGTAAGTTTTAGTAATGGAAAAACTGCCCTATCAAGTCAGTGTTCTACATAGGAGGAGGAAGAGATGCTTACTTAGAAATCCGGTGGAAATTCTTGGAATATACTGAAAAAGGATTTTCTCCTTCCAAACCAAAAAAATTGAGAACCTTTTAAATACTGAAAAGTTCAAGTTCTTTGAGCCAATAGTTAAGAATAAAGTAGGAACGAATCTGAAATCTGAAAGCAGAGGTGAACAAAAGATAGTTAACTTTGTATTACTCAGAGTTGTGAGTAAGAAAAAGGGGGTGAATTATTAAGCAGGTCACATATAAAAATGAAAAACAAAAAAAAGAAACCCCCCAAAAAAATTAAAAAAAAAAAAAATCAACTGAAACATAAAGGAACTGTCAGAGACTGAAAGGAAGACAAGAAAAGAACACAAGACTCCTCTGTGGACACCAACTTGGATTAAGGGAATACTGCCTTTGTTTCCTTTTTCATGTCCTTGGGACAAGGTATTTAGCAGAACTCACAGATTTGCTGGAATCTGACAGGGCTGCATCATGAGCACTTCTGCTATGGCCTAGGGCAGAGGTTCCTAAATTTTTTCTTATTGTGTACCCCCTTCCAGATTTACCAGCTGTCAACGTACCCGTACCAGCATATGTTTTATATTTTAACTCCTTAAATGCCAATTATTATATTAATGAAAATTAAATCCACCATTTTACAATTTTTCCCACATACTTCCAGAGATGTCTTGCATTCTCCCAGGGGTACATGTACCACAGTTTGGGAAACCCAGGCCTAGACAATACTGCTAAGGGAACAGGACTATTTGTCTTTATGCATATTTTAGAGGATTGGATACATATTTAAATGTTAAACTTGTAATCTGATGTTGGATTTGTTAATGCAATTCATTTTTTTCTCTAAAATGGGGGTGGTTATCTTTGCTACAACTTGTGCAAAAGTGTTACTGTGATATATATTTAATATAACCTCATTTCAGTGGCTGTTAATAAAAATTCAATTATGGCATTTTCTTATTGCTTGCTGTATTGCCTTTGAAGTGTTGATGGGTTCTTTAATGAAAGAGAACATATGTTCTAGGCTAGGATTAAATGGCAAACTCTCTTGTTGCTTTTCCACAGTTTTTACATACCATGGGGCATGAAAAGTTGTTTTCATACACTAGCAATATTATCTGTAATTTTTCATGCCTAAATATATCATAATAGTTACCCATCTTAATTGGACTACTTTACTTCTGCCAGTCTCCAAAACTCTTTTTAATAAACTTGGGTTAATGTTACACTGCAAGAACTTGCAGCCAATTCCAGTGAAGTAGAACTGCCTGGTGGTGAAGATGCTGGCTTTGGACTTGAGAAAGCTGAATTAAGTGCCATGCCCCACCACAGACTGCTTACCTGAATTAGACCAACTCCCAATCCTGCCTCTCTAGAATGAAGGGCAACACTTTCATACTTTGTATGAGGTGTTGTAAAGACAAAAATACGCCCAACATTGTAAGATGTTTGGATAGACCATGGCGGGGAGACAGGTATCACATACTTCTCCAGAACACAAATAGCTACTTCAGAATTCTTTTCAATGTTTGATAGAAGTTAAGTCAATCTAAAACGTTTATTGCAAGTCTAGAAACATGGGGCCTTATACATGCCACAAAATTGGCCTTTAAAGCAGCTTAAATGCCCTTTTGCACCACTTTAATTGCATTGCTGTTTGCATGCTCAGCAGTGTATCCTGCTTTAAATTACTTTGGTATGTAGCAAGATAAAACACCTCTGAGGTGATTTATAGTTTCATAGTTTCAAGGGTCAGAAGGGACCTGAGCAGATCATCTAGTCCCACCCCCTGCCATGGCAGGAAGAGCACTGGGGTCAAATGACCCCAGTAAGGTGGTCATCCAACCTCCTCTTAAAAACCCCCAGGGTGGGAGCCTGCACCACCTCACTTGGAAGCTGGTTCCAGACTCTAGCCGCCCTGACCGTGAAGTAGCGCCTCCTGATGTCCAACTTAAACCTTCCCTCCGCCAGCTTGTGACCATTGTTCCTGGTCACTCCTTGCGGCGCTCGGGGGAACAGGGACTCCCCCAGCGCCTGCTGATCCCCCCTAACCAGTTTATAACAGGCCACAAGATCCCCCCTCAGCCTTCTCTTTTGAAGGCTGAACAGGTTCAGGTCCCGCAACCTTTCCTCATAGGACCTACCCTGCTGTCCCTTGATCATACGAGTGGCCCTCCTCTGGACCCTCTCGATGCTGTCCACATCCCTCTTAAAGTGCGGCGCCCAGAACTGGATGCAGTACTCCAGCTGCGGCCTGACCAGTGCCGCATAGAGGGGGAGGATCACCTCCTTGGACCTGCTCAAGATGCATCTGTGGATGCACGACAAGGTGCAGTTGGCCTTCCTAGCCGCCTCCCCACATTGCCGACTCATGTTCATCTTGGAGTCAATAATGACTCCCAGATCCTTTTCCACCTCCGTGCTGACAAGAGGGGAGTTCCCCAGCCTGTATGTATGGTGCCGACTGTTCCTCCCCAGGTGCATCACCTTACACTTGTCCGTGTTAAACCCCATCCTGTTCTCCTCCGCCCATCCTTGTAACCTATCTAACAATTTAGTTAGATTTAGTTTGCTACCTAACAAAGTGCAACAGTACATGGGGCGCTGGAAGCCGACGCGCTTGGGGCCTGGAGGGCCCCGCACAGCTCAGGGGCTGTGGGACCTGGTGGCAGCCCGTGCAGGCAAGTTCTACCGAAAAAAAAGCAGCAAGTCTGATCTTTTTTTTTTTCCCTTCTCCCCAGCGCCTGCCTGCCTGAGCTGTGTGGGGTACCAGTGCTCCCCTCCGTGGCTGTGGCGCCCCCCGGGACCACCCGAGCCGGGTGCCAGTGGATAGGTGCCACCTCGGGGGGCCCCCGTGCAGCTCAGGGACCATTCAGCCCACTGGCAGCTCTCCCCCCTGAAGAGACAGTTAAGGATCAGGCCCCCACCCTTGCATACACACCATGGTGGGGGGGGGGGGGGGGGGG
>NW_017729022.1:171439316-171444370 GCF_001723915.1 Gavialis gangeticus | reverse complement strand
CCCCCGGGGGGGGGGGGGGGGGGGGAGGCTGTTCAGTTTAATTCTCCTTAAGTTGAAGCGGTGCTTTTAACAACCCACTGTTTCAATTTAGGGAAAACTAAACCAAATTAAATCCTCACGGCGTGTACAAGCAGCCTTCTTGGCCAGGTACAGACAGTCAAAGCCCCAGGCTGAACCAACTCAATATTTGCAGGTTTCTCTAAACTGCATAGATTGAACAGATAATAAAAGTGAACCAACATTCACTTTGCAACTGGAAAGACAGCCAGGCCTCTGCAGTAGCCCATACTAGTAGCTGGGGGGTGTTGAAGTACACCTCCTAGCTTTCTGGCCACTGCAGAGAACACACGAATACAGCCAAGCAGGGATCATCCTCGATTGGCTGCCAAGCACATGTCCCCATCCCCTTACTATGCCCCCCACAGGGGAACACTCCCTCCAACCCAGGGCTGGCCAGATCTCCCAGCCCCAGTGGGGTTTCCCTGCCCCTGGTGCAGAGGGGATTCCCCCCTTCCACCCCTCAATATGGTCCCACCAGGCTGACAGGCACAGGCAGAGGTTAGGGAGCAGATGCTTTACTGCCTCAGCTCTGCAAAAGGAGGGAGGCAAGGCCAGCTGTGCTCCATTGGAGTAGACAGCACAGCCAAGGGCAGCAAAGCATCCTGGGATGCTGGGGGACTGTGAGTCAGCTTGAATCAGGAGGGAATATGGGACAGAAGTTCCATAAACTAGTTTTATATAAATCAGTTTAGTCTGATACTACATACACCCAGGTAATGGCCTGTGATGCCTAAAAACGTTCCGTGCTATTTTGGAACAGATTGGACGTGTTGTTCCAAAGCTGTGCTTTTTAGTTACCATAACTCAAAACTGAAAACCAGGTGAGAATCACATTGTGCAGTTGCACTATTACAATCAAGGGATGTTATACCTCTCTCATGAAATCCATAAGAAGACAAACTATTAGAAGTGAGACAGCCTAATTTAAAAAATAAGCCCATGAAGAATTACACTTACTGTTAAAGAGGGATCCTATCAATTGTTAATAAAAATATTACTTAACATCTTTAAATGTGCTATAAAGTACTTAATATTTAATTCCAAAGTTTGACCAGACTTTAATTTAGAACTTGCTGGTTAGGGGGAAAAAAAAAAAAAAAAACTGGAAAGCTATTACAATCTATCCTTGTGCTGTAAATTAAAAACAACCTGCTTAGGTCTTAGCCAAAAGTGCTCTCGCTCCCTCAGTACATCAGAAGTTAAATACCACCACCAAAGCATTATAACAATTGCTTGCAGGAAGTCACACTCAACTCAGTTAGGAACACCATATGGTCACTTAACTCAAAAGTGACAATGGTTACTAAACCCAATGAATGCCACTCACAATCAGCTTGTAGATTTATAGTCCTCACTTATTATTTAGCTGTTTTTATATTACTAAAACAAAAGAAGAAGAAAGTGTAGTGTACAACTCAGATACCAGCTCATACATTTGATTAACTCTACTACAAGGTTAAGGGCTTGGAGAAAGAGTAATGCCTACTATTTAAAGTCTACAGTTAGCATATGAGAAACATTACTATGGAAGCTATTCAAAAGCCTCCTCATGGGAAAGGGCAACATTATGAGAACTAAGTGATTTCATATGGTATTTTACCTTTGTTCTTTTATAGCCTTCTTTTTCACCTCCCCCAAGGCAAGTCTTTCTGAAGCTAATTTGACCTCCATTTTTTTCCCCCTGGGGTCCTTGGGGAGCTCCTTCCTTATTTAACCCTCCTCTTTCCTGCTAGTGACCCTCCCCTCTTGTCAAAAAAAATAGCTAGATGTGGCATCCCTTCCTGGCCCCAGAAGACAAACAGTTTGCCATGGCTAAGTTTGAAAAGAACAGTGAAGGGAGAGGAAAGACAAAGAAAAAAAAAAAAAAAGAAATGGTTCAATTGCTAGCCACTTCCTTCTTCCCTGCTTCCCCAACAGCCAGCTGGTTGTTCTGTCTCAATAGCAGCTGTAGTCTGTAGCCTATCATCTGGCAAACAGAAGTATTACCTTAAACTCTTGTCTATTGCAGAAAAGCAGGCAAACAAAAAACCACCATACACTCACAACTCTAGTAAAGGTAGCAGCTATACATACAATGAAAACCCCCACATTTAAAATGAAAGTCAAAAACTAAGGCAGGCAAATGTTCAAATAAAACTGCAGCTCTCACAGTCTAAGTCAGAGAATTATCCTATTGGTTTACTTGTACAAGGAAGGTGGTGGTTTGGATTATAACCATGCGTATCTAATCTCCAAACTACAGACAACAAGCCCTGCATCTTGTTTTCTGTCTGGAAACAATATTTTTATTCTTTCCATTTGAATGCATAAAATCTTCATATCATCCTCCTTATATAGGCTCACTGTATTCTCCATATTTCATACTCTTATTGTGTAAAATCCTATTTCCAGCTATTCAACTCAATCCACTGCTGATCTCAGAACAATTCATTTCTCAACAGGCTATTATGTTACTTCTTTACTACAGAGGAGTGGAGGGAGGAGAAAGGCAACATTTCTGTAGAATATTAGACTTTCCTTTTTTAGTGAACGATTAAAAAAAGGAAATCAAATACTATGGTCATTACATAAGCATATTCCTGATGGGCAGAATATCAGTAGGGACCTACCCAAAATCAAGGTGGCAGATGGGCAATTTCGCAGGCTGACTGCAACACAAACTGCCATTTCCCCAGACTTATAGCACCATCCCAAGCCATTGATTGGGCAAGAGGCCCCAGTAGCCCCAGCCCTCACCACTGATTGGTCAACAGGGCTGCCTTTGTGACCCCATCCAGCACAGCTAATTGAAAGAGGGGTGGGACTACATGAAGGGCAACCCTCTCAGCCAATCAGTGGCAGAGGGTGTGGCCACCCTCCTTTACATTGGCAGCTCCCCCCAACCTGCCCCCCATGGGCTGCGAGGCTGGGCCACAACAGCCACCGGCTCCCACTGGGGAGCCAGCATTTTATTAGTAGTAAGTCTCCTGCCCCCCGAGATTCCACACAATATTGAGGAAATGGCTGTTTTTCGCAGTTTCCGTGAAAATCATGAAATCGCAGTTTGATCAGGTCCCTAGGTATCAGTGACTAAAATACTCAACACCACACAAAAAACAAACAGAAAAAAAAATGATTTATTCAGATTGTAAACTTGTTGGCAAAGGCTGCCTCCAACTCGGTGCACGTACAGCACCCAGCACAAGGCGGCCTTCTTGCTGGTTAGAGTTCTTAAGTACCATTCTAATATAAATAATTCAATAAACATATAAATACCCTTAACTGGTCATTTCCCTAGATGTAGATTCTTAGTTATTTACCTGGATATTCCTTTGTACTGTAAATAAATACACAGCACTCTTATATGCATAGCAGATAAATTCATAGTTCACTTAACATCCCACAAGGCCTGTACCCATCTTGCTGCATACTGCTTACACTGTAAACATAGATTTAAGTGCACAGAATGCTTAAATGCCTAGCATCTTTCTGCCTGACTGTACTTTGTAAATTTAATGTACCTGGGCTAACTGAACACAGACTGTAACCGTCTACTTTGTAACTATACTAGTTTAAAAACGCCAAAAATAGTGAAGGGAAGCAGATGTCAAAGGGCTGCTATTGGAAGTCTTGAAGCAACATGAGCTTAGACAACTTTACAGCTATCTCCCCACATTTTCAAGGCTTTAGTAGCAGCTTCCAGAGTGACTCTGAAACTGCAGCGTTTCAAAGCTACAAACGCCATAGCACTGTAGCTATTCTTTAAGCACACAGCACTGTCAGTATTGTGATATTAGCAGCCCTTAATCTCTCCATTTTCAAGACTTCTAATACCAGCCCCAACAGTGACTGTTAGATACTTTGAAAATGAAGGTAACTTTTTATTGTCAGGGCTGCTCTTACAAACGTTGAAAATGAGGGGAGTTAGGCTAGATTTGCACCTTATATACTAACCAAAGTAGATAGATACAAACAGCACAAGCTTTCATGGGCTGAAACTTACTTTTATCAATTTGGGGGCTGCTAAGACCACAACAATACACACTCAAAAAGCACCAGGGCTAGGGACAGAAGTTACACACAAACCGGATTAAATGATCAGAAACTGGTTTAAACCTGTAACAGAACAAAAGTTCAGTACACATAAGCCAGTTTCAAAGGGAATTTATATACATACCTTTTTGTACTGTGATGCGCCAGAGACCCAACACTTCAGAGCAGGCTCAATTAATCAAGTCTGCTTTGCACACGAGCTGATGCAAACTGTACTCTGCCACGTGCAGTTGTATAAGTGGCAAAATGCACGTCAGCGCACAGAAAATAGTGGCAGTGAGCTTTTGAACTAAAACCTTCTATTCTCTCCACATTTCTCCACTTATACAACTGCAAGCGATGCAGCGGCAGGCACTTTTCAAATCACCCAGCGCTGTGGCACTTCCATGTGTAAAAATGCCCCAAATGGCTGAAACTGGTTTAAGATAAACCAGGCTGAATGCAGTACCAGACTTAACTGATTTGGTTAAACCAGTTTATGAAACTTCTGTCCCAGACTTCTTCCTGTTTCAAGTTAAATCACAGTCCCCCAGCATCCCAGCATGCTTTGAAGCCCTCAGCTGGGCTGTGCTGTACTGTCTGCTCCAAAGAGCCAGGTTGTCCCCCCGCTCCCTAGATAGGGCAGTGCGGGCTGGCTGACAAGTGTTGAGGGGGAGGGGGAGGAAAGACTAGCCCAGCTGGTGATGCAGCCCAGTCTGCAAGGGAGGAACTGCCTCCCTTGTCAAACCACAGCTGGGGGCTGGGGGCTGGGGACTGGGGCCAGGGAGGGGGGTTAAACACCCCTTCCCCTGCTCAAACTTACTGCTGGCATTGACTGTGGACTACAAATTGGTATACCTCTAATGCGCATGTGGCAACTGGGGCTACAGGGTGCGTCCCCCTCATAATTCTCTCTCCCATCTCTGCAGCCGCCCACCCCTAGCGCAGCCCTGGCCCAGGCCTCCTGCCAGGAAGACCCCAGT
>NW_017729022.1:171438085-171439216 GCF_001723915.1 Gavialis gangeticus | reverse complement strand
CCCCCCCCCCCTCCTCGTGCCCCCCCAGACAAGCCACTTGCAGCTCCGTCCCATACCCCACCCAAACCCCAGTCCCAGCTTCCCCTCCTCCTTTACTGTGGCTGCCTTGATCTGCCCATTCAACAACCCTTCCCTCCCCCTACAACAGACTTACCAGCAGGACGCTGCTCTCCAAGCTGCTGGGCTGCATATCGGCAATCAGCCAATATGGCTTTAGTAATTGGTTATCAGTATCAGCCCAAAAAAGCCTTTATGGTTGCACCCCTAGTTTACATTAAATTCAGATAACTGCCTACTTCTGAGAAGTGCAGACTTTTCAGTCCCACGGCCATGCACTTAAATAGAGTGCACAGTAGCAGAAACTCAGAAGTTCAATTTACTGTATTTCTCACATACAATACGACCTAAATAAGATATGTACCTTGCTTTTGAAAGATAAAAGGAAAAAAAAAAAACTCTCCTTGAAAATACCCAATTTCCAGCAGCTGATGGGGGGGGCAGGGGGGGAGGAGGTGGGTGTTGTATATAAGAAATTATAGTATTTGTTTTATTTGGAAATACAAGCTAGTAGGAGT
Organism: Gavialis gangeticus; assembly: GCF_001723915.1. Lineage (NCBI taxonomy): Eukaryota > Metazoa > Chordata > Crocodylia > Gavialidae > Gavialis > Gavialis gangeticus. Next base: position 171,438,641 of record NW_017729022.1, on the reverse strand, counting down.
AGACAAGCAATTGTAGCAGGAACATACAGATGCTGATGTTACTACAAACATCCAATAGTTTTCTACGTTTTTTCACTCTATGCTCTCTCCCCTGGGGGGTTCACTCTAACCCCTTCCCACTGCCACCCCTGCTGTCTTATTCCATGTGCCCTACTGTGCCCATTAAACCCTATACATCACTTTTTCCTTTCCCTTTTCTATTTAAACCACATTTCCTCTCAACCACTTGCCATCATTAAAAGGCCAGCAGGGGAAAAAAAATAAGAGGACGCAACCAACAGTACAAGACCCCACTGTTTATTCTGCTTCCATTAGGTTCCTTTCCCATGGCAACTGTCCCCCTCCCCTCTCTTTCCCCTTTCCACTCTCCCCCATGTCTATTTTGACTGTATGCTGATCAGGGCAGATACCTCTTACTGTAAAAGTAAAGGGCTATCCAGCATAGTGGAGTTTGATGTCATTTTAGGATCTGAAATACAACAACCACCACCACAACAATAAATACTACCACTTGTATATGGGTACAGAGCCCAAAGCACTATCAAATGCAGACCCC
>NW_017729022.1:171431001-171438007 GCF_001723915.1 Gavialis gangeticus | reverse complement strand
CCCCCCCCCCCCCCAAAAAAACTTAACACGTCCTACACTTCGTGAATTCTTCAGACTATTAAGCGTGGTTCTACAAAAGGCTCTGGGACAAACAGAAGCATCCAAAATTTTAATTTTCTTTGCATATTCACGCGATTAATTTTAAGTCCACCAGTGACTTTTCTTTGGCCCCAAAAGCATGGACACTTATTAACATACATGCAGTGAATGTACCTGTTCTCATTTAACCTCGGAAGATAAAAAGTCCTGGGTCTGGCTAACACGTGGATGAATGATCACCTTATAATCCTAGGCACCACAGATACAAGCTGAGTCATGGTTTAACACTTAGCAAATACTACACCTTTGAAATCAATGGCAAGTGACTATGGCAAGATTTCATTCAGCCCCAATGCTGCTGCTGCTGAAGTGGACTGACAGAAATAAGAAGAAAGTAGTCCCTGGTACCTGAAGTGAAACAGGCATAAGCATTTGCAGGATTGGGGCTGGTAGTATTTTCTTTTCCTACAATGGAAAAAGTTACATGAATTTCCCATTATAGCAAAAGAGAAATTGTTCGCATCTTCAATTAAAAATTCTTTAGAATACCCTACAGTCATTTAGTTATGTTCCTTATTAAGCTTATGTATTTTAAGTATTCGCACCTCTCTACCTGCATCCCCCAAAAGTCAATAAAATGGCTAACTTTCAGCCATGCATTTAATTTACTACAGCCAGAATGTGCCAAATTCCTTCCCTGTTTGGTATAGTTGTGTTTTGCAATAAAAACAACTATTTAAGAGGTATATAGTAATTAAAGTAGGCCCCGAGTTGGACTGGGCCTACTTTTATCCAACTCAGAGCCTACATTTATCCCCCATATGACTAGTTTCATTGGCTTCAACAAGAAGATTCAAGAGAAACAGGCCAGAGGATTTACTCCAAACACGTTAAAAAATTGTCATATACCCAGTGACAAGTCCAAGGGTTATACACATTTATTCCTGAATTATAAGATATTCTCTTTGAGTGGATTCTTAATATCACTTCAGAGACAGGGCAATAAAGCCTATCTTGAAGCGTCATTTACTTCACTGTCAGGACCCAGAGGCTTCTGGGTCCAGCGCAGTAGTACCGGCATGTTTCCTTGCCTGATATAAGGCCCACTATAGCATCATAGGGATGCACAGAGCCATCCTTAGGGGTATGTGGGGCCCAGGACATATCAGCCTGTGCAGGGCCCAGGGTGGGGAAGTGGTGGTGAGCAGCCAGGGCTGGCAGAGTGGGTGGAGGGGTGGCAGCGAGTGGCTGGAGCTGGCAGAGCCAGGGATGCGGTGGGTGCTCAGCAGCAAGAGCCAGTGGTGCTCAGCAGCAAGAGCCAGTGGTGCTCAGCAGCAAGAGCCAGTGGTGCTCAGCAGCAAGAGCCAGTGGTGCTCAGCAGCAGTGGTGCATGACGGGGCCTATATGACACTGACCGCAGAGCCTCCCAAGGCGCAGGGCCTGGGGCAATCATCCCGATTCGCCCCCCAAGGGACCGCCCTGGGGATGCAACATCACTCCTCTTCCACAAGTTGCTATACCATATGGACCCCAGCCCATCCCCTTCTCTCCATCAGGGGCCACGGACAACAGGAATGGCAGGACCTTTCCTAGAAGAGGACAGAAGGAAGAAGCTAATCTGCCTACCAGACACCACACTCAGTAGTGTTCACACTCCTCCTTCCAGATTTGCCCCAGCTAACCCAACAAGTTTTGGAAGTGTCTCCTTAATGTGACCGCATGCGCGAGGCAACAAGATGGCAGGAGTCCCCTCTCCCCCTGCCGCGGGACCGGGGAGAGGAAAGAAAAGGGTGCGCTTTTTAAAACCAGTGATAGGGCGAACTTACTGTTCGTCAGCTCGTCATCGCGTGTGTCATCTGAGCAATATAAGGGAGCCCCTAGCCGCACCAGAGCGAGGTCGTCGTTACCCGCTCCGCTGTAAAAAAGGGACGCTAGACTGATCATCTAGCTCCCGCCTCCCATCCGCGCCTAGCAACCCCGGACGCCATTTGTACTTACTGGGACATGTCTGCTCGTTGTATTCACCCTGTTTGCTTCTATCTTCTGTCACCCGCGGCTGCAGCCATAAGTAATTAAAAAATCCTTTGATTTTCTCACATCATCCCACCTGCTGCTTGTTAATTGTTAATTACAACCATGTGTAAGCTGGACTTGCACAACCCCACCGCCCGCTAAAAGTCCCAAAGCTTTATCCGGTCCTCACGCGCAGCAGTAGCAGCGTGACATGGCGTCACGAACAGGATCGGGACTTTTAGACCCGCTGGTCACCACATGTCCGTGGGGCAGGGGATGCTGCCCCACTGAAGATGATGTTGAATTATGGGCGCATACGAGTTACCATGCTGCTAGCTTGGCTCCCAAAACTTGCCGAGCCTGTTTGTCCCTGAAGAAGGGCCAGAAGGAATGGGCTTTTGAGGGGACGCCCTCAACCGTAGGATGTCTGTTAACGGACTCTAAAACCTTGTTCCGTCCGCTAGATGAGGGGCAAACACTGTCCCTAAAGAAAGTTAAGGGGTACGGGATAGGAGATCCCACCCCAGCACAAACCTGGGCACGGGGGCTGCGACACTTAAAGAGCCTAGGAGTCGATACGCCCGCGGAAAATTATCGCTGCCCGCCATTAAAAGAAGGCTCTCTGGGGCATGAAATGGCCGGGGATTTGATCAGTGATTTAGAAACACATGGGAAAACCGCACAAAAGTGGTCGGGGCCCACGTGGGATAAAGCAAAGTGCCTAAGTATTGTGTATCAGCATTTTGTTAACGCAGTGCGGTCATATGTTAACTTGGAGTCTCAGCTCTATGCTGCAGTGCAATGTGCAGCCGATGAAAGCCAAGAAGTGAAGCAGGCGGCGGAGACACCATTGCCCGCGGAGCCTGTAGCTCCACCCACAGCACCGCCCCCTCCATACAACGGCCCGAAAGGCGGGCCAGCAGAGGAAGTTCTACCCACCCTCTATCCAAAGCTGTCAGCTCTCCCTGACGAGTCAAAGTCCACACCCCCAGCGACACCTGCCCCACTTACGGCTTATCCGATCAGCACAACAAAGATCACCATCAGGCCAGCAGGACAGCCAGTGACAAACACCTCCTGGAGGAGTAGGTCATGACAGAGGTATGTGACCCGATTACCTCCACATCCCGCCATCCAAAGGAGCCACCACTAGTTTGGCTGAGCCACACGGTCATAGAGTTTGGTTATGATTGAGTGGACCAAGAAAGTTCCCGACGTTATGAAGAACCAGAGTTTAAAGAGCAGGTTTGTTCAGGAGACAAACAGAGAGAACAAAGAGAACAAAAGAAGTCTGAAGTACAGAAGGCCACAAAGAAAAAAAAAAAAAGTTAAGAAAAAGCGGAAGAGGTCCAAAGGTGATTCCAAGGTGTCTGATGAAGACACTGTTCCATACCATAAGAAGAAAAAAGGTCCTCATACTCGCATATTAACGCACCATAATTGGCTAAGCTGGCGTGACCCAAAATTACCGTAAATCTTAACTTGTTATGTAGAACTTGTTAATTGTTATTAATATGTTATCTTGTTGCAGGTTCAGAGCAATGACTTACAAGAAAATTCCTTTCTGATGGCATTAGCTATCGTGTCCTGCAATTGCGTAAATGATACGCAAGAAAATGGCACCTTCGTTGCATGTACCGACCGAGTCCCCAGTGTTCAGCAGTTAGGCCTTTCATTTACCCCATTTACTTTTAATAATTCCTTCGAATTCACATCCTGGGCCAATTTTCCTAGTTGCCCGTTGGGGCGTCCCAGCACGGTTGATGGCATTTCCCTAAATCCTATTAATTTAACAAACTCAGTAGCCCCTATAGTATGGCTAAAGAATGGTACTGCCACAGACCAACTACTGTTATGTAACACCTCCATGCAGCAAGCAATTTTTATGTGGTGGCCAACCTTTAATAATAACAACTGCCACCACTCCGCATGGGTTTCCCAACTTATAAGCACCCCCTATTTTGGAAAAGTCGTTTCCCTTCCAGCAGGCCTTCAAACCTTAGTCTTGGCCTGTAAGGCAGCAGCAGTGCAGTGCAACTACCCGACTAGTACCGATGCAGTCACGTATGTTCCATCAAACTTTAGCCCAGCGGCTTTCGGGCAAGTGCGTGCGCACGCTCCGAACCTAATTCTCCATAATTGTTCCAATTCCCCAGCAACCGCTCTTTGTGATAGCCATTCCCCAACAGATGCCTTACCACCAGGATGGGTATGGCTTAATCTTAACACCTCTCGTGCCTTTTTAGACAGCCAGCCAGATCCCGACTATAAGTGGATGTTAGTTACCACTGCCCTCAACATGAAACAGTTTATACTTTATCCCGAGTCGCCTTTTTTCCAACGCCCACAGTCTGGCCGTGAAAAACGCAGCGCGTGGGATCAAGTGTCCCACCTCGAGTGGCTAGGCACTATATTCCCTTCAGTCAGTACCCCCCTTGCGTTAACTAAACTTGTGTATCATAACCAAGCCTTTGAGGCCTTTGGTAATTTCACAAAAACAGGTTTCAAGGAGATGGAACAAGCGATCAACGAGCTTCAACAAGCCGTTTACTTTAACCACCTCAGGTTAGACTATCTGTTAGCCACAGAAGGTGGCCTTTGCACCGCCCTAGATGACATCTACAACGGCTCTTCTCCATCCGAAACTGATAGTCAACTACAATGCTGTTTGCATTTCACCCCTGCTAGCTTCAATCTCACCGACGTCCTGCAAGAAACTGACGTTGCCCTCAACCTTACACGCCAAGCCCGCGATGTTGGTTCTAACTCCAACTGGCTGTTTAGCTGGCTCGACGTGTTCAGACTTGGTCACTTAAAGCGCCTAGTGGTTACGGCCTTAACCATTTGTTCTATTGGCGTTATAATACGTTGTTTATTCTGTTTTTTATTGCAGTGGCTAAAGTCGCAATTAGTACATTTATCTGCATTTGTGTACACCTGTTTACCCAATGGCGAAGCAACTATGAGTTCAGCTGTACAAGAGCTGTACCCTGAAGACGAGTACAGTACCATAATTTAGAGCATCTTGCTGCCTTGCGCAAGGGGGCATGTCTCCTTAATGTGACCGCGTACACAAGGCAACAAGATGGCGGGAGTCCCTGCCCCCCGTGCCACGGGACTGGGGAGGGGAAAGAAAAGGGCGCACTTTTTAAAACCAGTGATAGGGCGAACTTACCGTTCGTCAGCTCATCATCGCGTGTGTCATCTGAGCAATAAGGGAGCCCCTAGCCGCACCAGAGCGAGGTCGTCGTTACCCGCTCCGTTGTAAAAAGGGGGCGCTAGACTGATCATCTAGCTCCCGCCTCCCGTCCACACCTAGCAACCCCGGACGCCATTTGTACTTACCGGGACATGTCTGCTTGTTGTATTCACCCCATTTGCTTCTATCTTCTGTCACCCACAGCTGCAGCCATAAGTAATTAAAAAATCCTTTGATTTTCTCACATCATCCCACCTGCTCCTTGTTAATTGTTAATTACAACCACGTGTAAGCCAGACTTGCACAACCCCACCGCCCACTAAAAGTCCCAAAGCTTTATCCGGTCCTCACGCACAGCAGTAGCAGTGTGACAGGAAGCACTTCTACTTGTGTGACAAATGTCAAGAGAAAACATTACATGACAAAAAATATACACAATGGCCCTGGGAGAACCAGCTTATATCATATACAAACTGTTAGCAAATCCCTCAAACCGTCTCTCCTCCCTCACCTGATACTTCTCAGACCAAGATGATCAAAAAATACATGTGCACAGCCTTGCCATTAGTAACACGAAAGATAAGGACTAAGGGACATTTCCCAAGAAAACTAACTCCCCACAGCATGTATGCACAAAAAGTAGTACAAAAAGTTAATTCACTTAGGCAAGGCTTTTTAAATAAGGGACAGAAGAGAGGACAAAGGCTATGCCTTGGTTTAACATTGCCCTATGTACATTAACTCTTGCCTGGGAAGAAGTGACAAGGGTGCACACCAAGACTTAGGGCTTGAACGTGCAGAGACAGATAAGGTAAACCCCTGCAACACCAGAAAACTCCTTCACTCTGGTGCAAAGTTACTGGGAGGTGGAAAAAAAGTCTTGAGTCAAAACTCACTGGTGTAAATCATTCGTGCATAGGGCTCTCCTGCCTGCATTTGTTCTGCAGCAGCTGCTCGCTATAGCTGAGCAATTCTCAAAAAACCAGCGTCAAGGAGTGTTGCAGCCCGTTGGCTCGTAGCACCGGCTCTCAACCTTCTTAGAGAGCTCCAGGGCAGCCCTTGGGCACCGCCAGCCCCTGGTGCTCGCTTGGAATCACAGAAGTAGGGCTGGACGGGACCTCCAGAGGTCATCTAGTCCAACCCCCTGCCTGGGGCCGAATCACCCCTATCCAAACCCCGCTATACAACAGGTTTTCCTGGCCGTGGAGAAACAGAGCTGTTCTGCTGTTGCCTGGGCCGCGCTGAAATCCTTACAAGACTGCCGTGCACAGTCATCGTGCCATTGGGCACCCAAACATGATTTGCAAGGCAAACCCAGAGATTTCCACTAGGTATCCAGAGGGTCCAAACCATGCTGCCCTGCTGGGGAGAAACAGTCTTTCCCAGCTCTCAGGAGCACCAGAACAGCTCCAGAATGGTCCAAATGTCCAAAATGTCGGCTTGCAACGCTCTTAAGACTCTTGGTTCAGAGATGATACCTTATAAAAAAAAATACCCCAAGTCACAGAGACCTCAGGCTGGAACTGACCTCCACAGGTCGTCTAGCTCAACCCCATCTGAGGCAGGATCAGCCTTATCCCAATCATCCCATACAGCCAGGGTGCAAATTACATGGGAGTTTGGGGGGGGAGCAGTGACCCCCCCCCCCAAGAGACAAGAACCCCCTTGTAAGATTTGAAAAAGTCATAAGGGGCTGGGGGGGAGGTCTCACTTAGCTGCACTTGTTAATCAACGAAGGGCTTCATTTTAATTTTT
>NW_017729022.1:171420864-171425813 GCF_001723915.1 Gavialis gangeticus | reverse complement strand
GGGCGGGGGCGTCTCGGGGGGGGGCCGCGCGGCGTCCCCGCCGTGGCGCAGTTACCATGGGACGGACGCCCTCTCCCTCCGGAAGTCACCGCCGGGAAAGGGAGGCGGGGCCCCCGCTTCGCCATCTTGAGTGTGGCGCCAGGTGGGAGAGCGGGAGAGGGTGGGCACCATATTGAGTGCGGCGCGGCCGCCCTCCCCCCGGTCTTAAAGGGCCAGGCATAGGCGGCGCGATGAGGGTAGGGGCGTGATCGTGCTTGCGCGGGAATTTTCACCCGTGCACGATGTGCGATCAGGCATGGTCCAAGCGTGCAAAATGTAGACTCGCAGCGCTCTTAAAACTCTTGGTTCAGAGATGATACCTTTTATTAGACCAACTAAGAAATGGCAAAAAAAAACCCAACCAAAAAAACCTTCTTTTTTTTTCAAATCTTTTTGCGATTTCTTAGATGGTCTATAAGAAACGGCCAAAAAAACCTACCTTACTTTTTAAAAAAAAAAAATCTTTTCTTAGTTTTTGTGATTTGCTACAACCTGAAGCAAGAGTTATAGAGTTTTGCATTTCTTTTGGTCTCGGATCAACACGGCTACCAAATGCACTCCCCATGGGTAAATGGTGCCACCTAGGCCAGTGGGGGCACATGCCCCTCCAGCAACCAGTCAGCAAATAGGGGGGTGGGGGTAAGCAGCAAGTGCAGCCAGTCAGGGGATGCAGCCCTCTGTACTCCCTACACGCTGCCACTGCCATGCCCAAAATGTAGGATTATTTTTGAGGTATGCAGGTTGCAGTCGTGTTGGTCTAAGGACATAGGCAGACAAGGTTCTTTGGGTCAGTCTGATATTTTTTATTAGAGCAACTCAAAATTGCAAAAATTCTTCTTTGCAAGCTTTTGGGTATAAATAGCCTTCATCAGACAGAGAAAGCATCTGCAGATGGTCTGTGCTCTTCCTGGATAATGAATAATAATAATTATCATTCCTGGATAATAAAAGATATCAGATAATTTTTGAGGCAGCTCACTGATGCAGCATATGCAAAACCCAGGTCACTCTCTGGGAGCCTTACTTGACTTCTGGGTTTGTTGCCAGCACTTTCTTATGCCTGCTGGCCACCAAATCAAAAAATGTTTTCCTTCCACTCTGATGACCCAGTGCTCGCTCACTCACTGGTGTTACAGTGAGCAATATCAAGTAAATAAGAAGGCTTATTTGCATATGTATTTGCATATTTTTTCAGTGTAAAGTTTTTCACCAAATATGATCATTTTGAGCTCCTGATACAATAATTTCATATTTAAGACCTGGCAATGCTGAGCAGCACAGCCAGATCGGGCCCTGCAGGGAGGCTGATGCTTAGGGTGCTGGCTTCAATCACAGAGAAGAAGCTGCCCTGAGATCCTTACAAGACTGCCGCGCAACTGTAGCACCATTGGGTACCCAAACACAGTTCTCAAGGAAACCCAGAGATTTCCACTAGGAATCCAAAGGGTCAAAACTGTCAAAGCTGGGGCCAGGATTGGTCCTGGCGAGGGCACCTGGAATGGGGCCCAAGCCATTCCTAGGGGTGGCACAGAGTACCAGGCCCTCCTCATGAAGGCTCTGTCACCCCAGACCCCAGGTAGGGTGGGGCCTTCCATGTCACCAGCCGGTCACCTGTGTCAGCTCGGGTGCTAGTTGCCTGCAAGAGGTCATCTGTGTGTCCCGCTGCTTGCAGCTGCACCACAGGTGGCATCATCACCACTGTGAGGGAGAGATGCACCAGCCCTTAGAGGTCAACAGGAACCCAGCCATTGAGTAGATTAAGAGACACACTCTTAGGGGATATTTGTGGCTAAACTAAGCACTGAGCCCAGGTCATAAGAACATGAGACCTGCCATTGCCTGGGTCAGAGCACAGGTCCATGCTGCCCAGTCTTCTGTGTCACATGGAGGCAGAGAGCAGGCTGGGTCTGGCTAGGGTTTGCTTCCACTGTTCCTCTCACACTTGCAGCCTCCAGCATTGAAGGTCTAGAAAGTTTTGATGCCCAGACCGTGTCCCTCAATCCCATGTTCAATAACTCCTGATGCCTCGTTCCTCCAAGTTTCTGTCCAGTCTCTTTGAATCTCGCTAAACTGTCAGCTTCCATCAGATCTGGTGGCAATGATTTCCACACTTTAAGGGCTGCACCTTAAAGGCTGGAGGCTGCAAGTGGGAGAAGAGCCAAGGAAGCACCGCACCCTGATCATTCTCCTTTTCAACATCTGCTCTTTGCCATGCTGTGACACAGGCCTTTTGATATCCTATTCTGGAATGTGAGCCAAACCCCACTAAGTAGAGCTATAAGCCCCCTCCCTATGAAGGCCACCAAGGACACATCACTAATCATGTGGGACAGCTGAAAGACAAACCAGGGGTGGGAGTGAAGGTCATAAGTTCAAAACAAGTGAGCTAAGGGGGGGGCACTGAGCAGAGTATACTTGATACTGTCAATTGGCCCTTGAATGTGTTCAAGGAGCCAAGGGAACCGTGTGACACAGGATCCTGGGCAAGTTGAACCTATGCTGTAACCCAAGAAGTGGCAGTTGTTAAGCTTATGCCTCCTAAATCCCCCCTCCAGCATGGTCCCCACAGCCCCACCTTTCCTTCCCAGTCATCCTGAGAACTGCATGGTGCACCAGCTGTGGTACACTAAAAGGTAATGGACACCATGCACATGCTGAGCTAGAACATTGACTGGTGATGGCAATTTATAGGCCTCCAAAACATCTTTGAAAATTGTACCTTGGTTGCTATAACATACCCCAGGTCTGTCCAACTTCTGAGTGGCTAAGGGTCACCAGCCCCACTACAGCACAGGCTGATAGCTAGAAAATGATATTTAGAGGTTTGCTTTTGGGAACTGGCTTGTAGGTAAAGTAGATATGCATTAGAATAATGATCCAGGAGGATGGCAAGAGTTAATTGGTTTCTAAAAGCCTGTTTCTGACAACATTTCCTTTAAGGCCCACTGTGTCTAAAGCCAGCAGACGCACAGGCTGGGAAATTGAAGACATGTACTACACTGTTCCGTAAGATGAGATAAGGTGGATTTAGGTCACAGTGCCCAACTGCAGAACCCTTGGCATTTCCAGTTTGGTGAACAGAACAAATTAGGAGGCCTGGTAAACAACCAAATTAAGGTGTGTGCATGTGATGGGTTTGTAAAACAAAGGAATATGCTGACAGGACAAAATGTGGACAGTATGATGACCACAGAAAAATCAATCAATGATGCCTGGGAATGAAGAATCATCAGAGGGCAGAAAGAATACAAAAGGAGGGATTTCAGAGTAGCAAAGAGTCCCTGAAAGGAGAACTCAAGGTCACCATGGGCAAAAGGCATACCACTGGCCCATCTCACCCATCCCACTGTGAGGGGGACAGGGGGCTGTGCCTCGGCCCTCAACCTCCAGGCTGCTATCTGATATTCAAGAGAGAACCACAGGGTGAAGCTTGCATACTGGCCAGATGTACCTTCCCTCTGTAACAGCTCTAGGACTGGTAGATAATATAATTGTTTGCATTATTCTTATCTGCTACCACTATGTATCAATAAAATTTGTGTATTATCAAATGGAGAGGCTGTGGTTGGTCTCAGGGCTTGGGTCCACCCAGAAAAAGGTATCTGGGTCATAAATCCAGTGCCAACATAGGCCACACACCATCCCCTACTGCCCTGTACAGGTACCCCCCATCATGCTGTGTGATAGGTGTCCACCCACTAGACTGTACCAGTGTTCCCACCCCCCTAGAATATGCTGCATGCTCCCCACCACATGGTGGGATCCCCCCACTGCACCCTGTCAGTGTTCCTGTTCTTGGGTCCCCCAAGTCCTCCCACTGAAGGCTCCATCACCTGCACCACACTACATTCTCTTGCTTCCAGGGATAGGGGCAGGACACAGAAACAGGAGGAGAGAGGCAGTAGCAGTAGCTGGAATGGTAGGAGGAAGCGCCACCTGGACCAGGAGCCTAGGGGCCAGAGCTTAACTCCATAGGGGCCACATGTAGCCCACAGGCTACCAGTTGGACAGCCCTTATATACCCCATGCAAGTCAGTATAAGTTATGGGAGATAACAAGGGCAGCTTTGACACATTGCACAACTCAATTTCTTTAGGAAGGCAAAAGTATTAAGGCAGTGAGATGCCAGGTGTATCTGCCTAGCAGGTGTTTTCCAGTCGGTTTAGGAAACAGCAGACCCTCAAGGCATAGCTCTGACTTGCCACATTACACAATGAAGTTTGCACCATCAGCTTATATCAGGTGACTAAATGCATTAAACCTGTCAGAGTTTGGTAGAAGAAGGATAGATGGAAACAGTAGCACTTCCTTATCATGTTACTTTTTCACAGTGTTTAATACAAGACACTTAATTACTCTTCACAATGTCTCTCTGCAGTGGGTAGGTAAACTCATTTGTAGGCAGAGGAAGCAAGGCTCAGTAAAACAACTTACCCAGAGCCAGAAAACAAGTAAAGAGCTTAGGAAAGAATGCAGGAGTTCCTGCCTCCTATCTTTTATGCCATCTAGCATCCCCTTTACTTCAATGGAAAATTACAATTTAGCACTTTGTTACATCAGAACCTACGAAGTAATGTGCAGAAGGTACTCTAAAATGGTTTCCCCATTCTAGAGCAGGGGTGGGCAATTTTTTCAGGTGAAAGGACACTTAATGAGTTTGGGTGAGCTATCGAGGGCTGCATGGGTAGTCCTGCCCCTTGACAGTTGCCCCACCCCTTTGTTGCCATCTTGGGACCAGAAGTCCCACCCCCTAACCCCTGACCTTTGCCACCAGAAGCCCCTCCCTTTGCCCTCCAAAAGTACTATTCGGGGGGGGAGACAGGGGGAGTTGCCATCTTAGAACCAGAAAAAAACCAAATCATACACTAAAAGTCAAATACCTACTATAACATATTTTAATTTTATTAAAA
>NW_017729022.1:171412006-171415864 GCF_001723915.1 Gavialis gangeticus | reverse complement strand
GAGAGCTGGGGTGTATGGTAGGGTGTGGATGTGGGGGATGTATGGTGGGGTGTGGGTGTGGTGTTTATGGTGGGTGTATGGTGTGTGTGTATGTGGGTGGAGTGTGGGGGTGTGTATGTGTGTTAGGATGTGGGTGTGTGAGGGAGGTTTGTGTGGAGGTGTGGCTGTGCATGGGGAGGCCTAGGGTAAGTTGTGGGGTTGTGGGGCCAGAGTGTGGGTATGAGGGAGGTTGGGGGTGTGTGAGGACCCCCCTACACTCTCCCCATGGCACAGCAGCAGGCAGGGCACTCAGGGCACAGGCATCTGGTGGAACATGGCTCTGGCCAGCACTGCACATCATAGCAAGACACACAACCTCTGCCAGACTGCCTGTATCATCAGCACTCCCCGCCCCTCACACGCAACTTGCACAGCAAGGCGGGAAACCCCACATGCTGTGCCAGCTGCCTTCCCTGCCAGGGCTTCACAGCATGAGAGTGAAGCCTCATGGAACACAGCAACTAATTTTCCATAGGCATTCAAAAATTTTAACTCGTTCACTTTCAGTATACTGGCCCCTAGGGGTATGTGAAGCTTTAGTCACCAATTCAATTCAGAGAAAATTCAAGCTGATTCGGAGGCTGAATCACCGAATCCAAATTTAATTGGGAGAACAGAAAAACCCTCCAAATCGATTTGAAGCCTCCAAATTGATTCAGAAAAGATTTGGAGACTCGGAAGGCAGTCTTTCAGGGGAACAGAAACTGAGAAGAGGAAGGGGGAGCAGGGGGGGGAAGACTGACATCTGTAACTGGCCAGTGACTGTGATCTTTCCCTGAATCCCCTTCCACAGTGCTCTGGGGGAGGGACATAGAAACAGCACATAAGCCTCTGTCTGCAACCTTTCTGTCCCTTTTGTGAGCTATTTCTTCCTGAGCACCAGGAAGGCCCCCTGTTACAGGCTACCATCCCTGCTAGTTTCATCTGAATGCATCTTAACGCACACACAAAGTCACACGTCATGAGTTTTGCTTGTCAGCAACTTGAGGTACAGTTTCCCAGAAACCCCTGCACCTATCTCCTTGAAACTTGGCCGGCTTCAATCCCTCAGAAGGGGCTACCATCCCTGCTGTTTTCATCAAAATCTGCCAAAAAATGACAAAGTTACAGGTATTTTAATTATTCCCCATTATAGTCTATGGCTGAATCTCCAAATCTCTCTGAATCAGCTATCCAAATCTCCGAATCAAATCACTGTCCTCCAAATCAGTTAAATCCAAACTGAATACTTCCCTATTTGCACATGCCTACTGGCCCCTTGTTGCATGCCTGTTTCCCCAAATGTTTTAGCAAACAAATGTAAGCATAAGAATGGTTGTAAAAATAGTCAATTTAAAAACAACTGGACCCTATTGATATACTGGAAAATACTTGGAGCTGTGCTAAATTGCTGTCCACAACCATCATAAAAGACATGACACTAGCCTCGTGCTAGTATAGATCAGTGGTGCTCAAGTTATTGGCCCCGCAGGCCAGATTGGCCCTCACATTGCCCCTACCCAGCCCTGCATGGCTGGATCAGGCTCCCTGGCCTGCTGGGATCAGATCCCGCAAGCTGGGTGTTGAGCACCTTAGTACAGATGATTTATCAGCAGAGCACCTACACTGTAGAGCACATTCTTACAATCTGTGCCCAGAAATTTAAAAGGGACCAGTACAATGAGACAGTGAGAACCCAACAATATATAGAGGGGATAGGAAAAGAAGACGGATGAGTCAGACAGAAGAATAAGGTTAAGGACAAAGAGGCTTTTCCAAGATGAGGGCTGATTTTTTTTATTGAGTCTGACAGTTGCATTAGATTTGGACTCCATTCATCTATATACACCTGCAAGAAGCTGAAAGAGTTTTGTGTCTGTATTTGTTAGCAGCCAGGCATATAAAATAATTATTTATAACAGTTACACAGAGCAATAATGATACTAATGAGTAACTGTCTCAGTGCTTGAGCTAAAGCACCTCTGCTTTTTCTCTGCTCACTCTTTGAGACCCTTAGCTCATAGTATCAGATTAGGTAGACATCTCTGCAACTGAAGCATCTGAAAAAGAAAGTATTTTGTCTGGAATATGATACCAAGAGCTGCAAGTTCTTTAGTTGTTAGTTTCCCCAAGAGCTCACCCTTCTCTTCTGCTTTTCAGGGGTTTGAGTAATAGAAAAGGAGGAGGAGAAAGGGGTTAGCTCAGAGGATGGCAAAGTAGCTTAGTGGTTAATACCGATAAAGAGTCAGAAGTCCTAAATTCACTTGGGTAGTTTTAAGCAAGTTGTACTTAACCTTCTTGTGCCTCAGTTTGCCTACTAGTCAACTAGGAATAGTCTCTACTAAGCGCCAAAGTGTAGCAAAAGGACTAATGCATTCAGCAAGAAGGTTTACAAATCATTTATGGTCCTTCCATGAAGGGCACTATCTTTAAAGGCAACATATATTAATCTTCTTGGTGGTGTTCATTGGTGGCACTGGCTCTACTGATGGCTGCTCTGTGCTTTGTACACTGTGGTATCCTACAATGTTCAGTCTTGCAAGATAACTGTGATAATTCATCTTGGGTAACAGGCTTGCCTTGACAGTCACACTTACTGTGAAAACAGCAAAGCTCTGGATATACCTATCTGTCAAATTAGAACAAATAAGGCTTTGTAAAGCACTAAAAACATCAACTACACACGGTGAAAAGAGAAGGGAAACAAGGTATGCTGTTCAGTATTGGCACTAACCCTCTCAGCATGGTACTGAGGTTGTTCTTCAGAAGTTTCTCCTTAGCTGGACAGCATCCCAGAGACCCTGGCAATGGCAGCAACATTTACAGAAATAATCCTGTTACCCTCTGAACTAAGACTGGTTTATGTACTAAATCAATAGGATGTTAACCTACGGGTGGTAGTGGAAGTAGAAGATGTAGAACGACACTTGTAGACATTTGTCACTTGTTTCATACATCTAAAATGGAGATTTACAGATCAGCAAACACATCAGAAGAAACAATCACTGTGATGATCTGTGATGGACACCCAAGTGTGGTTCCGCAATATCCAACCTATGTCTTTCAAAAAATAAGACATGTCAGATTTGATCTGTGTCCTGGGCACACAATTGACTTTGTCATTCCAGCTTAAGGACAGTTTCTACAACCATCTGCCACAAATTAGTCAGAATTATTGGTTGTATTTATACAGTTACCCAACAGCTCTAAAAACAAAAATTTGGACCAAGGTTTGTTTCTTTAGATTCTGGACTGAAAGTTTGAAGCAAGGCTTTACATTTTCCTTGGCTAAGCAGCCAGCGTAAATCTGAAAACTGTCAGTTTGTCAACTGAGATGCCGGAGGGAAAGGGCAAGTCTTTCTGAGATAAACAGATAGTCATAGTTCTGTGTCAGATCTAGGGTCACAAAAACAGTAGTCATGCCATAACTTGGTGTTAGAATTGCTGTTTTTCCTATGAACATATTTGAAAAGCATGACTGCATCCTGAAAGAAACTGGAAAAACGTTGTTTTGGAAAGACAAGGCAGGGGGTCAGACTAAATGATCTGCTCAGGTCCCTTCTGACCCTTGAAACTATGAAACTATGATATTGCTTGGGCCTGCAGGGATGAAGTCAGGAAGGCCAAAGAATTGGAGTTCCAGCTAACAAGGGATGTGAAGGGTAACAAGAAGGGTTTCTACAAGTATGTTAGCAATAAGAGGAAGGTCAGGGAAAGTGTGGGTCCCTTACTGAATTGGGGAGGCAAACAAGTAACAGATGATGAAGAAAAGGCTGAAGTACGCAATGCCTTTTTTACCTTGGTCTTCACAGGCAAAGTCAGCTCCCAGACTACTGCACC
>NW_017729022.1:171411192-171411595 GCF_001723915.1 Gavialis gangeticus | reverse complement strand
CTTCTATGATGAGATAACTGGCTCTGTGGATGCGGGGAAAGCAGTGGAAATAATATACCTTGACTTTAGCAAGGTTTTTCATACTGTCTCCCACAGCATTCTTACAAGCAAGTTAAGGAAGTATGTATGGGTTGGAGGAATGGACTGTAAGGTGGATAGAAAGCTGGCTGGATTGTTGGGCTCAGTGGTAGTAATCAGTGGCTTAATATCTAGCTGGCAGCCAGGATTAAGTGGAGTGCCTGAGGGGTTGGTCCTGGGGCCAGTTTTGCTCAATATCTTCATTAACAATTTGGAAGATGGGATGGATCGCACACTCAGCAAGTTCACGGATGGCACCAAGCTGGGGAGGAGTGAGGTAGTAGATACACTAGAGCAGCAGTTCTCAACCTTTTGCATCTTATGT
>NW_017729022.1:171388236-171406192 GCF_001723915.1 Gavialis gangeticus | reverse complement strand
GGAAGATGGGATGGATCGCACACTCAGCAAGTTCACGGATGGCACCAAGCTGGGGAGGAGTGAGGTAGTAGATACACTAGAGCAGCAGTTCTCAACCTTTTGCATCTTATGTCTCACCAACCATTTTGTCAAAAAACCTTGGTCCCACCATGATAAAAACAAACCCCCAATTTTTCCAAGAAGTGTATTTTCACAGTTACATACATTTTAGTATTATATTAGTCATTAATGGAAATTTTTAAGAACATTAAAAATTAAAAATTTAAGTCCCACCTACACGACCTTCACATCCCACCAGTGGGATGTCCCACTGATTGAGAAACACTGCACTAGAGGGTAGGGCTAGGATTCAAAGTGACCAAGGCAAATAGGAGGATCAAGCCAAAAGAAATCTCATAAGGTTCAACAAGGACAAGTGCAAAGTCCCTAGGACAGCAGGACTTACGGCACTTAGGACAGAAGAATCCCATGCACTGCTATAGCCTAGGGACTGACTGGCTGGGCAACAGCTCTGCAGAAAAGGACCTGGATGTTACAGTGGACAATAAACTGACTATGAGTCAGCAGTGTGCCCTTGTTGCCAAGAAGGGTAACAACATACTAGGTTGCATTAGTAGGACCATTGCCAGCAGATGGAGCAAAGTAATTATTCCGCCTTATTCTGCATTGGTGAGGCCACATCTCAAGTACTGTGTTCAGTTTTGGGCTCCCCAGTATAGAAAGGACCTGTACAAGTTGGAGAGAGCATGCGGAGAGCAATGAAAATTGTTCGGGGGTTGGGACACATGACTTATGAGGAGAGGATGAGGGGATTGTACTTATCTAGTCTGCAGAAGAGAAGACTGAGAGGGATTTGCAGCCTTTAACTACCTGAAGGGTGGTTCAAAAGATGATGGAGCCAGACTTCTCAGTGGTGACAGATAACAGAACAAGGAGCAATGGTCTCAAGTTGCAGCGAGGGAGGTTTAGGTTGGATATTAGGAAAAACTTTCTCAGTAGGAGGGTGATGAAGCACTGGAACAAGTTACCTAAAGAGGTGGTGGTGGAATCTCCATCCTTGGAGGTTTTTAAAGCCCAGCTTGACAAAGCCCTGGCTGGGATGATCTAGTTGAGGATAGTCCTGCTTTGAGCAGGGGGTTGGACTAGATGACCTCCTGATGTCCCTTCCAACCATAATTTTCTATGATTCTAAGGACTTCACTAGGAACATCATGGAGATGCTAAGAGAACTGTAGAAAAGGACAGACTGAGCTAAGCTCTGCAACTCGTAAACCAGTAGTCTCTCTGGTCCCCTTTCCCCCAGGGAGGCACCACATGTGATATGAGCAACTCCAGCCTGAAGAAGCTGAGAGAGCAGCAGGAAAAAAAGAAGAAAGGCACACTGGGTTCCCCTTATTTCTGTAGTACACCCAGAACACGGGTCCTGAAATCCATCTTTCCAAGTCGGGTACTGTGTTGGGCAGAGCCAAGTCAGGCTCCCTCCAACCACCTTCGGACCCAGCAAGTGAACCAAGGGGCTCCCACCTCTGGGCTAGCTGTGTCTGCCTATTAGCTTAATGTGTGCTGTAGCCTTGAAGGTTCAGGAGGCATGAGGTGGTAATCTTACAGTTGGGGGAAATAGAGCTTGTTTAACCTTTTTAAATTACTAAATTTTATATACAGTGGGTGCATATACATGAGATGCTATGTCGCCATAGCTATGAGACACAACGATATAGCTCATTGCTATGGTGATATAGTGTCGGCAGACACAAACCGTGACACTGATGGTACTGCACAGTAGTGTCAGAAATGACCCATGCAGCACCAGGACTGTGCAGTAAGGACTTAAGCAAGTACTAAATGACTGTGCAGTAACAACTGCAAACCCAGTATTACACTGAGCATGATTTTAAATGAACATCTTTTATGGTTGCAAACTCAAACATTCCAAAATTAAGAAATGCTAATGCTACCTCCATTTGGCCTCCTTACATATATGCTTTATGATTCAGTCTTTAATTCCATGATTCATGCACCCCTCCCTTGTGCAGCCCACCAGCTGGACGCACACAGAGGCAGAACTTCAAGGTTGTGCTGTCACTCATAAATTTGGCATTCCCTAACTTTCATGTGGTTCTTTTTGCAATTTAAATAATGTTGCATTCCCTAGAGAAGGATGTCAAATACAGTGGTGTACCGATTGAGGGGGGGGCGGTAGAAGGCCATGGCCCCCAGCCGCAGGGCTGTTGGGGAGCGCCAGCCGGCCATGAAACTGGATGTGGCGGCAGTGACGCACAGAAGCACTTACGGTTACTGGTTTCACCCGTCCCCCCGCCAGGTCTGCGATTGGCCACTGGCCCCCCCCGCCCTGCAACCAGGGAAGGGGGGCGCAAATGTAAGCATTGGCCCCAGGCACCAGAGACCCTCGGTATGCCACTGGTCAAACATATACCCTGTGGTCTGGATCCAGCCTGTGAAGCCATTCCATATGACCCCCTAGGCTATCAGCAAGTCAGAGAATTTGGGGGCTAGGCCTGTCACAGAATCTAGGGCTCTGCACCTCTGGTAGATATGGCCACTGGGGGCAGAGGGGTGAGCAAGGTCTGTAGCTGCCTAGCTTGCCACCCTTTGCACACCACCACCAAAGCAAGTGTCCACCTGGCCCACAGTTGCTTGCCCAGTGTCACTATTCTGAGCTGTACCCAGTCCACAAGACCCCCATGGATCAGATCCAGCCTGGGACACATGGTGATTTGACATCCCTGCCCTAGATTTTGAGAAAAGGAACCATTAGATGACCCTAATGGGCATTCTACATACACAGGGCGTTTCCTTTCACTCTGTTACTCCCGTACTGAACCCAGTAACTTGTATTTACTTAAATTATGGATTTGTGTGTGCATATGGGTTACTAAGTTAAGCAAATTAGACTCTGTATACATCCAGGTGACTTTTATGTACAGGCACTTTTTTGTGGTGGATGTACACTTGAGGAATCTGGAAGTAAATTAGGGAGAAAAGCAAATGTAGAAAACCATTAATTCAATTAATTCTCTGTGAAACAGTGAGAGCAAGGTGGGAAAGGAGAATTCCAGGTGGAGCAGGTTCTACAGAAACTACCAGCTGTTCCTCATTGGGATAAGCAGTTGTTATATCAACACAGCCAGCCAGACTTTGGTAAGATCATATTAGATCTTCCTAGAGTCCTTCAACTTTTCCTACAGATTGGAGTCTCCTTCCCAATAATTTTAAAACTTTCTGTAATTCTCAACACCTTTTTACTCTGCTCATTGAAGTGCATCTAGAAGCTGCACCTAGGATACTAGCGTGTTTATCTTGCTGGCTAACTGGCAGAGCTAGTATCACATTTCTGGAAACTAAAATGGGACTGCTAAAAATATCTATCACTTGTCTTTGAGTGCCATCTAGTGTTCTGATGGAGAAAAGGAGATCATAATATTGTCCAATTTGTAAGCAGCCAGAGGTTGCACACTCTGCATAGCCCCCTGCCACACCACATGCCCCACCGCCTCCCCCAACTGTATCACACATCCCTCCACTGCTGTGCACGCCCTGGCGCTCCTCCTGTGCCTGCCTCCACTGCACCATGCTTCTCCCCTATATCCACCTCACCACACATTCCCCCCAGTGCCCATCACATCCATCATTGCACTGCGTATTCCCCCTCATGCCCACCTCTGCACTTTGTTCCCCCTTGTACTCATGCCAGACTGCACTGCACCACAGCTGTACCCACTCCTGCTACACTGCACATTCTTGTCTCTGCATACTTGCTGCACTGTGCATTCTTCCCCCCACTGTACTTACCCCCTCCCCACCCCATACTCACCCCTGCTGCACTGCGCATGGAAATGGGGGAACTGGAGTGAGAGGGAGCCCGGAGCCCCCAGCTGCTTCTCCAAGGGGATGGGAAGTACAGGGACCACATTTTTAACCAAGTGAAGGCTGCATGCGACCTACAGGCTGCCAGCTGAACAGCCCTGTTGTAACTAACAGAGCTTCTTGTCAGGCAGCGTAATTTCAGCATAATTAAACAGCTTTCTGGAAATTAATAAGCTTAATTAACTGAGTTTATCATTGTAAATGTTGGCACATGTAAAAATAGTATGCCTATATATATATGTATATTACTTGGAGATCATCCATGAATAGTATCATTTATTCAGAAATCAGTGCTATAAAATTCTGCAAGTGGGCACTTTACAAATATTAGAAATCAATAATATTCACATGTATACACTGATTTACTTCTGGCTGCACCATTCTCAGTTATTAAGCAATCTGCTTATAACAACAGCAGCTAGCAGTTGCTGCTGCATCAAACTGCTACAAGTTTATCATCAACCTTGCTCGTGGATGCCCCAGCAAAGACCAGCTCATCAAGGTCAGAGGCCCAATACAAGACCCTTGTAGGTCTAGGAATAAGAGGACATGACCTGAAGCTGTTTTAATAGAAATAGATTTCAGACATTTACGTCTTCACTATGGTTTCATTTTATGCAGATACATGATGCCAAGTCCCTCCTTTCTATCTTTGAACCACTTCCCAGGCTACCTTGTTATGTCCAGAACTTCCCTCTCTTTTCAGGAACAAATGGTTACCATTCTTGCTTTATTCATATTCTTCCGTACAACAGTTCTGCCTTCACTGATGTTTTATTAATTTGTGAACGTGGTTACTTACTCACTTACCCAGTACTTATTTTTCCCCCTAATGAAAACACTGATAAAATTCCACTGACTGTGTAAGGAAATGTATCTGTTCTGCCTGTCCATTTAGATGCTAATCTCCATAAGGAAGGGACTTTGTCTTCTTCTGTGGCTTGCACAACATTACAAAAAGAAGAGCTTAACAAAGAATAATTACTTGAATTTAAAAGGGACAATAAAGGACATTATTTATCCAGTACCTTATTGCTGAATCTGCATAAATCAGTGAGAAAATAATGCCACACATCAAAACCCATTACTCATTCTGCCCCCACCCCCGCTTCCTTTCTAGTTTCCTTGTCCTTGTCTACTCATTCTTCTCTCCATTTCTTTCTTTGCAGCAGCTTCATCCCCATCTGTTCATTCATGATCAGTAACTATAAGATTTGTTTAAATCTTACATTAAAATGAGTTTTTGCATGTTTCTGTCACTGAGATAAACATCCCAGCAGAAAGAGAATGAAGAAGTTCCCACCTCCCAGGGTCATGGATGCCAACTCAGAAAGAAACACTAATTGTTTGCTGTTGAATTCTTTTTCAGAGGTTCTGCCCAAAACCTTGGGGCCTTGTAGTTTCCTTTTAATTTTAAGGAAAACTGATATTCTGCGTGTGATGTAGGGTACCATAAATACCTCACCTGAGCAAGATGTGACCTGCAAGCCAAAAACCAGCTTCTACTCCACCTTTTAGGTGCCCAAGTGGATATAGGTACCTAAGTGCCAGCCTATTTCACCCTGTTCAAGCCCCTGGAAATTCATTAATGTATCTATTTTTTGTAGCATGCTGTCATCTTAGGCTTAAAACTAAGTCACAGAAAAGCAGCAAGGGAGAAAAGGATCCACCCACCCTTTTGTATTAACGGTTTTTCAAGGCCTCCAGCAAGGTGGAATAGAAGTACACTTAGAAGTCACATGTGCTTTATTTAGAGCATAGGAAGCATTACCACGCAATATTAAAAGTTACAACATATTCTGAGCAGTAACATTTATTACTATCTCTAACACAATCCCTTATGCACAGCCTGCTGTCGGCCCCAACCCCTGCATAATACAACAGGCTCTGGTGCAGTTCTAGGGTTGGGACTGTCCCAGCTCCGGTGCACACAAGAGCTGGCTCAAGGCTCCTGTGTGGTGTGGGGGTTGGTACTGACAATCAGCTGATTGTCAGCCCTGGCCCTGGCATGTAAGGGAGCTGATTCAAGACTCCAGTGATTGTCAGTTCCAGCACCACACCAGTGTCTTGACTGGCTCCAGTGCAGTGCTGGGGTGGGACGGGCAATGGAGGCTTGGTACAGCAGAAGACTCCCTGGAAGGTGTCATGGCTGGGTGAGGACTGCAGATTACTCATGTTATCTCCATGGAACAATCCAACAATATCTAAACATGTATTACTTAATACAAGCAGGAGATAATCCTCACACACAAGTCCTTACTTTGCTACAATATATTTTACTTTGCTCTGAGCATGTTTTACTACTTGAACAGGCGGACGCTTGTTTGCATGTTAAGTGCAGTTAACACATCCTAAATGTAACATGTGACAAGGTCCTTATTAGTTGTCTAATAGGTGGAGCAGAAAGAAAGTCCATGTTTTAAAGAGTCTGAAACCTAAATTAAGAGAAGACACTAGACTTGAATGTAATGACTACATGAAGAAAAAGAGAGGATTAGGGTAAAAGTGACAGGAGCACATGGTGCCACGCAGCAGCTTGCTGCACAATTAGAACATCTCAAATCAAAGGATTTTTTCAATTATAAGAAATAAACAAAAACCAAAATAGATCTTAGTAATGGCCACCAGCCCCCCCCATCTAATCACTGAAGAAACTGAAAGGCATTATCATCTAAATTAGTCTAGTTAAAAAGAAAACAAGACAAGGTAGTTAAGATGCTTTCATTCCAGTGGGAATTAAATTTAATTAGAGTAATTTCAGATCACACTTCTGGCAGCTGTGTTTATTGCAGATTCTTCAAAGCCAAAAATTAGCATTCATTGAAGCTACCATCAAAGCTCATTTATCCACCCGTCTACATCCTGCCAGCCCTTAGCATTCTGGGCTTGTGCAATTGCATAGCACTTTATTAGAATTACAGTAAATAAGGTTTCATTTCAATATATATGTGTGATTTTGTCAAAGCATTTAGTGAGAACTTGTCATAAAGTCAAGTTAGAGCCCATCATTGGAAGTCTGAAGAGATGAGAGCCATCTATTACAAATAGACAGTATTTTGTTATGATGGTAGACAAGTGAAAATAATATACTTTGATCCAATCTTAACAATGCAAAGGCAGGGGAGGAGAAGAAAGAATCAGATTTGAGCTGAGGTTTGTCCCTAGCAAGAACCCAGAAAAATCTCTTACTCCCTCATTAAGAAAATAAAGCATGAAATAACCTGATAGCAAGGTTTTTTGTTGAGCTCTTCTATGGGACCAGTTCCACTGTGCAATCAAATATATCTACTAAAATATATCACACAAAAAAAAACTTACTTCTCTCATATTTCCTGGATGATCATAACTATAACAACACTCCAGCCTTATTAAATAATTTGTCATTCCTAAAATTACTGACATTTCATGGAACTGTAAGTAAATCATATTGTTATTGGGTTTGTCTTTTCTTACAGATTTACTAGGGAGATGTGTCCTGTTGTGGACTCAGCAGATTTCTGTGGCTGCTTTGCCTATGCCTGCTCTTAAGGATGCACCATTTAATTTGATAAGGCAGTATGAAGGACGTGGAATTCCTGGGCATTGCAGATCATTATTGATATGCAATAATGACATGAAAAGCATTGATGACTGGTGAGTGAGATAAAGTTACTATTCAGTTATGGTAGGGTTATCAGAATTTCCTATATAATGGTATTGAACTAACCAATAAGGGAACTGTGGGAAGAGTGAATAGGAAAGTAACATACTAGATCCATCTACAGATACCCCAGCGTGTCCTTGGCAGGCAAGTTCTTAGTTTCAGCAATTCTGTTTCTTGTCTTTGTGAAGCTGTGCACTTTGTTTAGCCAAAGCCAGGAGCCTGGTGTTCAAATTAATTCTAAAAATGTTTAAAAGTGCTTCTTGGGAAGTGAAATAGGGTAAAGGGCTGGGAGGAAGACAGAGAGAAGTTATCTGCAGAGGAGGTTCAAGGGAACAGATCTTGCCGGATCCAAGGGAAGTTAAACTTTAGGGCAAACAAGAAATCCACCTAGAAGGTTCTGGCTTTAAGATCCATTTTCTCTGAAATGCTTC
This sequence comes from Gavialis gangeticus, assembly GCF_001723915.1. Taxonomy (NCBI): domain Eukaryota; kingdom Metazoa; phylum Chordata; order Crocodylia; family Gavialidae; genus Gavialis; species Gavialis gangeticus. The sequence goes on along the minus strand of NW_017729022.1, from coordinate 171,398,233 downwards.
CATCTTAAAATTATATTTTGCTTGAAGAAGATTTTTGGTCACTGTATTAATCCCTGTCATTGTTCTCAGGGTCTGGGCTTATGAGTCTTGCCGAGGTACTTGCATGCAGTTCCAAGGTACTGCCGTCCAAGCCTTGTCTGAGAATGGGAGCACTGAAGCCAAGTGATGACCACAGGAAGAGTAGGGAGGGATGCACCAATTGAGACCAACATGGTCAGACATGCAGTTTGTCTGGGAACTGCAACATAACAATCTGTAGTGGGATTGGAGCATTGGTTCACTCATGATGGTCCAAGAAATATGCAAGAAGCAAGGGTTTTTTTGTGATATCTTTTATTGACCAAATGTCTAGTTGGGAAATGTTACACAAACTTCTGAGCACAATGTGTTGTTCCTCACATCTAGTCACAACAATGGGTAGCCAGGAAGCCACTACCTAACCAGTGTTTTCAAGCTTCAATCTAACAATGGAATAGGACCAAAAATAGGAAGAACCATTCGGCTAGGAACTTGATGGACATGCCTGGACAACCAGCTTGTTCAGCCTGTGCCTAAGCCAAACCCAACATATTTTGGGGGAATAAAAATAAGGAGTCACTTTCCAGACGAGGCACTGTGCTTCAGGAAAGAGAAAATAATCCATTTTGCTTCTCAGTCAGTGGAGCTCAGCTGACTTGAGCATCCTCTACTAGCAGGCCCCCTGGGACAAACCTCATTCACCAGAGCTGCTGGGTAGAAAGAGAGGCCAGGCCCTTCCATCCTGCACAAATTACGCAATTTCTAGATATAAGTTGGAACCAACAGAGAGAAAAGAGAGGCTGCTTGCCCAAGTCTATAGAGACAGGAGAGAAGCAGCTCCCCAATTCTGCATCCATTTTACAAATGAGCAGCCTGCTTGCTATCCTTACCCATTAGGCCCCTTGCATAACACCAGGGCAAGCCCAGAGTCTGAGCAATCAGAAACCTGTTGAGGGTGATATGCTCATCTGATAGTGGAACTTTAGAACTGATGATAGCATAGAGCAGGAATCAGCAACCCCCGGCTCACATGCCAGAGCATGGCACATGAGGCCATTTTGCTTGGCATGCCACAGCCAACCTGGACTCTGGGCAGCTGCCATCAACCACAGAGCCAGGACTGTTCACACCAGGCAGCAGGGAAACTGCAAGTCCTGCTGCAAGCTGCCTGGGCTCCGTTGCAGGCAGCAGCTGCCCAGAGCCCGAGCTGGCTGTGGCAGGCAGTCAGGAGGACGCAAACAGTTGCACCAAGCTCTAGAACCCCAGCCGAGCTCTGTGGCAGTGGTGGCTGCAGGCATGCCTCAGGGTGGATGGTGGGAGAGGGGCTGGGGTTGCTCTGCCTCAGGCCCAGCTGTACACCCTGAGGTGCACATGCAACCAGCACTGCCACAGTACCCCGCTGGAGCCTGGTGCAGCTGTTTGCAGCTTCCTGGCTGCCTGCCACAGCTGGCTCAGGCTCTCGGAAGCTGCAGCAGGTGGTGGGCAGACTGCAAACAGCTGCACCAGGGTCTGGAGCCCTGGCACAGACTCCATGGTGGTGGCAGCTGCACATGCACCTCAGACCACATGGCAGGGAAGGGGCCAAGGCAGTGCACCCCTGGCCCTTCCCCACCCTCCACCCAGAGGTGCATGTGCACCTACCATAAGCAATAAGGATCGGGCCTCTTATGGCTCCTGCCTCTGGCACACCAAGTTAAAGTGGGGGTCAAGGTTGGGGTGTTTCTGGCACTGGCCAAAAATGTTGCTGATCCCTGGCATAGAGTATTCCATCCCAAACTATTCATCCCATTAGATTCTGAGCATTAGTTTTCTTTAGATTTAATTCATTTAATGATATTTGATTAAAGGAGAACCCTTCTAAAAACACTCATCAGGCTTAGATTACAGAAGAGCAAACTAACAAAGCCATCCTTGCAACAGTTGTGGAATTTGAAGATTTCCAATAACTCGGTCTTGATAAGTCTGACAGAAATAAATACAGCTTCCATGATTCAGCAGTGACAGAAACAAAGCCCTTCTAATATCAAAGGTGTGTGCCAAATAAGTTTAAGTTAAAAAAAAAAGTAAAAGAGGATATGGTGATGAAATATAGGATAGAGCCACTTTATATGTTACTGCTGAATACCATTGTGGCAGTGTGAGCTCTTCAGGTTACAATCCTATGGACTCCAGCAGTAATATTATGGAAGGCAATGGTACCTCAAACTTTTGGCCCCAGGGGCCAGATGAGTGGTGCAGGGCCAGTTCATAGGATAGATTGGGCGCTATGTAGCCTTGACTGGCCCCTGCGATTGAGCCCTGCACTGACCCTGCGTGTTGGGATCAGGCTACACACTGCCCCATGCACCAGGCCACACTATCTGGCACATGGGGCATCCCATGGGTCCAGACACTTAGCAGCAAGGGAGAAGCAACCACTGCCAAAGTTTTGGATCCATGGGGAAGCCTGCAGGCTGGATAACATGGCTTTGGGGGACAGATTTGGCCCACAAGCCAAAGGTTGAGCACCCTTGTTGTAAAGTACTCTCTAAAAGGACAACAGAGCCTGTGAAGATATACTGACCTAAGCATACCCTTTGCAGACTTCCCAGAGATTTGCAAGCAGGCAAGAGAGGGTACATCTGTAACTAACGTCTGTCTGTGCTCTCAGCCAGAATGGAGTACAAAACGAGTTGCTTTACCTAAGGGCTCCAGGCTCCTGTTAAGCAAGACATGTCAATTTGTTACTTATCCACTTCTCTCTACAAAGACAGGACAGTACTAGACACATTCTGGATTTTGATTCACCTTCCCCTGTTGACATGGTATTGGAATTCAGGATTCATTGTGGGTAGGAGGAAAGGAGGGCTGAAAATCACATGAAATGCAGTGCATCTTGGTAGATGGTACCTGACCCTCATTGTGAAGCTAAATATCAGTCTATCCTAGGAGTTCTCATTTAGACCAGAACTAATTCCAGAGTGCTGAGGGTATTCAGACTGGGTTCAGGCCCATATGCATGAACATTAGGAACACTGTCAATAGTGTAAGGGAAAAAAGGTTGACCAGCTACTGTGTAGCACCCATACACCGAAGGGTGTGCTCATACACCGAAGAGCACTGGCCATGTCCCGTCTTTGGGCTCGTTCCTAGCTGCGATCAATTTAGCACAGAACGAGGGGGTGTTGGCAAGATGATTTATTTCTCTGCAGAGGGGGCCACTCAGTGTCACAAAGACAGAGAGTTCCCCACGAACTGAGTTTACAGCTTGGTATTTATACATTAAGCATTGCATTGCTACATTGTTGCGCGCACATTCGGGTTTTTTTCTTTGCCGTTACAAAATTACGAAACACGGTACAGAGCAAGCTTGGGCCTGTTGAGACTGGTTTTGCGGTTACACATTACTGTCAGCGAGAAGTACACGTCACTTACTGTCAGCAAGAGGCGATCTTTTAATTTTAGGGAAAAAAAATCATTTGCTTTTTCAAGGGTCATCTGCTTTTTCTGATTGTATTGCCATTTTCTCTTACAATAGGAATGCTTGTACCAAAGTAACAAGGTCACATGAAGAGACTACTCAAATTAATTGACCAAGTTAGGAGCTGAGGGACTAAAAAGGGTGTAATGGGATCTGTCTCCAGGGTTTGAATTGCACTTGGGGGGAGGGGTCTGCAAAAAAAATTGGCCAGGGTCAGGGGCCCAATCCTTACCTGCCTCTCCTGTGGCAGAGTGGGCGAGCTACCAGCAGGTCAAGTGGTCCCTGAGCTGCAGAGGACCCTAGTGCCTTCCACCTCAGTGGCAGTGCCCTCCAGGCGGCACCTGCCTGCTGGCACCCAGCCCAGGCGGTCCTGGGGTGCCACCACTGCAGAAGGAAGCAACAGACCCCATATAGTTCAGGGACTTTGCAACCCAGCAGCAGCTTGTGCAGGTAGGCTCAACTGAAGAAATAAAAAGCGGCAAGGAGCCCAATCTTTCCTTTTTTTTTTTGTCTCCTGGAGCCTGCCTGGCTGAGCTGTGCAGGGCCTGGTGCTTCCCTCCACAGTTACAGTGCCCCCCGGACAGCACCTGGGTGGAAGCTGCCCAGGGGATCCCACAGCTGCGGAGGGAAGCATGGGGGTCCCCCACAGCTCAGGGACCACTCGGTCTACTGGCAGCTTGCCCCCCCCCGGCCCCCCTCCGCCATAGAGGCAGGTAAGGACTGGGCCCCCTCACCCTTGTATACGTGATACGGGTTTAGTTCTCCCTTTATTGAAATGGTGGAAACAGTGGGTTTTTAAAAACCCACTAATTTAAATTTAGGGAGAACTAAACCAAACCAACCCCCCGTCATGTGTACAAGCACCCAAAGACACAAATTATTTTTTAAAGTGCCTTCCAAAAAGCTGTCCTCTTGCCAAGCACTTTTCAATTCACCCCTCCACCCAGCAAATTCTTGTTATCCCTGAAACTGCAAATGATCCAAAAAGTGCAGAGAACAGCAATTCAGGACAAGCATTGAGTCTTTATCATGGGATTATTGTAGAAGTCTGTCAAGCATGATCCCCTTTTACAAACTTGATCACTCTGCAGAACAAATCTAGCTTGCTGTGAATATTGTGCAAGATTACAGTCTACAACAGAATGGAGAATCAAGACCACAAGGACTTGGAAAGCAATAATTACTGTCTTAGTGCTTAGCCAGTCACTATATTGAATACTTAACAGGGTAACATTCCCATAATCCTAACCAGAGAGACTTAATTTTTGGTTGGTTTTGCTGTTCAGGTTAATAAGGAAGTATCTTTGGCTACTCAGAGTAGACTAGAACTCTGTGGGTAGCTTTATGTATCAGTATATCAAAATGCATTATATAGTCCCACTGAGTTGTTTTCTATCTTCAGAAATAACTGACTAATGCTGTGTCCAAGGTGCACACATCTGAATGATGTTCTCCAGTTAAATGCCAGTGTACATAAGGAACCAAATAGCAGATGCTACAAACACCTCTTTTGCTGAAGGGTCAGTGTCATCAGGTTTCCTTTGAGACCCTTTCTTCCCTCATAATGCATTTTTTAATATATTGTGTTGCCCTCTGAAGATTGAAATGCCACTGATCTGGGCAAAAGGATGTATGTGTTATCTCAAAAAGCTTATAAATGATTAATTCATGTTCTGTTGGTCATTTTCAGGTGGCATATCAAGAGAGACCCCAGTGGCAATATTTTCATTATTTCTTAGCAACTGAGACTGAGTTTGGACTTTACAGTCATGTTTTGTAGCTTCATTAACATTTGCACAAGCGCCTCTTTGAGAAAACTCCACAGGGTCCTTGAGTCCAACTGATCCATAGCTTATGCTCTGTAGCTCAAGGTGGCATTTTTCATTCAGAGAGTTCACTTCATTTTTCTCAAAGATCTCTTCACCATCTTCATCATCTTCACTTTCCTGGAAAGGCAAAATTAAACCAAAAAAAAATCACTGGGCCAAATCACACCTTTTACTCAGAAAATCTTCTGAATTTACAAACAGATCTATTTGCTTTAGTGAAAAAGTTTTATTCCTTTATAACTGTGCAAGTTCTGCAGGACAGAGCCCTAGAAGGGTGAGCAGCAGTAGTGTAATGATTGGTAGGTAACCACTAGGGAACCAGACCCGGAAACCCTGAGAGGGGGATACATAGTTTCATAGTTTCAAGGGTCGGAAGGGACCTGAGCAGAAAATTGAGTCTGACCCCCTGCCATGGCAGGAAAGAGTACTGGGGTCAAACGACCCCAGCAAGGTGTTCATGAATGGCAGCCACTGCTAGCACAGCTACTACAGCCACTGCAGCTGGCCCCACCCCTATAGTCACCCCTGCACTGCTGTCTGGGATGCACCCTCTGACTGTTATGCCTCTAGTAAGCTGAGGTCCCATATCAGCCTTTACATTGCAATTGCAAAGTCTTTTAATACAACCTCCCTGTCCTCAGATTCTGTTCAAGATTGCTAACATTTGATGAAATAAAGCTGTTACTTAGGACTTAGCTTGAGGATAGACATGGTTGGCATGGTGTAAGTACAGAATTGGACTAGTGATAAACTGAAAGAACCCAGGTTGGGCTGAGCCTGCTGGTGAGAATTTACCTGAAAAGAGCAAGCTTACCCTGAAAACTACTGAACAAACTGGAAACTCACAGTGCCATTTGCAGGCAGTCCTTTTTCAAACTAGAACCACACATTAAAGGGTAAGAACTGCCCCCAGCAAGTATGCCAAGTTTTTGATGACTGTGGAGGATATGAAATCTAAAGGACCAAACAAAACTTGGATGCAAAAGCACTTTTTAATTTATTGTGGATTTAAATCCCAATTCAAATACATTCTCCAGCTTGGGCCAATCTTTACAAATAACCTCAATAATGCATAATGGCAAAAAAATAAATATATTAGTGTCCTTATCATTTAGCTTCTACCACATTTAAATGCAAATTTCATCAGTGTGCTCATTTGTGCACAGCAGTTCCCAAGAAACACTAAGACATGCCTTTGATCAACATCAACATAGTTAAATGGCTATAAATCCCAGAATCGGTAATCAGTTACTCAGTATAGCAAAGCAGGGCAGGTCATTGTGTTCCAAGTTCTGTGGGGAATTCAGTAAGAGGCTAGTTGGAGTTACAGTCCATTAGTCAGTTGGATCAGCCTTTCTGTACTGCAACCCAACAATGCCTAGAGAAACATTTCAGTAGAGTTACATACCTCTTGTGACTTACAAATGTCTGGAGACAGAAAAGGAAAATATTAACGGTATATTGCTAAGCATTTGGAGGAGGTTTTGGGCTGCCTACTCCCATAAGATTCCTCAACAATTATGTGTGGGATAAACTTGGATTTTCATCCACTTAGTCTGAGATCACCGCTTGATATTTTTCTCCTTAGGTGAGTGATTCTCAGGGTGCCTTGAGATCTTTTCAAAGGTGCTGAAGCGTGCTATGTAGCGTTAGCACCGTTAGGTATGCAGACATAATTTATAAGATAAACCCTCGTTCTTCAAATAGGAATCCATAGAGTTCAAAACATTCTGACCTGCTATGGTTTTCCTGAGTTATTTACAACAGAAGAATTACTCTATTATTTTTCTGTAGTAAAAAAACAGAGTGAAAACTAAGAGCTGACATGTACTGAGGGGTGCCTCAAGTCCATCAAGGTTGAGAACCAATGACTTAGGTGTTGCCAACACAGTACCTTGACCTTAGCTCAGGTGATGGGACAAACATTTCTTTCCCAGGCCAGTGCCAGTCTCTGAATCTGCTGGCAGGTAGTGACATTAGAATGAATTGTCAAGATTTCTGCCACCAGGAACCATATCAAGATGATTTTTGTAATGGAGCTCAACTTCACCAACCTGGGGAGTAAGCCTTCCAAAGTCCTGCAGAAAGTGAACTGATACAAGATACAAACACTATTTAAAACCTATCAGACTGAAAGTTTAACCAGAATAATTCCATAGTACTGATGCCATTACAAAGCTTTCTATAGGATCGATGAAGTACTAGTGACAGCTGGTAGTACTACTGAAGCTTCCAGGATACCCTTAAGTGAGCTGATGAAAAGGTTTGAGGCCCCTTTCCCTCATACATACACACATGGCATTTTGTGTCTTGTTTGCACTGTTAACAACAAAACAGGATCAAGTGCTATTATTTTGCTTTTCATTTTTTAAAAGCAAAGTGTAGATGCTATTTACCTTGCTCTGTGTCCTATAGTATTCATCTATTGCATGCTGATATTTAGGTTCATTGAGTCCAAAGAGTGTGGCAAGCTTCCCACCAAGGAATTCACAAGCTGAAAAGACATGGAGAAAAAAAATAACTAAAGCTCTAACCATTATAGTCAGGGACTTACAGAGAAGCACTTTGCAAGAGGAGAAAAATTAGTTGTATACACTGGTCACATGCTCAAACGTAAAGGATCAAAAGGAGGGATCTCTAAGGGCAGCCTTCAACAGCTCAGGAAAAACAAGTTTACTTGCTGCAATTCTGGTCTTCTCTCCAGAAATCTCATTAGTAACCACCCATTTTAATCTTTTTCCAATGAGCTGGCCAGTGTTCCTGGAAATGATGTGTACCACTTCAGCTGCTGTCTTAAATAGTTTGTTCCATACTGTGTTTCAGCTACACTTTGCATAAACCAATTGAGTCTGGAATATTTTACATGCTAATTCGTTCTAACTTCGTTACCATCTCAAACAAGCTTCTTCTCCTTTCAGGATTTTTTGATTTTTTGCCTGCTTATGAAAGTTTTCCTCACTTTACCCAAGGGAGAGAGCAAGGAAGACTTTTATAAGTCATGTTTAAGAGGCTGTTGATTTTTGAAGAAAATGAAGTCATTCGACTGCTTTCAGGTGCCACCTTCTCTGACTGAGCTGTGGCCTGCCTGGAGCAGACTAATGGAAACTGGCTGCAGTAACATCAGTCAACAGAGCCAAATTGTCCCAATGCCAGGTTTCAGCAATATCATTCTTGGCAGCATATCTTCACTCTAACCCATTTTCTTTTCTTCATACTTCAGTTTTTTGTCTCTATGCCAATTTTTGATCCACTTGAATAATTCTCCCCTTATTTGTGCCCCGATTTCCGATTTGGTTGTATCATTCTGATCTGGAACACTGTTTATTCTACAGCCCAGGTAAACTGTCAGGTATAACTTTATCCATGCCTACTAACTAACATAATTTAGTATAGGTACTACATGTTGTGATGTCTACATTTAAAGCTGCACAACTCTTTCCATTAGGAAAAAAATTAATTGCTTAAAGCTTTGCCAGGCTTTAACTGTTCGAACTGAATATTTCCTTGTCAAGTATCTGTCTCAAGCTAAGTTTTTTTGGGCAAGCCTAACAATTTTTTGACGTTTCTGGACAGGTGTGTAGGGAAAATACACTGTTAAGCTTATGTTGTAAAATGCTTTTAACCAGTTTTTTGACTGACAAATTCTAGTACCTTGATGATGGAACAGGGATTAAAAATTCCATGGGCGAGTCACCTTGGTGTCAGTGAAAGGCCTTTTTCTGGTTTCAAAACCCTGCCCAATTTTGACCAAGTTAAGGCTTTTCAGGAGTTTGAATGATTTATCAGAAAATGACAGACAAGCTCCCAAGCTTCCGTCTTTACTGAACATGCTTCTCTGCCTCGACCACACTATGCATCTGTTGTCCCCTCAGAATAATTGAGCATGCTCCATGCCAGTGCTCAACAGCCCTTTCTCTACTGCTGTTCTTTCCTGCAGCTGTGGTCCTGGAACTGAGAAAAAGGAACCTGCATCCTGCACCTTCAATAGTTACCTTGTATCCTGTTTGTATCCTGCACTTTCAATGGTTACCTTGCTGGTGTCCAAGGGTGGAGGAGGATAAAAAGTCCAACAGTCAGATTAATGCAGAGGTACAAGAAAAAGAAGGGGAAAAGATACAGAGAGGAAAAGGGGGTGGGAGGGATACGTGCAGGAGGTTTTTATAATGAATACAGCATGCTTCCCTTTAGAAGTTGGAATGGAATACACCATAACATAATAGGGCTGTGCGAAGCTTCAGGTGCTGATTCGATTCAGAGGAGATTCGGCCTGATTCGGTAACCGAATCTCTGAATCTGAATTGAATCAGGGGACCAATTAAAAGGTCCAAATCAATTTGAAGCTCTCTGAATTGATTCAGAAAAGATTTGGAGAGCTTCAGCAATTCAGGCAGCCCCTGCTTGCTGCAGCAAGGAGCCGGACCCAGACTCCATGCTGGTAAGTAGGGGATGGGGGAGGGAAGGCTGGAGGAGTGGGGAGGGGACCATGGGGGGGCCCCTGCCAGGCCCCATCCCCTGCCTGCTCCCCCAGCCCCCCTGACCCTCGCCTACTCTCCTAGTCGCATCAATGGCTGCCCTACCTAGCCCCAGAGTCCTGGCACTTAAAAAAAACAACAACCCACACTCACGGGCTGCTGCAGTGGCCATCAGGGCCTCTCGGAGCTTGTGGAAAAGCGCCCCCCATGCAGCATGG
>NW_017729022.1:171353629-171388132 GCF_001723915.1 Gavialis gangeticus | reverse complement strand
GTGGCAGAGCCCCCCATGTGGTGTGGGGCAGTAGGGGGCAGTGGGGATCACCCACTGCTGGGTAGCAGCCAGTGAGTGGGGGCTTTTTTTATTCAAAGAGTGGGGAGCTGGGGTGGGCGGGACTGGGAGAGTGGGCGGGGGATGGGGCCTGTGTGATTTGGAGATTTGGATGATTTGGCAGCATTGATCTGGGACAGTGATTTGAATCACCAAATCAAATCACTGTCCCTTGAATCGGCTGAGTCTGAATCCAAAGCGAATACTAGCCATTTCATACAGACCTTCCATAGACTGTTGCAGTCTAGTAAATTCCTGGAGAAGCCACAGACAAAAATGTGCATCCCATCCTCCAAACCAGGAAGTGATGACAGTCTTCTGCTGGTACTACTTATTCTGGTAGCTCAAGGGACAGAGGACTGCATGGCACATCTAAATATCCAAATCCAAATGACCAACACTATAGGGTAGTGGAGCTCAACCTTTTAGAACCTCAGGTTGGGGGCTTGAACCCTGGCTACACTACAAGCCACCACTCCCCTCTGGTCAGGAAGGCGGCTGGGGGACAGGGAGGTGGTTGCCAATGTCAGAGAGAAGGTAGGTAAACAGAAAATGAGCTTACCTCCAGACAGTAGAGATCAGCAGCATGGTGCAGTGCAGGAAAGGGGATGTGCCAGGCTGCACTTTTTGCCACTGATCCCCTCTGCTATGGGCCAGATGTTGTGACTTGGGGACAAGTGGGATTTTAGATTATTATGTTTCTGTTTTTTTCATAAGCTGTAAGAATTTTAAAGTAGCAAATCAAGCATTTCAAAGCTGAAATATGCCAGAATTAAGAGTGCATTGTATATAGGCAGTACGAGGCACTCTTTACTTATGTGATCACATACTGTTTTTTTTCCATTGGATCCATACTTTTTCTAGTGCATAGGACAGAGGGGGATTGATGGATTAGAGTTGTTTAACCAATATAAGACTCTTGTCTGTAGAATCTAGCTTAATTTGTTCTGGAAGGAAAGAGGGAAGGAAGGCAGGAAGGCAAGAGACAATTGCACAAAAAAGGCAATTGAATCGCAACCTAGGGAACAGGACTGGGAATAGCTGGGAATGATCTAGTTGGGGCTGGTCCTGCTTTGAGCAGGGGGTTGGATTAGATGACCTCCTGAGGTCTCTTCCAACCTAATTTTCTAGGATTCCATTCCTGCTTCTGCTGCAGAATTCCTGTGATCAGGTACCAAATGATGTAAATAGTTTTGACAGGTGGCCTCAGTGTTGCTCAAATTCAGAGTCCCAGTTGGACATACCTGGAGCCTGACTGGGAGAAATGTTAACTCTGGAATACATCAAATGCTCAATGCTATAAATGCATAAATGTGTGAGGAACTTTGCACTTAATGGGACATCTGGGAGTAAAATTGTTCACAAGTTTAAGTACTTGCATTCACAGCTGCCACTGGGGTCAATAGGAGATGTGCTTTGAATGCATAAGTGTTATAAAATGCTACATACTCTTAAAACCCCCTAGGCATGTGTAATTAGACACCTAACATTTCTTGATACTGTTAGCAATTTTGGCTTTAATCACTGTACCTCAGATCAGCACACCCAACACAGATTAGTGAAAATAAATCCATTATTGTTTGTGGACTACTTAGACATTCAATGAAGCAGCATGGAAAATAATTCTGCACTGGACACAGCTTGGCAGTAGCATAACGAAGTGGGGGGGCAACTGGGCCACCAGTCTGAGGGTGGGGGGGTGAACACAAAAACAGCAGCAGCTGCACTGCTGGCTGGGCTGCCATACCACTGACACTATCCTGTGTAAGCCTGCTGCCCAGGGCACTCAAGTGCCCAGTTATGCCTCTGCAGTTTGTTCTGAAAAAGATGTAGGTCTGCACATGGAATGACAAAAAAGAAAAAAGAATAGAGTCTTGTCTCTGAATGAGCAGTTATCCTGCATGCTGAATGGGGCAGGGGTCAAGGCAGGGGGAGAGGAGGCAATAGCGTGTTATAAGCCTATTGTCAATGTATACACATAAGAGAACTGAACTGAGGTTGCTTCAGAACCCCCAAGTCTGGCATTTCCTAACTTCTGAGTTCTTGACTTTGCCTCCTCAACTTTAATATAGTTTCTGATGCATTTTTTGATACACTGTCACACTTGTAAGAGCATGAACTAGGAATAATTTTGGAAACTAGTTAAAAATACTGCTGTGGGCTTGGAGAGACAACAAATAACTTGCATTGTTTTTAATACACCAACATAAATCACACTGTAATCCAGAGCAGACAGGCGAACAGTCCACATGGATAGGGACCTACTGAAATCAAGGCAGGAAGATGATTTTAGGTCCACATGGATAGGGACCTACTGAAATCAAGGCAGATTGCGGGGCTGGCCACCATTTTCATGGGCTTATTGTGGTGGCCCCCCACACCTCTGACTGACTGAGGGGCCCTGGTGGCCCTGTCCCTCACTGCTGATTGGTTGAGAAGGATGTCCATCATACAGCCCTGCCCCCCACCTCTGATTGGTTGAGAGGCTGTCCATTGTGCACCTTGCTTATCACTGCTAATTAGCAGATAGGGCAAGGCCACACAACAGGGAGCCCTTTCAGCCAGTCAGCAGTGAGAGGCAAGGGCGGCCACCATCTTAGCTGCTCCCCATTGCACTGACAGCCCCTACCCCCTCCACTGGGGAGCCAGCATTTTATTTTTAATAAGTTTTTTTTCCTTTGCAGATTTTATGGACATAGCCCAATTTCACAATTTCCGCAAAATCTGTGAAATTGTGAATTGCGTTAAGTCCCTACTCATGGAGTATTAGCATGCATAGACACTATTATAATTCCTCACCGAGAGCTGGCCAGGGAACTCGTAAGAGCCTGTTTGCCTTGAGAAAGCACTTGTCCCAGGATAAGATGCAGACAGGTGACAGTGACCCCGGTATAGTTTATCCTGATTCTGTTAGGGGCAATTCTACACTGGGTTGGGCAAAGTTACCCCTATGTAGGATTGACATCATCCATCCACATCTTTTTTACAGTGGTATAGATGTGTTGTCTGTCCAGGCCTGAAGACAGAGAAACTAAGTATTAAAGAGGTGAACGAAAGACAAAATCTTTATGTCCTTAGACCCATAAGTAGTCATTGAGGCTACCCATGATATCAAGGAAATTGGCTCTTCAGCCACTATAAATGCCATTACATTGCTGGTAGTTGTGCTGGCAACACACATACACAACCCCTGTAAACTCCATAACCAGATTGCCACCCATTGGGACAGCATTCAGACTCTTGCTTCAACGAGTGTGGCAAGGCTGCCTCTAAGTGTTCTGCCGCATTTTGGCTGTTATAAGAAATAGTTCATTGGAAATGGTTATCTGATATGCAAATGACCCAACCTAGAGTACTTCATTCTTGATAGCATATAGAGGTTACTAGCCCATTGAAAGAAAATACCCATTTTTAAATTGCACATTGTCCAAAAGTTTGGTAATAATCCTGAGATACTACCAAGAAACTATCAAATTAAGGGGGGAAAGATCTCCTGATATTTTTATTGTTTAATAGTCCAACCACTGACGCAAAAATATTATAACTTACTGAAAAATGACATTGATGCGATTCGAACTGCCCAGAACCACAGATACAGTCCCCAGGAGAACTTGGACTAAAGAGCAAAACAAACAAATAAAAAAAATGCTTAGTAATGTTAGACAGACTGAATTAAACTACAAAGCCAGATTCATCTATGAAATTCCCCTGGAGATTAATTTGGCTGATACTGCTTGCAGTGTCAAATGATCTGCCATCATGCAGGGAAGAAAGCTAATTATTACATAAACTCTTGACATAAACTGCTGTTGTGTCTAACCAAATTCAATTGACTTACAGTAGTAGCCTAACTGTGAATCTGTAAAGCATCAGACTCCTTTATAAAGCTGGTTATTAGTACAGCAAACACAGATGACAGCTGTGCAACAGAACATGTAAAGGATCAAGTTTTGCAAATATGTAAACCTGCAATAATCTTTTATGGGACTTAGGGGAGTAAAGTTGCTCATAAAACTTTAAATACTTGCATGATAAGAACCAAATATAGTAACTTTTGAGTTTTTCCATAGCAAGATACTTGTTACGTCTCAGAACGTAGCACAATATAGCATTTCATAGCTTCAAAGGTCTTTACAAGTACTGCTCATCCTTGCAGTACTCCTCTCTAGACTCCACCCCAAGTTTCCAATACAAGCCAGGAAGCAGACTCACTGTGTCAAGAGTCTGATGCTCTTCCTCCTCTTCCTCTTCCTCAGTGCTATACTCTTCCATAGTGTCACCATTTGCAAAGTAAATGATCCTCCTTGGAGATTTTCTTTCTCCCCCGCCTATATTGTTCTCATTGTGCTGGGAGATGCTGTCTTCCCCCTGCTCATCAGAAGAGCCCCACCAGAAAGGTGATTTTAGCCTAGTTAGAGGACAACAGGGGGCATGTCTACATGTGCATCAACGCTCTGTAGTTTATGTTTAGTACCTGTAAAAACAGGTACCAACTCAATATGTAGTAACTGGCGCTACTGTGCAGTAGGCCCATGCAAGTCAGCAGCGATCCAATCTGGCTTTGGATCCGGCTGCTTCGGATGGCAGTGATCTGATGCAGAGCTCCAGGCTGGGTTTCTGCCTCGATCTGGTCGAAGCGAATCCTATGCTTTAGAGCTGCCTTGGAGATCCGGCCATAGAGTATAATGGGGAATCAATGAAATATCTATAACTTTGTTGTTTTTTGTCCAATTTGGATGAAACTTGCAGGGATGGTAGCCTCTGCTGAGAAGATGAAACCTACCAAGTTTCAAGAGGATCAGTGCAGGGGTTTGGGAGGAACTGTACCCCAAATTCTTGAAAGGTAAACTCCTGTCACGGCTGTGTGCTACACTACGTGGGGGTCAAAACTGCAGGGGTGGTAGCTCTTACTGAGCCCACAAAGCCTGCCAAGTTTCAAGAAGATCGGTGCAGGGGTTTGGAGGGAACTGCCCCTCAAGCTGCTGAGAAGCAAAACTGGTGCCATGGGTGACACTGCATATGCTAAGGTGCAACAGGGTGACAGCTGCAGGGATGGTAGCCCCTGCTGTGATGCCTGCCAGTGGCCAAGGAGATTGGTGCAGGGGGGTCCTGGGGCCCTGTGCCTCTGGCTGCTGACAGACAAAACCCGTGCCAAGACTGCTTCTGTCTCGGGGCAGTTGATTGTCTGCATTGATTCTTTACTCTCAGCCTGGTTTTGTAGGTGCTAATTGATGCTCTTTAAGTCGTTGTGTAGTAGCTAAGGCCTGTGTATTGAGCTGGTCCCTGAGTCCCTGACTAAATCATGATTGATTGATTGGTAACTGGGAACACAGCAGTTTAGCAGACAAACCTGCAGGAGTGTCTCCCCTCCCCGCCCCAAGACAGTCCCACAAGCACCCATGGTACCAGTTTTGCTTGTCCCCAGCTTGAGGGGCAGTTCCCTCCAAACCCCTGCACCGATCTTCTTGAAACTTGGCAGGCTTTGTGGCCTCAGCAAGAGCTACCAGCCCTGCAATTTTGACCCCCTGCGTTGTAACACATAGACTTGACAGGAGTTTTGCTTTCAAGAATTTGGGGTGCTGTTCCTCCCAAGCCCCCAGACTGATCATCTTGAAACTTGGCAGGTTTTATGCTCTCTGCATAGTATACCACCCCAGAAAATTTCATCCAAATCAGACAAAAAACAACAAAGTTATAGATATTTTATTGTTTCCGCTATGGCTGGATCACCAAGGCGGCTCCGAAGTGCTTTGGGAAGCCGAACGAGGCAGTGCTTGGACCCGGATGTGCTGCTTTGGGTCCCAAGTGCCCAAAGCTTCTCTGGATCCGAAGCTCTGTCCAAAGCCTCACACGGCTCTACTAAGTAGTAGCATCGGCGCATGCCTTTTTAGTGATGCTAATGCCCAGCAGTCTGTTTCTACTGTGCATTAGCACAACAGCATGGCTTTTCCTGTGATATGCTAATGCACAGTAGAATTAGTTTCCTGCGTATTTAGCATCTACTGTAGACGCACCCAGGGTGTCTTAAATAGTGGTTTCAGCTTCCCATCTAGCTCTCAGTCTTTGGAATGTAAGGACTGCGCCTGAGTGGCAATCTCATTTCTGTCCTCAAAAGTTAAAAGGAGTCCTGAATATTTCTTTTTTGGGAAATAAGAGACAAAAATCAAGTCTGGACATTACAGGAGCTACCAAAACTTATCTGGGGGCACTACCAGACTTCCAACTCTTGAACAAGTATGACTGCTGGTGTCATCAAGAGGTCTTCTATTGACCTTTGAACACCTATAGTTTTTCAGGCATTAGGCCAGAGTATGCAGTGAAACCTGAAAAACTTCAGAACAAAAAAACAAGATTCAAAAGAAATAAATCCTGCAACAGACAGATCTCAGACTCTGATCTTGCAAGATGCTAAGTGAATACTCTGCAGCATGCTGTTTTTCAAATAGTAATATTTATATGGCTCCCAAGAGAACACCAACAGTTGTGCACATTTGGGTCTGAGGTCCCCACCCTCAAAAACAGACACTTGATACAGACAAGGGGTCCTAATTAGCTTTTCCACTGCTGGCATATTTTGCCCATTTTTATTATCCTTAATTGTTCTAATTCTGGGCCATTCAGATTTAGTCACTAGTTCTTACCCCAGCAAACTAACATGTGCGTTTAAGAAAATTAATATTTCATAATTTCTAAAACAGGTCTATACCAAGTCAAAGTCAAGGTTACTGATAAATATCAAATATGTGACAAGTTCTTCTTAGTTTAAAAAGTTCTTCTAAAGCACATTCTCTTAGTCAAAGATACAATATTTAATTTTTATTTAATTTCTATTTCTTCCATCCGTATATGGGATTCTTCAAAAGACACATCTCCTATGTTAAGTAAGAAAAGTTAGCGCTATATTCTGCCAGCTACTGTTCTCTTTCCTGTTGTATTCAATCAATCTAGACCAATCAACAATAAGCAAACAATGCTATGAGATAGTTATTCCAAACTTACAAATGGATAATACTGTACATTAGTTCAAATGGTTGTCCCTAAGTTTGAGTTTTAACACTAAACCACTTTAAGAAGCTAATAGGTTCAAATAAATAGTTTACAAAAGAACATAAATGAGTGAAATGTCAGGCAATAACAAATCAAAAGCAAACTCACCTGTATAATCTCTTTGGTGTCTTCCATCACATAAAGAAATTACTTGTCCTGAAAATAGCTTTTGTACTAGACAGGAAACAAAAGCTAGATCCAGGACACTAATGATCCTGTGAGAAACCAATGTACTAAAAAAAAATCACCACTGCCTTACACCACTGTCCCCTACCATTGCCCAGTCTGCAGCAAAGCAGGAAGGGCAGGATGTGCTTGTCCGAAAGGGCTGGCTGTGTTTGAATTGTAGGCAGGACCTTTTTATTTGTGCATCCGGCAAAAGATAAGTAAGTAGTGAGCAGGTGGGGTGGCAAAAGGAATGGGCAAGGTCACATTAGGCAATACTCTTTGGGGATATACCTGTAAAACTGGCCATTTTTAAAGCAGTTTTCACTTCCTGAAGTAATGCTTCAGTACTCTGCTTTCTTTACTATTTATTGCTATCAAGCCATCTCAGGCTTTGCAAAGTTACAGGGCTAATATTTACTCTTTCTAGCGAAGTGAGGGAGCCAAACACCATGAATGAATACAAATGCTGCCACCTCCTGGCAATTTACAGAAAGAACAGCACATAAGTAATGGCTAAATAATTACCATAGGAAAGGTGACATTGTAACAGATAGCTCCAACTGTTTAATTATTTAATTTAATTGGAAAAATAGAACAGGCAACAGTTTAAGGGATTGTATGCACTTTTAAAAGTTCAATCTGTTATTTGATAAATGCAATTTGTTAATGAATAACGTTTAAAATATCAGGCTGCAGATATTAGAATCATAGGGAAGTTAGGCTAGAAGGGTTCTCACAAGGTCATCTTGTCCAGCCCCTTCCTCAAGGCAGGATTATCCTTCACTAAACCATCCCAGCTAAGTGTCTATCCCAACTTGACCTTTAAAACTTCCAGGGATAAAGATTACATAACTTTTCTAGGTAGCTTGTTCCAATGCTTGGCCATCCTCACAGTCCAAAAGTTCTTCTCAATATCCAACCTAAATTTCCTCTACTGCAAGTTGAGGACATTGCTCCTAGTCCTGTACCCTGCCATCACAAAGAAAAGCCTGTCTCCATCCTCTGTATAACCACTCTTTAGATATTTCAGGATTGTTACCAAATCCCACCTCAATCCTCTCTTCTCCAGTCTAAACCCAGTTCTTTCACCCTTTCCTCATAAATTTGCCTCCCAGACCCCTAATAATCTTTTTTGTTCTCTGCTGGACTCGTTCCAGTCTGTCCACATCCTTCTTGAGGTGTGGGGCCCAAAACTAGGCACAGGAGTCCAGATAAGGCCTTACTAATGCTGGAGAGAAGAGCAATCACTTCCCTTGATTTATAGGCATCACTTCTGCTAATACAACCCAGCACAAGGCCTTTTTGGCAATAAGAGCACACTGTTGGCTCAGATTCAGCTTATGGTCCATCATAACCCCCAGGTCCTTCTCTGTAGTACTGCAACCTAGCCAGGCACTCCCCAGTGTGTATCTGTGTATGCAGTTATTCTGTCCCAGGTGCAGGACTTTGCAACTTGTTGAATCTCATCTGTTTGACTGCGGATAATTTTTCCAGTCTATCCAGGTCATTCTGGATCCTAACCCTACCCTCCAGAGTATCAACTCCACCCAACGTAGTTTCATCCAAAATTTTGCTAAGTGTGCACCTGGGCCCATCATCCAAATCATTAATGAAGATATTAAATAAGGAGAGACCCCTAGGGAACCCCACTTATACCTGTTCCCAATGAGACATTGAGCCATTGATGCCTAGTCACTGAACACAATGATCCAAACAATTATAGATCCACCGTACAGTACTTTTATCTAGTCTGTATTTCCTTAGCTTGTCAGTGAAAATGTTAGGGGAGACGGTGTGAAAAACCTTACTAAAGGTATATTGTATCCACTACTCTCCCCCTCCCTATCCATAGAGCCTTTCACCTTATTATAGAAAGCAATTAGGTTGGTCAGGCATGATATGCTCTTGGTGAATGCAGGCTAGCTGTTCCCAGTTATCTTGTTTTCTTTTAGGTGCTTCACAATAGATTCCTTAAAGACCTGCTTATTGTCCCAGGTATTGAGGTCAGACTGATAGGTCTTTAATTTCCTAGATCAGAGGTTCTCAAACTGTGGTCTGTGGAGCACCACTGGTCCATTCAGGTGGTCCGCAGAAAGGTGATCTAAGGCTAAAGCTGATAAACATTACACCTGACTTCCAAAACCTTTGCTCAAAAAAACAGGCACATCCATTGGATTAGAAAGGTAAGACTACTGATATTAAAATGAGATGTGTGCTTTGATTTGTAGAACAAAAAGAAGTTTATTAGGTGGTCCACTGAGACCCTTAGGAATTTTCAAGTGGTCCGCAAAAAAAAAAGTTTGAGAACCACTGCCCTAGATCCTACTTCTTCCCTTTCTTAAAGATGGACACTATATTAAATTCTTGCTTCAAGTGTCAAGTTAGAGCCCTTGAAGGTTTTGATAGCAAAATAAGCTTGTCTACATGGAAAAACTAGATAAAAGTCCTTCAAATGCCACAGTTTGCTGACAGTCTTAAGGATGACAGGCATAGAAGCCTGGATGAAATCAGAATCTGCTTTGGAAGTGATGATGACTTGCATACAGAGCTCTTACATGCCAAACAACCATCTTGAACATTGTATTTCTTAAATTTTTCATCCCATTCTGTTGAAGTCTCAGTGCCTCCCATTGGTATTTTCCTTTGGCACTGCAAGTTTTAATGGAAAGTTTAAATGTAAGGAATAAGTATTAATAAGAGTTATATTAACTGTGAAGCTTCCAATACCATAGGTACAAGAGAAAACCATTTGGTCTCACCACAGATACCCTCCAGCCCAACAGGAGCAGAGTTTCATAGTTGATAGGGTTGGAAGGGGCCTGAGCAGATCATCATGGGCAGGAAAGAATGCTGGGGTCAAACAACCCCAGCTAGGTGATTATCTAGCCTCCTTTTGAAGACCCCCAAGGTATGAGCCAGCACCACTTCCCTTGGAAGTTGGTTCCAGATCCTAGCCCCCCTGACTATGAAGTAGTGCCCCCGGATATCTAGCCTGAACCTACTCTCAGTCAACTTGTGGCCATTATTCCTAGTTACACCAGGAGGTGCTCGGGGGAACAGGGTCTTTCCCATTCCCCGCTGGTCCCCCCGGTAAGCTTATAGATGGCCACCAGATCCCACCTTAACCTTCTCACGGAGGCTGAACAGGTCCAGGTCCTTTAGCCTCTCCTCATAGGGCCTGCCCTGCTGCCCCCTGATCATGCGAGTGACCCTTCTCTGGACCCTCTCCATGTTGTCCACATCCCTCCTGAAGTGCGGCGCCTAGAACTGGACACTACTCCAACTATGGCCTGACCAGTGTCACAGAGGGGGAGGATCACTTTCCTGGATCTGCTCGTGATGCATCTGTGGATGCATGACAAGGTGCAGTTAGCCTTACAGACCGCGTCCTTGCATTGGCAGCCCATGTTCATCTTTGAGTCAATAATGACTCGAAGATCCTTTTCTGCCTCTGCACTGATGAGAAGGGATTTCCCCAGCCTATAGGCATGATGCTGGTTCTTCCTCCCCAGGTGCATCACCTTGCACTTGTCAGTATTGAATCCCATCCTGTTCTCATTCGCTCACCCCTGTAACCTGTCCAGATCTAGTTGTAGCTTGTCCCTCCCTTCTAGCGCACCCACCTCTCCCCACATCTTAGTGTCATCTGCAAATTTGAACAAGGTGCTTTTCACCACCTCGTCCAAGTTGCTGATAAAGACATTGAATAGTACAGGCCCAAGGACTGAGCCCTGAGGGACCCCACTGCCCGCATCCCTCTAGGTCAAAAATGACCCATCCACCACCACTCTGTGGCTGCGGCCCTCTAGCCAATTTGTAACCCATCTGACTGTGTAGGCATCAATGTCATAGTTGCCTAGTTTTTTAATGAGAATGGGGTGAGAGATAGTATCAAAGGCCTTCCTAAAGTCCAGAAATACTACATCCACCGCAACACCTGTGGTTCTGGATGTGTGCACGCATGTGTCTGTTCTGGGTGTGTGTGTGGTTGTCTCTGCTATCCTCTCTCTCTCTCCTCTTTCTCTTGTGTGTCTCATTTTTCTCTCTCTCATTGCAACATGCTCAACAAAAAAGGAATACACAACAAAGGTAACATTTATGATTATTAAATATACTAATATGCAGTGGATCCTGTTATGTACCGCCCCCCGGCCCTCATTTTGTTTTTCTGGCAAGCTGGCACTCTGGCACCTTCCAAGGTAGACATTGTGGTTTTTTTCAGCACCGTGGCCAAAAAAGTTTGCCTACCCATTATAGACTAAATCAGAGATGTATAGGACAAGCTTTCAATGAAGCTTCTTTCAGAACTTCCCTAAGGTCAGGGTGATCATACGTTTTGGATTGGCTGGGACAGTCCCAGATTTCAGAGGTTGGTCCCAGACTGCCAGTAAAAATTAAAACAAGTGTCCCAGGCATGGGGCAAGGTGAACTGGCAGGAGGTGTGCAATAGGAAGTCCTAGCAGACAGCAGAATTGCCCTAATAGGTTAGCTTGATTAGTGGAATAACTATTAAAAAGGGTACTGTTAATACCTGGGTCATTAACAGGTAACTGACCTCTTAGCTCCCTGAATAGTAATATTAGCAGTACCCCACCCATACCTCTGCCTGAAGCAGTGGAAGGGGGCAGGGGGTAGTGTCCTGAATTTTACGTCGTCCCATATGGTCAGCTTACCTAAGACTCCTGCCTAGATCAGTAGTGTACTGATATTGAAATCATAGAAATAACTGCTTGCCTCTGGCTCCTTTTGGAAATTCAGAAGTGAAGACAGATAAAAAGCCTGTTTTTTCTGTTATGATTTTTTTTTTAGAAGACCTAACTGATACATATCAAAATTAGGGCTGTGTGAAGTTTTGATGGCTGTTTAGTTTTGAAGCTGTTTCGACTTGTTTTGAGCTCGAAACAGCAAAATCTAAATGAAACAAAAGGCTTTGAAACTGCCCTTGTTTTGTTTCCAAGCTCTCAAAATGTTTCTAGTTTCGAACACAGCTTCCTTGCAGCTAAACAGAAAATAAGGGGGGGACTGCTTTGATATTGACATCTAGCTCCTGGTTCGATTCCCTAGCTCTTCCCAGGGGCACAGGCCTCTGATCTGCGCATGGGGTTCCAGCAGTCTGCAGTAGCAGCCTGTTGAAACCCAGCACGCAGATCCAGGGGCCCACACACCCTGGAAAGAGCTGGGGAAAATCGAACCGGAAGCCGAGGGAATGTTCAGGTGCAGCTGCCATGCAGGTGTTAGGTGAGGGGCGGGCAATGCCCGCTGCCCCCTGCTGTGTTGGGGGCTCTGCCATGAGCCCTCAGAGGCCCTAACTTGCCACTGCTAGAGCCAGTGAGTGCACTAGCTGCGAAGCATGTGGATGACAGCATGCTGCTGCTGCTGGCTAGGGCCAGCACCAGCACCTGAGTCTGCTCAGCACACCCTGTGCCGAGCACCAAGAACCCAGTGCTGGCGCTGACCTGTTGGCAGCGCCAGCCTGCTGTCATCCCACATGCAGATCTGGGGGCCCACCCCCAGGAGGGCTGCAGAGCTGTGCCAGACTCCTCCCAGGGGGCAAGGCCCCTGGATCTGCGCGTGGAATGACAGCAGGCTGACACTGCCAGCAAGTGATATTAGTTTTGCTTTGAACAGTTTGAGGTGCAGTTTCACAGAAAACCATGCACCCATCGCCTTGAAACTTGGCAGGCTTCATGTCCTCAGAAAAGGCTACCATCTCTGCACTGTTTATCTGAATCAAGCAAGAAATGACAAAGTTATAAGTATTTTCATGATTACCCATTATAGCCTATGGGAAACTAAACGGAACAGTGCTTTGAAACAAAACATGTTCCGACTTCTGTTTCGAAGGGACAGAAATGGTGCTCCCCCCCCCCGCCCTAATCAAGACCTGGGCAAGAATTCTCCACAACACTTAGAATGGGACCCTACGCCCACAACCTGGAAAAAAAAAAAAAAAAAAAAAAAAAAAAAAAAAAAAAAAATCACATACTTGCAATATATAACCATTAATAAAAGGAAGCCTGGAACCATGTCTTCTTCTGTGTCACCTAGGTTTACACTGCAAGTTAACCAACACCTTAGTTCTAACATAGAGTTAAGCTCTTTTCTCTCTCTACTTTTTTCCACTGCTGGCTCTGCGAAGTGCGGTTTGGGGGGTGGGAATTTAAAATTCCACTCAGCTTGGTATTTGGAAAACATACACAAAAGGATAACAATGACACCTGCCTGTAAAGAAACAATGCCACTCTTGATGCACTTCAAACAGTTTATTTTATACATACAAACTGAAAAATACTTTTTAATTTTAACAGTGTTCCCATCAAATCTTATTGGTATCACACTACTGCCATTAGCACAATAAAACTAGAAGCAAAGGATTATTTACAAGCATGTTGTATAGTACTGAAAATGCAAGATTAGTTTCTAAAGTGCAAAGTTGGCTATACAGTAATATACAGATATGGGTATCTACTTTCTTGCTTAGACTACAACCAGGTAGTAGTGTCACAGCAGACAAGCCAAGTATTTATACAGATACATCAGTTACTAAATCCTGCCTTCAGAGGCACTGACAAAGCTCGTACTGAAGCCAGGCATCTGCATCCAAGGGCCAGATTTAGTCCTTTAGGTCTAGAGTTACATGTTAAATAACAGCAAGTTAACTATTTCATGTAAACCCAGCAACAAAGAATATGAATGAGACACTCCTCATAAGTGTATTAAATGCCTTTAAAATAGTTTTCCTATAAGGAGCGTTGTATTGTTTTGCTTTTAATAAGCCATTAAAGATTTCCAGTGTATACATTTCTTTTTAAAAAAAGGACAAACACACAAAGGACTCAATGTTCAGCTAAGTACTCTACCTAGCTGTCTGCTCTGTGACATAATTTTGCCCCCATTATAAAGTATGAGCACAAGTAGGAGTTAGACAGCTAATATTTCCATCATTTTTTGAGGGCACTGTTTGAGTGCAAAATTAACAGCCACAGAACAGATGTCATAAAAAAGGCCCTAATTGTAAGACAGTAGATACTTACTAATGTTGATTTTATTATTAAAAAGTCATCTTATGAACCTGACTTTTAAAAAAGTGCTAAAGGAAACCTTTGCTATTTTATATATATTTGCAAGATATATGAAGCCCTCAACCAGGTTTTCTAAATGCTTGAATACAGAGAACAGTTAATGCAAAAAAATAAAATAAAACTAAAAACTAAAAAAAGGAGTGTCTGTATTTAAATACCTTAATAAAAATCTTGCTCTGTGAGAAATCAGCAGTTGTGCATCCAATGTCCAACAGCATCTTATTCTTACACTTTGCAGGTTAAAACGTTTTAATTCTTTATCCTACGAAAAAAATCTACCACAAAGCTTTAAAATGCAAATAAATCAATGGCGTCTTGAAAAGCAAAAGTTCAGATGAACTTGTTTATTCCCTTTATCAATGTTTAACTTGTCATGGTTACTAAAACAAGTACTGATTGAGAGCAGCACAATATTACAACTAACCTCATAAAATACTGTCACCTAATGTTCAGATTGCATATAAATCTCAATCAAGACTCTTGATTTCAGGAAGTCAGAGATAACAGTGCCAGCATAGTGTAAACTGCAAGTTTACAGAATAAGCTTTTGTATGAAAATGTTTGGGAAATCGAAGTTTGCACCAAAGACCCTCTCTACATATTTGGGTAGCTGATGAAACATAAATGAAGAAACATACATTTCAGTATACTCATGGTCAAAAATACCAATGCAATACACATTAATGTGTGCACGCACAAAATACATTTAGGCAACTCTGTGCTATATTCTACAGCAGATATACAAGGGGTGAAAATCTG
Source organism: Gavialis gangeticus (assembly GCF_001723915.1). Taxonomy (NCBI): domain Eukaryota; kingdom Metazoa; phylum Chordata; order Crocodylia; family Gavialidae; genus Gavialis; species Gavialis gangeticus. Next base: position 171,373,019 of record NW_017729022.1, on the reverse strand, counting down.
TTTAATTTAAAGATTTCTGCCTGTAGAAAAACACCAAATACAGGTCAACTGACAATAGAAAAGAATCACTGAGTACATACTGAAAGTTTAAGATCAAGCATGGAGCTAATTACAACTCATCCATTAAAAAAGAAAGTAAGGCAACTATAGAAATATTAAGATTTATGGCAGTGATCCATTTTTGTCCTGCTTCTGATATTCCCTCCCTGCTTCCAGCTAAATTGGCTCCTGTAATTACACACAGGACTGAAATTGTATTGTCAGCAAAACAACCCTTGACTATGGGTTGAATACATCTTGACTCCCCTTCTTCAATACTTTGTGGGGGCTGGCAGGGGGTGTCCACATTTTGGGAAACAAACCTTTCTCCAGATTCTCTGCAATGTCACAGCTAAGCATCTCGTAAGATGTAAAAACAGAAACTCTTTTGTTCTTACTTTATAGTCTCTGAGGGAGAAACAGATCAATGTATACAGAACAGATAGGAGAAGGGTAAACCGAGTATTGGATTTTGTGTTTGCTTTCAACATAATGCTTACTACTACCAGGATCATTCTTTTCCTTCACAGAAATCAGTTGCCTAGTTTGGTCCAGCTCCTGTGAAGACTCCACTTTCCATTTCACAATCATCCTCTTACTGGATAACCTTTTCTTTGTTCCATGGGAATGTAGCCATTATGGGAGGTCCTGACTTCTCAGGTAGCTAGATCCAGTCCCACTGAGGATTATGAATAAAGAGCCATTCAACAGGACTCCTTTGAAAGGAAAGCTAGTGCAGACAGCAGAGCATGGGGACATGCTTTTACAGTAACCTGTAATGCTGAGGATGTAAGTTGCTGTGTTTTATGTAATCTGGAGCTCTCAAAGCACAAAACTTTCAATCCTAGGTGTGACGACTTACAATGATCAAAGCCTGAAGGACACAAGCACCTGGCTCACCAGGGCTGACACTGTGTGCCAGATAATCTGATCACTCGCAGATGGAAGTAATGTTTTTGTTGCTGTAGTTATTCTGGTCTCCCGAGTACTATCAAATGCCCACAAGACCAAAGCTACACACACACTGATTTCTCCAAGAGCACATGCCTTGAACAGTGGCAAAATTATAGAAGGTGACAAGTTCTTCAAATCATTTACCTCTTTCAGACAGCAGCACTTCATTCTTACTGAGGGCTAGGATTTCAACAACTGCTCTTCATCCAGCGGCTGATTACAGGTAGGCCTTGAGAAAGCTGGGCGGGAGATGCTCCAGTTTACATCTGATGTTGGTGAGATCTCAAAAGAGAATGCCTTCTGCATACTACTAAAATGTCTATGCTGTCTTACTTACTCTCCCTACTGCATCATACCAATATGTCCCATACAGAAATGGAGCAATTACAGTCTATTTAATTATGCTTATGAACTAAATGTATTCATCTGAGGTTCTAAGAGGCCAGAACTTTACAAAATATTTTAACCTCTAAAAATTCTACAAACATGATACCATAATACATTTTAAAGAGCTTTTCTACTTGCTTGCTGCTTTGCTTTCACATACTATAAGCAGACTAGCAACCTGACACTAAACCACATAAAATGAAGGAACAGGATAGAAAAAACATACCATTGAAGAAGTACCTTTTTAAGAATTCAGGCATATGGAAACCCAATTTAGGTTGGAAAAAATACTACTGTCTAGTTGCATCAAATGCAGTATAAACTGTTCTGGTTATGGAAAACTTCTAAAGAAGTTCTGAGACAGTGATTTCACTATAGAAGTTTCCATGTTTATAAAAGCAAAAAAAAAAAAGAGAAATTATTTTTCTCATTCATTGGTAACAATAGAATAGCAACACCACAGAATGTTAAGCCTTTGTGGTAAACATGACTAAATCAATACTATTTCCTGTCAAACAAAAGATATGAATCAAAGTTTATGCTATATGGATTATCATTGTGGAGAGGAACCACATCCTGACTTTAACCCCCCACAATTCTTTCCTTCTGTGCTATTCTATGTATAGAAGCCAAACTCTAGTACTACTGGTTATAGATGAAAATCTCTATAAAGGCAAAGACGACAATTGAGTCCATTTTATGAGGTACCAACTAAAACAAAAATAAAGCAGATATAAATAATTTTCTTCTACCAATCCAGTCACATTGTCAATCAAGACAGATGGCTATTAAATATTAATTTACTGAATTTGTCTTTAGGATTTAAAAAAAAAGACAACACAGAATATGGGATCTTAAACAAAAGCCCCTGAAGTCACCAAATACAGCTTGTGGCAGGAATTCCAAGTACTTATGGCATTTAAGAGATCTGACATCCACTGTCTTTTTGAGGCTTTATATCTGGTTCTTTCAGAGGTTTTACTTCTTCCTCTGGTTTTGGCTTAGCCTGTAGAAAAGGAGAGAGTTTGGAAAAAATATATGTAAGTAGTGAATGCAAACTCCTAAGTTCCACACAACATATGTTGAAGCTGTGCAGACTATAAGCTATTCTTTTCTGCACCCTCAGGGCTGTTTTTAAAAAAAAAGGAAGGAGAGAGAAAGAAAATTGCCAAGTTTTCTTGTCACAGCAGCTTGAAATGTACAGTGTTTAAATCCAACTAGCTTATTGCACCTACTCAAGAACTGAAATTACACTGTATTAAAGCACCAGTGGCATTCAAGCTAATTAATCCTTAAATTCTATCTGAGGAAATATCAAACAGGAAGATTATACAGCTAAAAGAAAACAAGGAAACAATGTCATTTTTCAGCTGTGGACCAACCAGAGTTGTCCAGCTAAGAAAGAGTGACAAGGATCCAACGCCACTGCTCGAGGACCAAATAACTGAGTGCCCATCGTGAACTGGCAGTACTTGGTACCAACCTGCACACAGGTGTGACAAAGCTTAAATGAGGCCTCAAATAAAGAGAACTCTCAAAGGACAAAATAAGGAGGACTGGCCAAAAGACAAGTGGCACATATTGTATACATGGTATACTCCTGTTCTAGGATGCTCTTCAGTACTGTCAAACTACTAAAACACATGTGGATTAACAGTCTCACCCGCTTCTTTTTAATAGACTTTTCTATAGCATTAACCCCAAGTATTTCAGTGCCTGCTAAAATGTCACTGGCTACAGCTTAACATCCTAGGAAGGCTGAAAACAGGATTCAACTTGCCTAATCTTAAACAGTTGAACTGGTAACCTGCAACCAGAAGGCTGGTGGTCTTACTACTAAGCAGGGAAGACCTAAGGACCTAGTGCCAAATATGCACCACACATGGGATGTAGTGGAGAGGAAGGAGAGAAGAAAGGTAAAATGTTCTTACACTCTCATCCTTTGGCCTCTTAGTCAGATCAAATGCAGCAAGTGACTCTGGGGTCCAGTGTGCATCCAAAGCAGGAAATTCAAAAGGAACAGGTTCTACCAGGCCGTAGTTTGCTTTCAGCTCGAGTTGGGGAGCTTCTGGTGGCACTTTTTGGAAGTAACTAAGACAGAATTTAGTGTTTTATAAACACAGTGAATAAAGCTTTGGAGAGATTATTTCAGATTATCAGTTTACCCCCTGAAGTAAAGGAGAACACTTCCCCACTTACAAAAGCATCCTACTATTATCACTGTACTAGACCCATGTGATTTAAAGAACTGAACACCGAACAATATTCAGTTTAGCCAGTTTCTCAGAGGAGTCACAAGACCACAGGCAAATTCCCATTTGTACTCTCACCCATTTGCTACTGTGGCCCCTATCACTTTAAAAGGGTTTTCCCCTTTTTGTTTTAGTGGGAAGAGATAAAAATGCTCCTTCTGTTTAAAGTCAATTAAAATAAAAATGAAAATCAGAGCTACTAATGCCTCTAAAGAAAGGTGATGTCAGTACATACTACAGTAGCAAAAGCCCAGATAGATCAAAGGACTGGTTCCTTACCCAATGCTTAGCAAACCACTATACTGTCATCAAGGCATGAACATTCATGAACAGAAGCTGGCCATGTGACAAATTACTTTTTTTAAAGGGACATGAACTAGTGTTAATTTCTGTATGCGCTATTGTTAAAAACAATGATTACAATTACTATAACAGAAGGAGAGTAAGAAAAATTATTTTCATGTGCATCAGACAGCATTTGATGTTTAGTCAATGTCCCTGTTGCATGTGCCTTTTATACAATAAGGGGGGGAAATAGCAATTCTTTACTCAAAAATACAGCAAAAGCTCGGTTACCCAGCATCCCCTGGGAATTTAGCTGCGTAATGACACACATTTACACTAGTGTACTGGACACTAGATGGAGAGCAGAGAGACATACAACTGCTGCTTACAGCAGAAGTTAACAGGGGATGGGTAAGTGGGGTAGACCACATCCTCCGCAGGACCACTGCTTCAGTGCAGCAGGGCAGGAAGAGGGTCGTCAGGGGAAGAAAGTGGAATTTGGACTTCATCCTTTCCAGCATATCAGTTAATGTGGTTTAGCTGGTACAGAACAAGGAGGGAGGAGTAATTTGCTATAGCAGAGACTCATTTGGTTCTAGGGAAGGAACTGTGACACTCTGAGCCACGTGCCACTCCTCACTGGATTGAGGAGTTGCATTAGAAAAATTTATGATCTAGTCCTAAAACAACAACAAAGGAGGGGTCTAAAGATCATGAAAAGCAACGTGCCAAAAAGAGTATATACTTACATGAATCCATTCTCTCGCTGACATTTTTCTAGGGTGTTCTTAACTAAAGTTCCTAGTTTCCTAAAGAAGAGATGTCCAGAAGGTTTGGCAGTAGTTCCAGGCCCTTTGGTTTCCCCATACTCTTTGCATAATGCTTCAGCCTTGGTAAAGACTGCACAAGAAAGCAATGAAAGTTATCAATTAAAGCTGGCCACTACTATTCTGGCCTGCTGAAATATGAGAGAGGGAGTATCCTAGCTAAGATTCTATCCCAACATATTAAAATAAGCATTTGTAGAAGTAAGTTAAACTGGTTCCAGGGTGACTACTCCAACCTAGAAAGTTAGCATGGACAAAATCTGGTTACAGGCAGCAAAAAAAGGTAGATACAAGACCTGGGCAGACAGAGAAGTATATTATACAACCACAAAGACGAATACAAAGAGAACAGTAGTATGCAATAAGGAACCACAGAATTAAAAGAAGTTCAGAGTCAGATTACAACTACCACTCTGCATATGGCGTGTGGATATGAGTGTGCACTGATATGTGCTCCCCACTCACTGGCTCTCATAGCCCCTAGGAGTACCTGATCTGGCTTACAGCTTCCATTCCCTGAATACCTGAACTAGCAGGAGCTCTTCTCCCCAACGAATTCAGGGCTGTACTTGTCCATCTGCCTCAGAAACCCAGGCTTATTGGGCTCCTCCCCTTCTGATCAGGTGTTCTCTTGACCAGCCACAGGTGCATCTCCTCAGCCTCCAAAGCAGCCTACTGCTGCTTCTCTGGCTAAGATGCAGTAGTTCCCTTGCTGCTTACCCGGGGCTTTACCCTATTGTCCTATTAGTAGGCAGCTAGCCACACAATAGGCACTTGCAGCCTATGGGTCTTGCTGGCTAGAAAATGATAATGGTTTGCTTTTGGGAACTGGCTTATAGGTAAAATAGATATGCATTAGAATAATGGTCCAGGGCAACAGCAAGGGTTAACTGGTTTCTAAAAAGCCTGTCTATGACAAAAGTTTCTTCAAGGCCGGCAGTGTTTGATGCAGACAAGCAGCAAACAGTCACACAGGCTGAGAAATTAAAGGCATATATCGCACTGTTCCATAACATGAGACAACGTGGCACCAAGTTACAGTGCCCAACTGCAGCACCTTTGAGTTTCCTGGTTTGGGGAACAGACCAAATTAGGAGAAGACTGGTACAGCCCAAATTAGAATGTGCTCATGTGATGAGTCTGTGAAACAAAGAAATAAGTTGACAGCACAGAATGTGGACAGTATGATGACCACAGAGAGACCAATCAGCAAGGCCCAAAAGATGAGGCATTATCATGGAGGGAAAAAGATACAGAGAGGGATTTCAGAGCAGCAAAGGGTCCCTGAGAGAGAAACCCAAGGCCACCATGGATACAGTGTATACCACCAGCCTGTCTCACCCACCCAAACTGTGGGGGGAGGGGTGGGACCTTGGCCTCCGACCTCCAGGATCATGCTGGCATTTGACATTCAAGACAGAACCTCAGATTGAAGCTTGTGTACTGGCTAGATGTACCTTAACTCTGTGCAGCTCTAAGATTGGAAAAATATATAGAATTGTTTGGATTATTCTTATCTGCTATCACTGTGCATCAATAAAAATGGCCTATTATTGAAAGGAGAGGTCAGGGCAAGTCTGAGGGTTTAGGTCTGCCCAGAACAAGGTATCTGGGTCATAAATCCAGTGCCAACATGTCTGGCTCTGTTACAGATCGAGCCAATTTGTTTTTCATTTTTTAACTTCTCTGTCTGCTGTGACCCTGCAATAAATGTATCCATCCTTCTTCTTTGTAGGGACAAGCTATAGCCCTCTCCTAGGGAGATATTAAGTTGATAACAAGAGAAAAATACCTATTTCGGTAAGCACTTTTTTATATTATAGAAGTTTATAGACCATAAACATTGAGGACTAAGGATTTTTGAAAGCTCTTATACAAACCATGTCTATTCTGATGTAATCAGTGTGTCTTTATTTGGCTCTAACATTTAAATAAATGGATAGCCTTGTAAACTGCTCTGAATTACAAAAACCATAGAGCCTTCAGGTAGGATGAGAGATGTTCCAGTAGGGTTTTAAGAATCATACTTACATTTTTCTGATTCCTGCAGAGCTCTGATGGCTTCTCCACATTTATCACTGGCCAGCAGCGTTTGACCATGATAGCAATATGCCTGATGGGAAAGAACATTTGTATTGGCATCAGTAGGCATCTTCCTGTCGTCCAACTATTTTTTCTGTTTTTTTTTTTTCCTTTTTAGATGTGGGTCATTGCATCCACTTTTTGGGTTGTCATCACTTGCATGAGTCAGCCAGCAGGATGTGGTGCAAGGAATTAATATACACAGCAGCACTTGTACTGAAGAAAAAGAGCACGTCTCTTCAGCAGGGAAGGTGGGAATAAACTCAGCTCAGTTTTTGTGATTAAAGTCACGTATGAAAAATGCTGAGATTTTAAATCTATGCTCAACCTTCAATTAAAATGGTTTCTCTGAATAGTTATGGCAAAGTTTAAGCAACTTTTCAGCATATTCCCATTAATCTCCCTTACCCTCATGTCTGAATAGAGTTCCTTTTGGGGCATAATGTTTGTAAAGAAATATAATATTTAAATTATATCCTAAACCCAATGTGAACAGAAATGTTTTCATGAGTTAACGTACATTTCTTGTTGGTCTGAGAAATTACACATGACAGCACGATACTTTATTCCATCATTCGTTTAGTTCATGCAATAAAAACAAAGAGTACTAATCTCACCTGGTGGCTAATAAGACAAGAAACATCTAGCTATAGGCTCAACAAGAAGAAAGTTAGGATCAAGTTAGTTTTGTACCATTTTTTAGAAAAGCTAGAATATAAGCTTTGACAAAACCAGAAGCAGCAGTTTAGTTACAGAGCTATAGGCCCTTCCATCCTTAAAGTGAGCTGCCATCAGTTAGGAAATGAAAAAAGGTTCTAAACTTTTTTAAATGCACCTGTTGCTAAAAGACACACGGGTTGTGTGTCGGACCCAATATCATTAGCGGCTGTCTCATCAGGACTTCAATTCTTAATTGCATCTAAAAGCAGACCAAGATTCAGCACACAGAATGAAAGACTAATGTTATGCTCAGACTGCCTTGGCTCATTTATAGGAGCAAGGAATCTTCCCAAATTCTAGAGAGTAGGGATCTCATCTTGCTCTAAAACAATAAACATTTTAGATAGGCTATAGGAATTCCCATTATCCTCTCACATTGAGGTGACAAGGAAAAAGCAATACTTGAATCCCTTTTCCTGTCTAACTTTTAAATACTGAAACATTCATAGATTGGACACAAACAAAGTACTCACATAGGCCAGATAGAAACAGGTCTTCAACTGTAAGTACTTCCTCCATTTACCCGTGTATGTTGCATCCAAGCTAGATAATGTCTGATCTAGAATTACAGAAATCTCCAAATCATAAAAAAACCTTTAAACACAGTGCTGATCTTTGAGCAATCAACAGTATGCAAAACATAGTTAAGTTGCAGCAATTATTCCTGTAGTTCCTACAGGAAACCACATTAACAGACATAACACTGTCTTGAACACCTATATTTCTGATTCATTAACACAGCTGTGCACCTCTTCCCTCTCCACTGGAGGTGTCAAATATACAGGCCATGGACTGAATCCAGACTGTAGAGCCTCACTACATGGAAGATGTGGGTGCTTGGCCTGCCATGGAAGTTAGAGGCCCTTTGACCCTGCTGCCCACTGCTGTCGGTGGCAAACCTGGCTCACCACTACAGCTCCCAAATCCCTTCAGATTTCTTGCCACCTTCAGACCTGCTGCAGTAGCCACAGTGCCTCCCCCCGATACCCAAGGCTGGATCTGGCCAATGAGGAATCCCTCAGTCCAGAACTATTACAGGGCCCTAGGTAAGTTTGACACACCTTTTCTATACACACTGATGTCTATGAAACAAAGGAATAATTTTGCTCAACAGTCTAAAGGTGCATTTGGTTGTTGGCATACCCAAAGAATCTTGCCTGTAAATGATTATTTTACATTTTGTTTTGAGTCTTAATTTCAAGAAACATTTTATAAGCTCTACTTACATTACAACACTACTCACACAGTTAACCAATATTCTTGTCTAACTCAGAAGGTCCTCAAACCAGCTTACCAAATCTAAGCAACATATATATAATCCCCAGCCTGCCTTAGACCTTATAGTACAACTAATCGCTAGGGCTGTGCAAAATTTCACCGGCTATTTCAATTCGACACTGTTTCGACTCATTTCGAGTTCAAAGCAGTGAAGTCATGTCGAAATGAAGGGCTTCGAAACAGCCTTGAAACAAAACGAGGTTAGTCAAAATGTTTCGAAAGTTTCAAAACATTTCAAAGCAGCCAGGTGATGGGAGATGGGAGAACCAGGGCTGCGCTCCCAGGGGCTCCGCAGCCCCACGTGGCTCAGCCAGGAGTGCAGCCTTGGCTTTCCCCACCTCCCACGGCCAGGCTGCAGGAAGCCGATTCACAGCCTGGGCCCAGGCTCAATTCCCCTCCCCAGTGCTATGATTGGGCTGGGGAAAAGGAACTCAGCCCATCTGGGTTGAGTTCCTTTCCCCAGCCTGATTGTAGCGCTGGGGAGGAGAACAGAGCAAAATTGGGCTCAGTTCCCTTCCCCAGCTCCCCTGTCTCAGGCAGCCACACCCAGCTTCCCTCCCTCATCTGGCAGGCAGACTGGGGAGCCACAGCCCTAAGAGGACTGGCACAGCCCCCACAGTCCTCCCAGGGTTGCGGGCCCCCAATCTGCCTGCCAGATGAGAAAGACTATTTTGAGCTTCCCTGTTATAGCAAATGGGCAAAATGTCAAAACAGTGTCACTGTTCTGATTAAGCGAAACGGAACAGCAATTTCAAATATAAATAAAAATCGAAATGAAACACTGTTCCATCGAAACAGACCAGTGCCATTTTGCACAGCCCTACTAATTACCCCTCTTGCCAACGACGGCTGAAGAGGTCTTCATGTCACCTTTCACTGACTTTAAGTTGTCAATATTGAACAATTGGAGACGTTCCCTTGACTTTCACCCCATTTTGTTCACTAAACATCCAGGGAGTACACCCTCCCTCCCACATCACTAGGAGGCCTTTGTTATTATTAGACTTGTCCACTATAAGTGTTAAAGTGTGAATTAGACATCTGAACCATCAGTCAGGACTTGACTGTTTAACACACTGCTAATACTGTCTATAGAGAAACTGGAGGTTGAATTGCTAATGCTGTCTTTCTATACAGCATACAAGCTACTAAGTCACTAAGGACATAAAAAGTACGATTATCTTACCAGCTTTTTGGTAGAAATTGGATGTTTCATAGGCAAGAGCAGCTATTAGACCAGGATTGTGTTTCAATTCAATAGCTCGGGCAATTGTCACTAAAAATAAATAAATAAAATGTAATTGTAGGAAGTCTTATCAAGCATAATTAGGGGTTTATCAGCTAAAACTTCCAAATTCAGTTAATCTGAATACTATAAACAAGAGTACTACTGGGCTCCAACAAGTGACAAAATATGATAAAATTAAGACATAATGAGTAGCTGTAAATCAGCACTCAATAAGGTTGGTGGCATACTCTTCCACTTACTTTAAAGTATTTGGATCTCTAGCATACGTTCTTGTTTTCAAACTATGTTAAACAATTACTGGAGAAGAGACATTTCCTTAAGAACTTTTTCAAAACTGATAAATATTTGGAATGATTTTCTGGCACCTTAAGATAGTGAAGATTTCAGTTCTGGCTACAAATACCTTGGCCCCCAAAGAACTTCAGAAGAACGTTGGCTGTCACTATCCAGGAGACATCAGGAACCCCTGGAGTAGTTTCATAGTTTCTAGGGTCGGAAGGGACCTGAGCAGATCATCTAGTCCCACCCCCTGCCATGGCAGGAAGAGCACTGGGGTCAAATGACCCCAATAAGGTGGTCAATCAACCTCCTCTTAAAAACCCCCAGGGTGGGAGCCTGCACCACCTCACTTGGAAGCTGGTTCCAGACCCTAGCCGCCCTGACCGTGAAGTAGCGCCTCCTGATGTCCAACTTAAACCTTCCCTCTGCCAGCTTGTGACCATTGTTCCTGGTCACTCCTTGCGGCGCTCGGGGGAACAGGGACTCCCCCAGCGCCTGCTGATCCCCCCTAACCAGTTTATAACAGGCCACAAGATCCCCCCTCAGCCTTCTCTTTTGAAGGCTGAACAGGTTCAGGTCCCGCAACCTTTCCTCATAGGACCTACCCTGCTGTCCCTTGATCATACGAGTGGCCCTCCTCTGGACCCTCTCCATGCTGTCCACATCCCTCTTGGTTGAGTAGTGATTCTCAACCAAGATGCTGGGACACCTTGGGCTGCCATGAGATCTTTTGAAGGGTGCTGCAGGAAGTGCAAGGAGATAAGCCAATAAGGGCAAGCTTATGCTCCAGATACAACAAGATAAGCAGATAAAGGCAAGGTCAGGTTCTCGCTGCCTGGCTGTTTCCCCACCTCCAATTCCTGGCCCCTCTGCAAGGAGGTATGTACTGTAATAAATTAGTTTTTGAAATGGAGGGGTGCCTCAAATCTAAAAAGGTTGAGAACTACTGCACTACAGAACTGCACACACAAATATTCCACTTACAAACATGCACATTTTGCAATACCTTCCTGGGCTTCAGCTTGGCACTGAATGATGTAGGAGTCTATAAGTCGAGCTTCTAGATCTCTTCCCTTCTCTACAGGAGTGATCAGTTTGGGAATATGACTTTCCTACATAGCAGAAAATCATTTTTAGGCTTAGTTCAAATAAAGTATTAAGTTTAAAGTGAGGTTTTTTTCAGATTGTAAATTAGTTAGCTCCACTTATGTGCATATCAGAAAAAAGCATAATTCATAATTGCACAAAATCAAGCACAGCAAATGTTCGGCCTACTGTTCACATTATAACAAACACCAATTCTCTGTATATTGGTTAAATCAATAAACACCTTGAGCTCGGGGCACAAATAACTGTAACCACGGAATGAACAGCAACTGCGGGTATGGACACATGCACATTTGGAGCCATTTCAAAAGAGAAGCTGTTAGTGTGGACAATCTGGGAACGATACAACCATAGCAAAATCGTTCCAACTTTTAACACTGTTCCAACTTTTCCACTGGTCCAACTGTTAAAAGTTCCAACTTTTAACACATTAAAGATGGAGAGATTTTGCTTCATTTGCATCATTCCTGGCTTGCCCATGCACAATTAGAACATTAAGGGCTGCTGTCCTTTTGAACATGCCCCTCCAAAGTATGCACGTCTATATCCTGACATTGGGTTATTCTATATTCAGTAAGCATTACACTTTACATTACATTAAGATGGAATAAATGTAGAACCTTCTTTCAGTCCTAAGATTATGAGCTTGAATGGGGTATACTGTATTAAATGGGTACAATGACTGAGTGAGGGAATCATAGGTGATGAGGACTAACTACAAAAGACACTTACAAACACAGGGACTATTGCCATTGGCTTCTCCCCCAACCCTTACAATTAAGAAGGATCCAACCACAAAAATGACTGCTCAAGTAAGAGTTATTCTCTGTGGCATTCAAAAGAATCCAATATCATTATTTACTGCATGCAGTCTACTTCTACATAACAAAAAGCAAAGCCTTAAAAAAATATTACTTGTCACATGGTGACACTACACACAGCAAGATATAAACACCTCTGTCCAGAGACATTTTGCAGAACAGAATTAAAAGATATGTTCTCTACCTTTAGGTGTTTAAAAATCCCAGCTGCTATCTTCAGGCTCCTGTGAACATCTTTTGCTTCATCTTCATTTATACTGAAAGTTTAAAAAATAATTAAATACAATTCACCTGATTAATATTTGTTTTGTACTGACCAACTCATAACCTTACAAAAACTTCTCAACCACCTTACATTGTTCAGTTAGATCAGGTGTAAAAGCCAAAGAAGTTTGGATTCCATTCTTATAGTAGTTTTATTTGCTCATTATTCTTAGCGTTAGTGCCTTACCTCTACTAAGGTTATTCTGCTATAGTAATGTGTGCCTTCCAACATGAAAATAGTTTAGATTTCACCAATTAATCCTGCTGTGGCTGAAGGTCAAGTTGTCTATCCAAGTACAACACAGAGGAATTTGTGCGCACACCATAGAGGCCAAGAGCCAGAACAGTGTACTCTTGATACTAAGCATGTGAACAAAGGCTGCCTTAATTGATGTTCTCAATTAACACTTGTGGTTGCAGGATATGCAGTAGAGCAGGGCTGTTAAACATACAAACCACAGAGCCGTGTGACCTGCCTCCAGTGACCCAAGAGAACCTGGAAATTTAGAAGTGGGGTGCACTGCCAGAATCTGTGGTATGCAGCACTGTTGGGAATGTGGTTCATGACAGGGACAAGCAACAGCTGTGTTAACTCCTATTGCTCCCTGATGCTGTTCAACTTGCTGCCACTGCTCAACCTACCACCAGAGTGGGTTTGGATCTAGTTTAGAAAGAGCCTCCGGCTCTGGATCTGGCCTGGGGGCCATACCAGTCTAACAACCCTCAATTAGAGCAACCAGAACTCAAAAGTCGATGAAATTTTTTGTCGGCATGCCATCACAACTGACAAAACCAGAAAACACTTACTCTTCTTTTCCTGCCAGTCTTGATGAGTATTTTGTGTACCAAAGAGCCACATTGAATCCCATGGAAGCCAACTCAAATACTGCATCCTGCTGGGCACTAAAGGAAAAACAAAACCCAAGCAATTTCATGATTTCAAATCTGTTCATACATGTTTGGCCATGTGTAGTTAGGTAATGTAACAATCACTGCATTCATCATTGGAGTTTCTAACTTTTCTGCTCCTTGAACTGTCTCAAGAAGATTTAATCATTTACTTATTCCCTTCAAAAGCTCACGTGAACAAATCCCACATTAAAAGATGCGCCCTTCACACAAGTCTTTCTGAAAGCTTAGCAAAGTTTTTATTTTAAACAGAAAAACAAAAAGTAGGAATTAAATTACAGATATGACATATTTCACCATCTATTTTAATTGGCATTTCATGGAAAGCCTATGTCTGAAATAGCTAGTTAAAACCAAGAAAAAGTGACAGGCTTGCCCTTGTTAATTTAGCAGATACACCACACCAAAATGCTTTCTACTGCAACCCGTTACATAATTATGACAATAGGGCATATGTATATAGAAAAGTTTTCAAAGAAGATAAAATCTTATCCTTTTCCTGGAATGGTCCTGCCATCATAAATTCTTCAGCTTTCTTTAGGGACTGCCAACATGTTTCCCCCCACCCCCATGTATTTCCAGTTTTCTATTACAGTCTGGTTTTCTATTTATAGTTTCCAAGAGTATGCTACAGAACAGAGGGAGAACTATTAACTTTGACCAGAAGACCTTAATTTAGATGACAAATGTGCCACAAGAAAGTAAGGGGACTGCGCTAGGTGGTATAAGAGCAACCACCTTGATATTTAAGTTTCTGATTTAATAGTTTAACCGTTTCAAAAATCTGAAACGGCCAATTCTTATTGCATATGTATTCTGCATAGTTATTTCCTGTTCTGCACTATTTAAAATCTGTCCCCAACTTTAAATAGAAGAAAACTGTCAAAATACTTGGAACTCATTATATCATTTTAAAACAAATGAATCCCTTGGAAATATTGAGTGATCACAGCGCTGTGCTACATTTGTCTACTCTACCATGTATTTTAAAGTGATGTATCTATACTGTACAATGGCTAAAGATATTGTAAGTGTGAAAACACATGTACCTTGGGACTTGCCCTTGTAATGTGTCTGTCCACTTAAAATTCTGAATATATCGTAACTTGCTCTCTTGAGAAGAATTATCCACCGAAATGATAAAACCTGTTAAAATAAAAACATGCCACAGGCAATTTAAAAATGAGAAAACAGAAGCAACAGGATATGAAGGGACTGGGGAATGATGAAGAGATACAGTCAGGTGGAATAGAAAAAGATGGTCTCATTTGCATTCTTCATAAAAACCCTGTCAAACTATTAAAAAGTGTAATAATGATTAATTGTGTGATTAAAAAGATAGCTGCAATTAATCATGATTTTAATTGCACACCTAATGACTGAAAATTAAGGGCAGAAAAACTAAAAATTATGCACATATATGCAGGTACTTTGTATGGTTGGGGGGTGGGTGTGAATTTGTAAAGTTGTGGGGGGCTGTGGATGTGTGTGTGTGTTGCGTTTGGAGCCCAGGGAGAGGGGTTCCCCACAGTAGGGTCTGGAGCTTGTGGAGGAGAGACCCCTGCATGCCCTGGCAGGATGCCCAATTTGAGTGGGGTCTCCATGAAGCTGCCCTGGGCATGCCCTCCACTTGAGCACAGCCCCAGCAGCAGTGGGCTCACCCCGCTTTTGTCCCAGGAGCAGTGGCCGTGGGCAGCCTGGGCTGCAGGTAGCTGCTCCAACCTGGCCTGAACTTCCTTGCTTACTTGCTCAGCAGGTGTGGTGGGACATGGGCTCCAGGCGGCTGCAGCAGGAAGATGGCGGGGGGAGGGGTGCCCACACCCACCCACAAACCCCCTCACAACACTGATCCAGGGCCCCAACCAGCCGACCTGGCAGCACTGGGGTTTGGGGAAGGCAGCACTGGGTTGCGGTGGGGCTGCCTGGCACACTCAGGCCCCATGGCTCAGGCTCAGGGAGGGTTGGGACAGACTAGGAGCTCTGGCATGAGCCGCCTCTGGGCCCGCAGTTCCCCACGCATCCCCAGTCTGGGCCCCTGCGGAAGCGGTGGCAACAGCAGACCTGCGGCCTTGCGGAGGCAGCTGCTGCCAGTGGGTGGGGGCAGGATTAATCACAGAGCCATCTCCCGTAGCCCCAGCCCAGCATCAACGGAGCCTGAGCTGCTGCTGCCGAGCCAGGTGGAGCCAGCACTCTCCTCCTCACATATCCTGGGCTTACTGGGACCTGGTGGGTCCTGCAGCTCCGTGTGTATCCTGGCACGAGCCCTGGTGGTGCAGGGAGGAGAGTCAGTTCAGCTCAGGTTTTGTCAGCACTGGGCTGGGGCCGGGCATGCAGGATTCCCAGAGCTGTCTGTGGCTGCCTCCACAGAGGCACAGGATCACCATTGCCACTGCTCCCTAAGGGACAGGACTGGGGATGTGCAGGGACCTGCAGGCCTGGAGGTGGCTTGTGCAAGAGCTCCCAGGCAGTCCTGACCTGCCCCTAGCCCAAACCGCATGACCCAAGGGTGCCATGCAACCCTGCCATGGCCGAGTGTTCCCTTACCTGAACCCCCGACACGGCCAGCCCGGCTGCTTGGGGCCCTGAATGGGGGTTGTGCGGGGTGAGTGTGCCCCCCTTCCCTTCACCTTCCTGCTGCAGCCACCCAGAGCCTACACCAAGGCTGCCTTGTAGCCCCTCTGCACCGCTATGGCTGCTCCACTGAGCAGCCCAGAGGTGGTGATAATGGCAGTGGAGAGGAGCCAGAATGGGGGGTCCAAAACCACAAGTGTAATTAATGCATTAAAAAAAGATGAATCTGTTAATTGGTTCTTGCATTAATTTTGCATATCAATAGCAATTGACAGCCCTATAAAAAAAACCCTTTTATTCATGAACGAGAAGGCAAGATTTACAGCAAAAAAACCCTAATCCTAGCAACAGAAACTCCCTGTTCTGAATTATCAACTTGACCCTGCAAACCCTGCGCACCATAGGGGAATTTTGCAGAAGATCTGTGCTGTGCCTAGCTCCGATTCATATCTGGTGATATTAGAAATTTTGGGAGCTCTATTCTAAGTGGGATGCTTACAGTTTAAGCACTTTTTTCATACAAAGCAACACAGAGCAGCTCTGATTAATATGGCACTTACAACAAGGGTTCCCAAAGTTGCTAACAGTGGTTTTCACAATCATGGCAAATTTTTGAAAAACTTCCTTTGTGAAGAGAAGACTTTAATGCTTGGGTATAGACACCCTTTGAAGACATTCTTTCCCTTCCACCTTTTCTGCAGTAACTTGGCCAGTTACCTTACTTCTGTGATTCTAAGCAGTATCAGTCTGGGGACAGCTGTCTTCTTTGCAGCTGTGTCATGGAATATGCTAATCTGTTACCAAAACCTTTTTATCCAGTATGAGTTTTATCAATATTATGTGAGCCTCTGTTATATATATTTAAAATTATATATAAAATTTCAAAACAGTGTTTCAAACCAGCATAGAAAAGGGTGGGATGGAGATAGACAAGGAAACAGAGGCTCACATAATATTGATAAAACTCATACTGGATAAAAAGGTTTTGGTAACAGATTAGCATATTCCATGACACCAACTGCAAAGACGACAGTTGTCCCCAGACTGATACTGCTTAGAAATGCACAGCTAACAGTTATTTTAAGTTAAAATCTACCTACTGCAAACAGCTCAAGGATTGTACTTGACTGACTCTTCAACAAAAGGGACACAGAGGGAAAATGCTAACTCAGAATAAGTTACTGAGATTTAAAAAAAAAAAAAGTTTTGAGGTAACATGAATAAGCCATAACATGTCACTGAACAGCTCAGATGCTGGTGATGAGCACCATATAAGCACCTCAGTAAAGATAAGCACATTACTACAACTAAATATAACAAACTATGGTCTCACATTAGACTGGATGCATTTTATACTTTAGCTCTGGTAAATTCTCTAACTGATGGGAATCAATACTTTCTAGAAGTAATTCACTACATTGTGGTATCAAAGTGATGAAAAATTAACGTCTCCCCCCAACAGAAAGTGGTTCAAAAGAGACAAAGGACTATCCATGTCCCTTACTGTGCCAAGATGCTGACTGAGAACCTGAAGAAGGCCAGGTGATCATTTAACAGATGGCTGGGATAGAGCAACCTAAAAGATGCTATATTTTTTGGTGAGCAAATAATGCCTCTACGTAAGATTAGGATAACACAAATTTGTAGGAGGTTCATTAAATTACAGATTACTAAGCAATGGCCTCCTGATTTATTAGTAGCCTTTCAAGGTCTTACCCTGCAAGAGTGAGAAGTATAGGTCAGTGGCATTCTTCATCATTTCTGGATTACAACTCAAATCAGTAAACAGCTCCAAGAGTCGAATTCTAGATAATCTTAAGTCACTGTTAAAATACAAAAAAAAACCAAACAAACTTAAGAAATTCAGCACAAAGGGATAGCCATAAAAAGATCATTAAAAAAACCACCATGCACACCACTTTTCCCTTCACCTGAGAAAGCATAGGTATTAAACTGATAAAGTCCCTCCCAAAAAGAAGAATAACTTTTCAGGAAAGGATTAGTTTTAACAAGCCTTTCTTTTCTTAGGACTCGAGAGCCATGTCGGCACAGGTATTTCTTGCTTAAAGTATATTAAGGCCCATCTGGGCCACAAGCCAAACAAAAGCTATCCACTGGGAGAAGCAGAGATCCTGCAGATGCAGCTGGAAGCTGCATGGCTCTGAAACAGCTCCACTTGTATCCCCACTGTTCCCACTTCTGCTTCCACTTCCCCCTGATCTCAACACGGCTTCCACCTGTCCAGCCCAACATGCAAGCAGACTAGCTGTTTTGGGGCTGTGCAGCTTCCAGCTGTACCCATCCCACTATCCCTTCTCCCTATCCTGCCTCACTGTCAACCCAGCTGCAGCCTGGATGTAGTTTCAGCCCATGGCAGGGCTAGGCATCTTCTAGCTGTGCCCACATTGCAGCTGGGAAGCAGCTGGGGTGGGGGAAGCAGAGAAAAGCAGAAACAGTGCAGATGCAGTTTACAGCTCTCTTCCAGCTGTTGGCCTTGACATGGGTGCATGGAAAGCCTACCCAGCACTGATGTACCACAAAAGCCAGCTGGCCCACACAGGACCAGAGCCAAGCTGTTCTGGCCCCCAGCTGCTTAAAGGTTGCCAACCACTGCTCTATGCCATGTACCATTTCATAGACATTAGGGCTGGAAGGGACCTCAGAAGCTCAGAGTCCAGCCCCCCACCCAAAGGGCAGGAAGTCAGCTAGGGTCATAGGATCCCAGCAAGATAAGCATCCAATTTATTTTTGAAGGTGTTCAATGTAGGTGCTTGAACAACCTCCAATGGCAGGCTATTCCAGACCTTGGGGGCTCAGACAGTAAAGAAATTTTTCCTTATGTCCAACCTGAAATGGTCTTGCAGTAGTTTATAACCGTTTGACCTCGTCATCTGCTGGGGTGCTCTGGTGAACAAACGTTCCCCCAGTAACTGGTGGTCACCCCTGATAAACTTATAGGTGGCCATCAGATCACTCCTGAGCCTGTGCTTTTCCAGGCTAAAGGGCCCCATGGCTCTCAGCCTGTCGTCGTCAGGTCTGTTTTCCTGACCACTGATCATGCGTGCGGCTCTTCTCTGGACTCTCTCAAGCTTCTCCACATCCTTTTTGAATTGTGGAGCCCAAAACTGGATGCAGTACTCCATCTGTGGCCTCACCAAGGCCGAGTACAAGGCGAGAACGATGTCCCAGGATTTGCCCAAGAAGCACCTATGGATGCAATCCAGCGTTTTGGTCGCTTTACTGGCCACAGCATCGCACTGCAGGCTCATGTTCATCTTGTGGTCAGTGATGACCCCCAAGTCTCTTTCTTCTGTAGTGCTAGCCACCGTAGCACTGCCGAGCCTATAAGGATGCTGCAGGTTTTTC
>NW_017729022.1:171353081-171353332 GCF_001723915.1 Gavialis gangeticus | reverse complement strand
GATCATGGTGGACCCAAGGCCACAACTGGCCAGTTGCGCCAAGAGGTGATCATGGGATACCAGATCAAAGGCTTTTTTGAAGTCAAGATATATAACATCACAATCTCTTCTCCCTTGTCCAGGTGATGGGTCACTTGGTCGTAGACAGACATGAGATTGGTCAAGCAAGACCTACCCGCAACAAACGCATACTGGCTCCCTCCCAGGATGTTGGTGTCGGCCAGTCCATTAAGGATGGCTTCTTTAATAAA
>NW_017729022.1:171342266-171348081 GCF_001723915.1 Gavialis gangeticus | reverse complement strand
TGTTGCTGACTGACTTGCCAGCTTTACGGCGGATGGTGAAGATGATCAGCTCGTGGTTGCTGTCACCCAGCTTCCCATCGATCAATGGGTCACCGATTAGATCATCCCCAGTAGCCAGTACCAAGTTGAGCAGTGCTTCAGCTCTCGAGTCAGGTAGAGGTCATCCACGCACGAGAGGAAGCTTTGCGACTGCTTGGATTTTGCTGAGTGATCCTCCCATGAGATGTCCGGGTAACTGAAGTCACCCATGACAACCATGGTCCTGGAGCATGCGGCCTCAGCCTGTTCCTGGGCAAACTCCTGGTCAAGCTCTAGACTTTGGGTGGGAGGTCTGTAGTAGACTCCCACCATTGTGTCCCCTGTGCCGTGTTCCCCATGGATTTTGACCCAGAGGGTCTCCAGTCATCTACCCTGGTCACCAACATCAGCTTGCAGGGATGCGTAGCTTTCCTTAACATAGAGAGCTACACCTCCACCCCTTTTATCTACTCTATCCCTCCTGTACAGGGTATAGCCATCTATACCCGTGGTCCAGTCATGGGTGGAGTCCCACCAGGTCTCCACTATCCCTATGACGTCGTAATTTTTTGTGTTAAGCAGGAGGACGAGTTCCTCCTGCTTATTCCCCAAGCTTCTGGCATTTGTGTAAGAAAGAATTTCAAATCACTTCAAAAACAATGCTTTAAGCCTTGTAACACACGCAAAGCTGAGCCACATTACAGTGAGCAAAGACACAGGCTCATAAACCTGTACAGGGACACCCAGCAAGGGTAGGACAAAATTCTATAACAGTCTTGACTGTATAGCTGAGATGAGATTATCATCATGTTTGGAAAATTTATTTAAATACTTTCCCGAGCCACAAGTTTGCAGTAGAACACTTGTGGCTCATCAAAAAGCAATGGTCCTTCAGCCCATCTAATTGCAACGTCACAGTATGCAGTATCAGTCTTGTAAGACTAGGCAAACTGCTCTGTAGAAGGAGATACTGACAGTGCTATCAGTATTTTACTTTCACCAAACTATAGATCTGTAATCTCTTCAAAATTTAAATAAAGGTACCCATTACTTCTCAGGACATATCCTGAACTCTGAAAAGACTAGTTAGCATTAGACTAGAATATACTCACTTGCAAATCTTTGATGCAGCTGGAGTAGTGGCTACACCATAGAAATTAAAGGAAACAGGAGCTGTAGCTTTTAAGGGGTTGCGATGAAACCAGTGGGTCATTTTTTTTCAATTGTTGTCTTCAATGCTATTAAATACAGACCTAGAGACTGAAAGAAAAAAACATTACACTGATGTAACTGTGATACAGCTGACATGCTTTCTTTTTCCCTCGAATTATCCTAGACTGGCTATATTACATACTAACTTTTAATGATGGCCAACTTTGCAAAAGCTATATAGGTTTTTTTGTTTTTTTAAAAGGAAAAACTGGAGATCTCAGACCAACCACAGACATTACATTACACCTACACTGGACTATGTGGTTCAAGAGCTTGGAAATAGGTGGGGTAGAGTTTCTTCCCAAGAGGTTAACAGTGCATATTTCTCTCAAGTCAAACAGCAACTAAAAGTTATTGCCAAATTACTGTTTGGAGGTCTTAGCCCACTAGCCTGGGGGAAAAGATGTCCACATAAAAAATTAATACAATCAAAATCAGGGCTTGCAGCAATAGAACAGCTATGGACTGAAGGGACCATAAGCAAATCCCCCTCTTTTGCAGGCACAATAGCTATATGCGATAGATGAAGAAAATGTGTATGGTCAGTTATGGGATGACTGTTTGACAGACAAACAAAAGACTTCATCCTCCAGGGCTGACAGGTAAACACTTTTAGAATTGGTGGAAGTCACAAGGCTTAGTTTAAAATGACATTGCACTCATTTATATTAAAATTAGATATATGTGAAAGATATTTTGGCCTCCGTTTGCCTGTTGGGAGCTTGGGGCCTCATTTCTCTTGTACTCAGATATTTTAAATCTGTTTCCCTGCAGTTTTGGACCCCAAGCCTGCATTCTTTGCACATCAAGGAATCTCTAGAAACTGGGAGTACTCTGGAAGCACATGGGTTGTGGATTCATGCCCTGCAATTTACAGGACATAGGCAACATGTAGGGGAGGCTAAGGGGGGTGGGACATGCCCCCTCTGAGAACGCTGGTGCCCCCCCTGACAGCAAATGCTCTGGCTGGTAAAGAGACACAAAGAGCGCTCATGCCTCCTTTGAATTTGCCTCCGTTGGGCCGCATGCAGAACTGCCAGAGCACTCGGTGATCACAAGCGAGTGACTCAAAGGCATATCTCCATCTCTTGAATTTATTTTACTGCACTTAATCAATGGACCTATTATTTCCTCCACATTCATGTTACCACAATAGACTGAGCTACTATCATATAACAGGGAGTGTTTTGTAAATCGCAGCAGCTCTAGGGTTCTGTCACAGCGATGCCAGGATAGATTGTCAGCTACCATTTGCTTCAACCAGACACCTGCATTAGCAGTAGTGTAACAAACATGTTCTAAAGCTTTCCTGAATCTCTAAACTTACCACTGTAGGGCACTATTTGACAGCCTTACATATGGTTAACTCGCACTGAAGAAATGGCAGATTTGCACATGAAAGGTCCAAAGGAAGAAGCTCCTACTATTAGCTCAAGGGACTCAGCTTCTGTGGTAGGCTTCAAAGTTATCTACCTTCCATTTATAGACTCAGAATCAAGTAATCTTCCATTCAGCTTAACAAAATCTTTCCCTTCAGAGGGGTGAATGCTCAGAATATGTTCAACTTCAGTTAAGGCAGTCTCATATTTGATGAGTGCTTACATATCCTAGCAAAGCCTTTTGTCACCTGTATCTGGTAAAACAATCGTTTATCCAATACAACTTGTATCACACTTATGGACACCTTTCTGGATTGCTACACTGAATTGCTATCTATGGTGCCTTCTACATGAACCTACCTTTTGAACCTGAAAGTCTACCTTTTTCACTGAAATTTTAGCAGAAGGGATGTCTGAACCCATCCCACCCAACTTCTGAAGGTACCTCAAAAGGCTTACATTAGTTTAAGGAGGCTCTTTATGGATTGAATATGTGAGAGACTTTTCCCACAAGACCTATTGTGACAGTAAGATAACCAGGGTTATCTCACTAGCTCTAGGACAGGGGTGGGCAATTATCTGGGTCCAAGGACCACTTAGGGAGTTTTGGTGAGCTGTCATGGGCCAGATCAGCAACCTCACTAAAACTCCGTAAGTGGCTCTGCCCCATGCTCAGCTAGGCGGATGGGCTAGGGCTGCAAGAAGGTTGCGTGCGGTATCTGGGAGCAGGGCAGGGGTGTGGGTGGGGCCAGGAGCATGGGGCAGCAACAGAATGGGGCCAGGACCTGTGGCAGAGCCACGAGTTGCTGCCCACACATCCCTGAGGAAGCAGAGAGAAGAACTGATTGCCCACCATTCTAGACCATGAATATTTTCCCTGCAGCAGAGAGAAAAGGAAAATGTTACTATTGATAACAAATGCCTCACTGCATTTTTGTCCCAATTGGGTAAATACAGAACTTGCTCTGCTGTTCTGAGCCCCATTCTTAACGTGGCATCGCTTGGCAACCCAGGTGGTCAAATAGCAATCACTGCCAAAATAGGCCGTCAAACCATACTCTGTTTAAGCAGGTAGTGCAAGGAGCACATGCTTGTCTGAACTCAACTAAGCACAGCTTAAGTATGTAACACTCCAACCAGCACTAGCTTCCTCACTGTCCTCCACAGAGCTGATTATGAGAATGGAAGCAGCTGCTTGGGGGCCAACCATGCTAGATATCCTGCCAGCACCACTTACAGCTCTGCCAAGGATGTAGCATACACAGCCCCAAAGCTGACCAGCTCCTGTCATGGGGCAAGGCTCCCAACAGCAGCCCCCAGCCAGCTGCTTCCTCCCATCTTCTGCACAGAGGTTGACACTGGCACATGCAACCCCTCTTCTGCCTCCTCCAGAACCTCCTGCGGAGGCCGTGGCTGCACTCTGCTTCATCCCACAACCTTTTCTTTCATGCACTCCCCATGCATGGCCTCAACCAAGTCCCAGGACTTCCTAGTCAACCTCCTCCAGGCTGTAGCCAAGTTCACTATCTACCTGACCAGGAAGGAGACTTGGGCTGGGTGTGGGGGGAGAACCCAGGTGAGCATTGTAGTGTCTTCCGCTCATGTCTCCAGGCACAGCTTCACTAGATGTCCACAGGCTGCCACTCATTTGGGGAGCAGCAGGCAGCGTGCTCTGCTCTGTATCCCCTTCTGGCTCCCTTTCTATTCACCTGCCGCCCCTGCTCCTTTCACCCTTTTCTCTTTATTTGTTCTTCCTCCAGGTGTCCCCCATCGCCTGCCTTAACAGGGATCCTGGTTCTCTTCGATTAAAACAATAAATAAATAAATAAATGCTCCGATTTAAAAAAATTCCAAACAAACCCCCAAATCCACTATTTTGGTAATTAAAACAAAACACTAATCTCAATCCAAACAATGTATGGTTTTCCATCTGTCAACTCCTCTGTGAAACCCTATGGAATATGAACTTTCATTTTTACCCAGAATGTTTACAATCTTTTCTCCAATGCTGGATGAAGGTTGTTTGCACCCAAAAGCTTGCAATTAGAGAATTTTTTTTGCAAAAAATCTTGTTGGTCTAATAAAAGATATCATCACTACTGCGAATCCAGATTGCTTTTCCTCTAGACCAATACGGCTACCACCTGGATACCTGAAACAATATATAGTGGTGCTTTGTTTTAATCACGAAAAATGTGAATTTCGGATTTGTCTGTCTTTTAATCACAGAATTCTAGATTAAAAAAAACAACCCAAAACAGAGGAAACTAGGATCCCTGCTTTTTAAGGGAGGCGCACAGGTTTCCTTGGTTGTCCTAAGCCCGTGGCCCCTTTGGCATATCCCGCAGTCCTCCCAGCGAGCAGCCCGGCCTGGCCCCCGGGTACAGCTGAGAGCAGGCGTAGATAAGGCAGCTGAGACCCACCGGGGGGGCGGGGGGCGGTTGCGCTGCGCGGAGCCTGGGGCACAGCAGGCCGCGGGGGCTGCCACCGAGCCGGGACGTCTCCTCCCACCCGCCCTGGGGCCCGGGTCGCCTCACCCGCGCGGGGGGCACAACGGTCAGACCCCAACGCTTCAGCCGCAGCCTCAGCCTCGCGCTCCAAGCCACCGCCTCAACTGCGCGCAGCAGCACACCAGCGGCAGCATCTACTTCCGCCCTCACTTACTGCAGGAAGCGGAGCCACTTCCGTTCCGCTTCAGCTCACCCGCCGGCGCTCCTCACTTTCGCCCTCCCACAGCGCGCCTACGCACTGAAGACTCCCCCAAGCCTGGAGCGCCAAATGGCGGCGTTGCGTAGGCAGCGTGAGCAGAGCGCCGATGCCATCGTCGCAATGAAAACCGCGGCCGACCGAGAGCATCGATCGTGTCCGGCTCTGCAAAGGAGGACTGGGCGGGCCCCTCCGAATTCCCTCCCACGCACCCGGCGAGGAGGGGAGCGGGCTGCTCCTGGCTGGCCCCGAGGAGGGAGGCTTAGGGGTGGAGGCAGCTGCTCCGAGGCGCGCGGCGACAGCAGCAAGCTCAGGGCGGCCACGTGTCTGTTACCCGCCGCGGAGCAACACCATGACACGCAGCGAGGCGGAAGTGTCCTCTCCCTTCCGCCTTTGCCTCGGTAGCGATGGCGCCGCGGCCGCGTTCCACCTCCACCCGCCCGGGGGGCGTGGCCGGCGCAGCCTCCCCTGCTGGGGGCGGGGCGGGGTGGCGGGAGCGG
>NW_017729022.1:171338097-171341961 GCF_001723915.1 Gavialis gangeticus | reverse complement strand
GGCAGGCTGGAGCTCTGCTAGCCTTGGTTTCCCGTGTTTTTCTCTAATGGAGAATTCATTTTTTAAGTTTGTTCACAACTCTTTTTGGGGGTTGTGAGCCACGGGTTGAGAAACACTGGGCTAGACCTGAGGTCCCTTCTAGCCCTAGTTTTCTGTGATGCTAAGGAGGAGCTGAGATGCTGGTTGGAAATACAGTAACCCTGGCTCCCCCTTGCTACCCCTTCCTTGCAGCCAGGGCCTGGATAGTGCTTCTCAACTGGAGGATGGGCACCAATGATTGCCCCCTGCCCCCTTTCCCCCAAACCAGGTCCTCACTCCAGATGTACATTGGGCCTCCCATCCACAAGTGGTGACAAAGCTTGTTGTCTCCCAGTTTGCCCCTGAAGCTTGTGGGTAAATCTTCCCCTCTGCTGTTGTAGCTAGCATTTGGGGAAGTTTTGGAGTCCCCTCTTGGAACTCATGGAGAAAGTGTGGGGCAAAACCTGGTGGCAGCTGTTAGCAGCTCCCAGGAGAATGCAAGCAGCCATACACACTTAAAGCAGGGTAGATCTGCCTTAGCTTGGGACCTGACTGGACCTATGATGAGTGAGAGATTAGAGAAAACTGACCAACTAGGAGGCTGGTGAGGCACTGGAACGGGCTACCCACAGAGGAGGTGGAATCTCTATCCTTAGGGGTGTTTAAGATCCACGTAGACAAAGCCCTGGCTGGCATGATATAGCTGGGGCTGGTCCTGTTTTGAGTAGGCGGTTGGACTAGATGACCTCCTCAGGTCCTTTCCAACCCTCCTTTTCTATGTTTCTGACCATGGTTAGGTATTAAACTTGCAGATTGCTCCCCTGTTTCTAAGTGTCTTTGGTGGCTAGGTTATTAAAGTACTCCTGGAACAAAAGCAGCTCTTGGATTCCACAGACTTTCTTAAAACATTTGTTTGGTTTCCTAGCTGAGTATCCCACAGTGATAGCAGTTGCCTTGTGACAGGTAAAATGCAAGCAGGTGATTAACACAGGCTCTGTCAACAGCTTTTGAGGCACCATTGGTCAAGGTGGCATTGACTTGCTGGTGGAATCTTGTGAGCAGACGACACTAATTCTTCAGTAGGGTCATGCTTCTTTCCTGAAGAGGTTTCAGTTTCACCGCTGGGTGACTGTGATGCCTGGAAAGGCCTCCCATCTTTTACCTGTAATCTTAATGGCACTTCCTTACAATAAATGTAGTTAAGTTGCTTTATTCAAATAGCATCCTGGTTGGGCTGTATCCCAGCTTGGCTGTTAAGGAAATACCTGCCATCTGACACTAAAATCTGAGGGTTGCAAGCTCTTTGGTTCAGTCACGGTAAATTTCCCAAGAGAAAATTAGTATTCCTAGAGAAGGGTGGTCTCAGATATCTTGATGACCTATTTAGAACTTAAAACAGGTTGAGGACCAAGACCTTGAGCTGCACTTGAGTGGACTGACTTCCCTAGAATATTGGCATGTTATGAATGATGCAGCATTCTTGTTAGGGATAGGCTTGCTACGGGTTGCGCTGTTTGTATTTTAGTGGTGGCTTCTTGGATCGGAAGGTATTCAAATAATTATCTGGGGGAGGAGAGGAAAGCAAGGAACTCTGTAGTCAGACCTCTACCTGGAAATAAAAGTTTTCTCAATCAGAAAGTAAGGGAAGTGTTCCTAATAAGCTTCTACTATGTGGACATCTATATGAATCAGCTATGATTATGTAGTTTCGAACAATTTTAGCAACTTGAGAGTAGATGATCTCAGTTCCCAGCCATAAAAGCTTCTCCAGACTTTTAATTTTGACGTCTTTTAATTAAGGTGTAAGATCCTAAAGAATTGTATTCTTATCTCCCCCATTGTTTCTTAAAATACTTAATTCAGATGATGGATCTAGTTTGAGAATTAATGTTCTGATTACCACTAGTTTCCCACAACCATCGCTTCTCTTTGCTTAAGACTGATTTGGTTCTGGTACCTTCCATCTATGGCTTTTCCTTCTGCTTTTGCTTTAGGTGGGGAAACATTTCTATCCTAAATGTACAGTGCTATATAAAGGTGTTGGCAGAGCCCATATCTCTTCATAATCCTTACCAGTGGTTGTCAGTGGTGACTTAAAAAAGTAAGGGACCTGGGCCCTGCAAAAATACACAACAGGTAAAGGAGGCTTTTATGTGGAGAGAGAGGGGTGCTACCTGAGGCCAAGCTAGCTCAGTGCATGGTTTTATGCTTGCTTCTCACAAAGGGGAAATCCCAGTGAACATGCATGCTTAGGTCTTTACATTACTACTGTAAGTATAGGAAGCCAGTGCAAAGTATTTATAGAGCTCCTGAAGGAACAAGGCCTGACCTCTCTGGGCGTGTCCACACATGCAAGCACATGTGCTTGCAGCAGCTCAAAAAGAAGTAGTGCAAATTTGAACCAGGGCTTTTTGCCTCAGTGCATGTGCTTGGACATGCACTTTGTTGAGGAGCAAATTGTACCACTTGGGACAAAATAACCCTGCCTGGCTCCTCCTGGATCTGCAGTCAGGGGGAACTACAGCCCAGGGCCAGCACCTGTCCTGGCCCCAGCAGTACAAAAAGCTGCCCTGGCAAGTAGCTCAGGGCTACTAGCTCTCAGGAGCTTCTGGGGCCTGGTCAATTGGTGCCTGGGTTCACTACCCCTTGTGCCAGCTGAACTGCTGAAGCAGCCCTGAGAGTTCCCTGCACCCTCTACCCACTGCAGCAGTCTGGCAGTGGGGGCTGCTGCCTGGCTGTGACCTGCTGCACACCTGCCAGACCTGCATGGGGACTGCACAGCCAGTAGAGGCATCTGCCCCTCTGGGCCAGCTGCTAGTAAGCTATAGCTGCAGACTTGGCTTCTGTGCAGCACTACTGCCACGTGTGCCCCTGCCCAGCTATCTGTGCAGGTATCGGAAGATGTTCTGGGTGTCATGGCCTGCATTGAACTGTCAAAGGATGTCCTCCTGGCCCCATTTGGCCCATTTGGCCACAGCCAGCTGGGTCCAAGGTGCCAGCTCTGAGCAGGCAGGGTCCTGCCACTGACCTCCCTAGCAGGAATTGTGGTGTTCCCTACCGGAAAACTGAAAAATCCCTGATAAGAAAAATCCCAAAGTCACCCCGTAAAATACCCCCAACTCCATGTTCTTCCGCAAGTGAAAGAAAAGACCACTATAAAGAGAGAGTAAGACAGAGACAGCAATCAGTTGGGCAGTGTTTTATTGATATATCTACAGTGTTAAAGCAATGTGGAAGCCTACCTGTGTCTCTATCATAATAATAAAGTGAACTCTAAATATGTTTCATGAATTCATGAAACATGAATATATATTTTGCTGCCCTCCCACAGGGGCTACAGCCCCCGCACAAGGGCTATACTCCCCCCCATAGGGGCCAAATGGCCCCCCCTCAGGGGCTACCACTTCCTCTGCAAGGCCCACATGCCCCACCCCAGCCCCCCCTTTGTTGCCCCACCTGGCCCCATGCCCCAGTGGCTGGTCCATCCAGCCCTACCCCCTGCTCTCCCAGACCCCCCCCAATGGCTGCCCTGCCAAGACCTATCCCCTACTTGCGCCCCCAGGCCTCTATGTCTGCCCCCCTCAACCCCAGGCACCATCACTTTAAAAAAAACAAAAAGGGGAAAACAAGAAAAAAAAAAAAAAAAAGAAAAAGAGCCTCTACTTACCCTAGAAGCAGGGCTTAGGGGTGCTCTGGGGCCTCCTGGCAGAGTCTGCCTGGGCAGCGGCGGGGCAGGAGGGCCCGGGCTGGAGCTGCTGGGGCTGTCCCTCTGTCCTGTGCTGTACGGGGGACCCCAGTGAGCCAGATGGCAGCTGAAGTGCTGGTAAGTGCTGGGGTTTTTAGTTT
>NW_017729022.1:171323804-171333097 GCF_001723915.1 Gavialis gangeticus | reverse complement strand
AGTCCCCACCCCCCTGCTTCAGCACTCCCCCCCAAACCCCTTTTTTACCAGCACTGGAGCCCTGGTGCTGAACATGTGGTTTGGCAGGCTGAGTGTTCAGCACCAGGGCAAGGGGCCAACCCCAGAGATGCTGTGGCAGCCAGAGTGTCTCTGTGGAGGACCCAGCCTCCAGTTGCCTCAGGGCATGGTCCCAGACTATGCCCTGCCCTGCTTTTTTAAACTTAGGGTTTTTTAGACCTCAGGGGTCTAATTTTCTCCCTGTGCTGCAACACTTTTTTGTTCCCACATATGCCTCTCGCCCCATCTCAAAGGGGTTTGAGACGGGGTAGGAGGTGCATTTGTACTCATCTGGACGCACCCTCTGAAGCATCATGACAGTTCAGACTGGCTGGAAAACTTGTGGACTGTGATCTGGACCTTCTCTAAAGATAATGATCTCTGGAATCTCTCTCCTGGCCAGTCCAACTAGAGCAAGTTTAGAGTGGTGCCAGATGCATTTATTTGGATTAGTGTTTTCTTTTCTTTTTAATATTTTTGACAAATAAGGTTGTGCTAACATTTCTACCAGCACAAATGGTTCTCACGCTGCCTGTTTTGGGTGGCATATTGCCTAGCAGCTATGGTGACATATTCCCTGTAAAACATTGCTACTATTAAATACTACTGTACATATAACATTTCCTCACACTGGTTAACACATGGCACTGAGCGCAGTGCCCTGGGTTCTAGTCCAGCCTCTGAGTAAATCACTTAGGTTTTTCTTTGCCGTCCTTCCCTTTCTTCCTAATAGGTGGCGATACCGGTGTCTTTTGGGGTTATGACTTTGTTACACCTTCCATCAAGAAGCCAACAAAGTGCATGTTCAAGCACGTGCGCTGAGGCAAAAAGCCCCGGTTCAAATTTGCACCACTTCTATCTGAGCTGCTGCAAGCACACGTGCTTGCATGTGTGGACGCGCCCAGAGAGGTCAGGCTTTGTTCCTTCAGGAGCTCTATAAATACTTTGCACTGGCTTCCTACACTTAGAGTAGTAATGCTGAAGACCTAAGCATGCATGTTGTAGCTGCTCCAGTTTTGTGTGTCTGCTTGCTGGGCTTTTGACTTGTCAAGATTCTTTTCCTGACCCTACAAAATTCCCCAGTGGCAAATTGCATAATCTCTTTCTATCCTTTTTGTTATAATGTTTACTTCACAAGTGATATCAAGCTGGATTCATTTAATAGAGCAAGATACCAGGTGGAAGGAGCTAGAGGAATGCTGGATATTGTTTCTGTTTTGGTGCTGCTTTATTTACAGGGAGTTGCGACAACTGCTACAGGAGTTGCATTTGTTTAGTTTTCTTTTTCCTTGCTGCAAGGAAATGGGAGTTCTTCCCATGGGTTCTCTCTCAAGCTGTTTCTTAGCTTTGTTTTACTTTCTTGGGCCATTTGCTTAGTGTTGCTTTCCAGTTCAACCCCTTGATACTCCCCTCTCCTTGGTGATGATGGGTGGAGTCTCAGCTCAGGATGTGGTGATTACAGCAGCAAATGTGAGCTAACATAGTCAATACATTATCAGCCAATCCCTCCCTGTGTTTAGTCTCCAACAGCAGAGAATGTGTAGTTACTACCTGCTGTACCAGCTGCTTTACTCCTAGACCTCTGTCCCTTGTAAAAAGTGTTAGGTGATTCTGAATCTTTCTATAAGTCATTTGCTGGTTTTTCACTAGCCTATTCTCCTTTGCAGGCAGTAGAGCTTAGAGCAAATTAAAAAAAAAAAATTATTTGTGCAAGTGACTGCAGGTTATAAAGGACATTAGTTTCCCAATTTACCCAGAGTAGCATAATATAATAATAGCCCCAAGCCACCCCAAACTGTCCTCTTAAAATGGAGCAAGCAGAGAGGTTGGCATTTTGGTGTTATTCAGAATATAGTTCCCCAAATCCAACAAGAATGCATTTTTGTGATTCAAGGATCTGAAGGCACTTCGTGAGAATCCAATCCTTAGGAGTTGTAATGTTAATTTTAAATTTCCATGTGAGCTGCAACCTCGTGTGAAATCATAGAAGTTAGGGAGGAAAAGACCTATTTTGTCAGTCACTCTATTCCAGGGGTGGGCAATTGTTTTGGCTGGAGGGCCACTTAATGAGATACAGTGAGCTGTTGAGGGTTGCATGGGTAGCGTTGCCCCTGGTTGCCTTCTTGGGACTGGAAGTTCCACCCTTAACCACTGACCTTTGCCACTGGAAGTCCCTCACCTTACCTCCTGCAAATACTCCTTTTGAGAGAGGAGGGTTACCATCTTGGAACCAGAAAAAAATCCAAATCATACACTAAAAGCCAAACACCTACTATAGCCTATTTTAATTTTATTACAAAAAATATTTTTGTTAGCGGTGCACCAGTACATTTGTCCATATTGTATCTGCACCAATAAAAGGAAAATTCACTTTATTGGCAATCGGCTTTTTTTGGTTGATGTGGCCAATAATGTTGCCGATAAATGCCACATGCACGTACGCAGCTGCAACATGCACACAGCCAGGAGCGCAACCTGGCAGCTTGGAAAGCAGCAACTGGCTAGTAAGTCTATGGCTGGGGAAGGGGTGGGGGAACAGATCAAGGCCTCTGTGGTGAGGGAGGGAGTGGGGCTGGGACAGGGGCAGATGCTGCCTAGGCAGGGCTGGGCAGTGCATAGGATGGAGTGGCTTGCCAGAGAGGCATGGCGAGGGCTTCTGCCATTGTGTGCACCCCCAGGGAAGGCATGGGGGCTGTGTGCCCCGTGGATCTGGGTGCAGGATGAAGGCAGGCTGCTGCGGCAGACTGGGGCCGAGGGCAGTGTTAGGCTCTTCCTGGTGGGGGGGTGGGTTGGGCTGGGGCTGTGCTCAGGGTGGGTAGCAGTAATGGGGGGGGGCTATGGGATGGGTTACAGCTACCCTAGAATTTGCTGTAGCCGCCCCCGTTGCCCCTGTCCCAGCACCACTGCCGCTTGCCCCGAGCACAGCCCCAGACCAACCTCCACCCTCGCTGGAGGCAGCCCATCCTTGCCCCGCGCACAGATCCGGGGGGCATGTACCACCCCGTGCCTTGCCCAGTGATGCGCAGAGTGGCAGGAGCCCCCTGGATGAGCCACTCATGGCTCTGTCCCATGCCTGCCCCACCCTGGCTGGGTAGTGCCTGCCCCAGCCTCACTCCCTCCTTCACTGTGGGGTCCTCAGTCTGCCCCTCCACCCCTTCCCCCCCTCGACCCTTGCCCCCAACAGTCTTACCATCTGGTTGCTGCTCTTCAAGCTGCCAGGATGCATATTGATGATTGGTATCAACCGATATCGCTCACTGATAATTAGCTATCAGTATTGGCCCAAAAAAACTTTATGGGTGGACCCCTAATTTTTGTCATGATTTGTATTTGCATAGTGTATACAGAGATTATTGCATAATAACTAAAAAATAAAGTCTTACTCTTGTGTATTGTGTGTGGGGGGATGTTGGTGGGGTGTGTGCGTATATTTGGGGAGTTGTGGGGGCAGGGTGTGGATGTGTGGCTTTTGTGGGGTGTGAGGGACTGTGGGGAGGGGTTGTGGACCCCCCACACCCTTCTTCCCATGGCGCATAGTCCCCAGCTTCGGCCAGCACTGCACACGCCTCTATCATGGGGGCTGTGCACCACGCATGTGCAGTTCCTGCACTTCTGCGGCACTGGGACTGAAGCTCTGTGCTGCCACCTGCCTCAGCCCCTTGTTCCCTGCCCCTGCCCAATTGCAGCTCCCCTTCCCTGCCACTTCCCTGCTTGCTGCCTAAAGTGACTGGGATGCTGGGGAAGTAGAGCAGGTCCCTGGGGGCTGCAGCAGCAGTAGCCCCGGCCGGAAGCTGCTGCTGGCTGGGCACTTCCACTCAAGAGGATAAGAGCCTGGTGCCATAGGGTATGTTGGGAAGCGGAAGTGTATGTATGTCGGCCCCTCACTCACATCCTAGTGGGTGGAAGGGCTGGGCAGGGCACAAATAATTGACCGGCGTCCCTGGGTGAGAAGTGCCTGCATGCTGCCCGTAGGCAGTATTTTGCCCTCCCCGATCTATTTCCTAGATCCTGTTTTCAAATACTATGAAAGAATTCCACATGGACAGAGCTCTCACTTGCAGAAATCTCGTCTCTCCTGTTAGTAGTTGGTTTCATCCCATTACTTCTAATTACCGCATCATGCTACCATAAATAAATACCATATTGTTCTGATTATAAGTTGATGCTATATGTTCAGGTTAAGTTTAAGGGAAAGTAACTGTTTCCCTGAGTATGTTGATAACTAAACTATAAGGATCTTTACAGCTATTGCTCTTGCAGAATTCCACCAGAGAATAAGATAACTAAGGGTTAAATGTACTGAAAGTACTAAAGTAAAAACTAGTAGAAAAAGGAGTTCTGCCGTGGTATTTTTATTGCATGTACAAAAATATCACAGCAAATCAAGACTATGGGAAACCTGATTATAGGTTGATCCCACTTATAAATCAAGTGTAATCACTTTTATTTTCTGTTGTTAATATTTCTTTTGGAAGGCGAAAAGGTAGACTTAATGGCAGAACATTGCAGTACTCTGTCCTACTTATTCTCCTTATAAGTTGTGGGTTTCTTTATTCCACACATTTTTTTTCCTTAGCAATATTCTCAGTATCGAGCTCTAAGAACTGTCTAGTCCTAGTCAAATCATTACATGTTGACACACTAGGTACCTTGCAAGTAGCAAAGCCCCTTGACAAGCTAAACCCTTAATCACTGCTAGTAGATCAGTCCCTTCAGTGTTCCTGTTCTCCCTTCTGTCTTTTCTGTGCTTTGACAGCACTGGTATATCCCTAGTGATGAGATGCTTAGAATTGCTGTGTGCTATTTTTCAATCCTGGAGTATATGACCAAAAGCTTACTAAAAAGTAGTTAAATGAACTAGTTCTGAATTTTTTGTTGGTGTTGTTCTTGGAGAAACATGGACTATTCAGATTTGTAAAGGAGAATTTTTCAGGTGGTTAGCCAGATGCTCCCTTAGCCCTGGCATGTCAAATTTCCCTCTAATTTCTTCCAAAGAAAGGAAAACCAGCACTGTTCCCTCTGATATGAAGGAAAATCTGGGGGCTGAGGGAGCACTGACTAAAGTAGATGATTGGTAATGGGATTTAGGACTTTACCCTTGGCTCACTATCAAGACTGAAAAATGTTGGCTGTGATAAAGTTCATATTAGCGGCCTAATGAAAGACGTTCCGGTTTTTGCTGGGCCATGTAGATGGGGTTGCCTTCTCAGCTCCAGGAAGCAGTTCTTTCGGAGTTGGAGGAGCTTGGGAAAGTCTGCCTCTTTACATGTTATGTGAGCACAGGTCTTCTGTGCTGTCAGTCTGATGCCTGGGCACGATGTTGATATCCTACAAATCAAAAAATGCCTAGTTTTTCTTTCAGAATGCAGCTGCCATTGCCAAGTACTGAAGTATGGCATCTGAGCATTGCATTATTTCTTACTTCTGCAGCTGATCAGGGTGTGTAGCATTTCACAGACATTCTCAAAACGGGAATGGGAAAATTGGGTTAAGCCATTGCTTATTTAATGTTAGCATTTAAAAAGAGATACTTTCTATCATGTAACTGGTTTTTTTCCCGCTTTCTTTTTTAGTATTGTATCTTAACTGTATTGTTTTGTCTCTAACTAGGTTGTTCTTTGTGTGTGGTAATTTGACTTGCTTTCTTGTCTGTAGGCAAAGTGTCTAATTGTTTGGGTGGTAAGGTGCTGGTAAGAAATTAAAATCTAGCCTTAGTTTCTCACTGTAAGTACGATGCAGTAACTTTAGCCACTTAAACTTAGTTACACATGTAAGTTAGACTTAGTAGGTATGGTTAAAGTATTTGGGAAGTGAGAGGCACTTGGTTGGTATGTTTTTGATTTGAGTACAGCAGAAACCAAAGTATGAACAAGCCCAAGATGGATTGCCTAGTTTGTCAAGGCTAAGCCTGAGATTCCCCAAAAAATCTCTTACAAGCAGGAATTCTGGTTTTCTCTAATTTTAAAAAATCCCCAATTTTCAGTTACAAAAAGTAACCCCAAATCCACCTTTTTTGTGAGTGAAAATGAAACACCTCTATATCTGTAGCTATATTAATGGGGTTTCATTTAAATCCCAGAAAAATGTGGATTTGGGGTTACCGTTTTTTAACTGAAAACTGGGGATTTTTTTTAATTGGAGAAAACCAGGATCCCTGCTTTTAAGTGTTCTTTTTCTTGCTTGGCTAGCTCTACCTTTCGTGGTACTTTGATTAGCCCTCCTAATGCCACCTGCTAGTTTGCAGTAAACCATCAGCTTTTAAGCTCTACTGTAATAGTTTAGTAAAGAAAATGTGCATTTAAACCAATAAAGGTTCGATAAACTGTGATGAGCCAAATAAATGCATATTGTCCATTCATTCAGTAACTTTTTCAGATGTAGCTCAGAGTGTTTTAAGCAATGCTAAAGAATAGTTTTCCCCATCTGAGAATGAAGGATGAAGCACAGAAAAGTTTGAGTGACATCTTGGGACAAGTCAAGTCATCTATCAGTAGCCGTCTCCCAGTGTCTAGTTCATCCCTGCCCATTATGATAGCCTCTGCCAAGCATGCTCGTTTATGTTTGTAGATGCTGAGGTTTGATTAAAGGCCTCCCAGAACGCAGTTGGGGGACCTGGCACATGCAGTTGTCCCTGTCCCTGGTCTGTTGTTTTTGCCTGAAGCTTGTATTAAACTTGTTGTATTACCTGATGTTTAAGCAACAGTAAAAGCTGCAAAAATGGGGGAAAGTGAGGTGCAGGAGGCTAAGTGATTTCACTGTGACACCTTGGACAGATCACTGGTGGTCAGGAGCAAAGCTGTATTCTGAGACTGTGTTTTTACTAGTCAACCACTCTTGAGTCCTTTCGGGAATAATCCCAAATATGTCTTTTCTACATGAGAAGATGTCCCTTACATCACTGTTTCTCAACCTGTGGTACGCATACGCCTAGGGGTACGCGAGACATGGGCAGGGGAGACACAGGTGCTGTTTTTGAGTTTGGCCTGCCCCCTGCCTGGCGGGTTGGAGGCATCTTTGCCTGTTCAGGCTGGAAGTTGCAGCTGCCACTCCTCCTGCCACGTCCAGTGCGCTGGGGCTTTCACACAGGCTGCTTTGCCCCAGGCCGGGTGTGTGAGGAAAAAGGTGGGACTCTGCTCGCAACAGCAAAACCGAAAGTGCCACGGTGGGACTTCTGGTTTCACTTTTGCTGCATTGAGTGGCAGGTGGTACGTAAGGTACCAAAGGTTGAGAACCACTGCCTTACATCATTTGTTAGTCCCTTAAACAGTGGCATGGGTAAAATAACTCTTTGACACTGAGCTCATTCCTATTTTTTTTAGGAGGCCTGAAAGATGTGGGGTTTTTTTGGTACACATGAAAACTATTGTGTGCCATCTTGTATTTCATGAAGGGGCAAGGTTTTCTTTAAAATAATTACACTGGAGAGAGTCAAATTTTGCTGGAAGATCTGGTGTCCCAATAATCTTCCCTTTAACTGAAGGAGTGGCTGGGTTCAATCTCGTAGAGATCTCTTTTCTCCAGAATCTATGTTTGTTTGAAGTTCAATGTGTATTTAATAAAGTTAGATTAAAATCATTATTTTGATTCTTGCAATGTGATCTACTGACTGGAGAATTACCAACATTAAAACATCCTCCAATGTAAAAAAGACCTGGATTTCTGAAGAAAAATATTTAGAAAATGTTTTCAGAGACTTGTTTTCAGCTCTCTTGTCTCTACTTTGGAAAAATGCAATCTTCCTTTCCATGTAACCTTTCAGGAAGTTCACCATCTTTAGGGTAACAGTGTGACTACTATTATTTCCGCATTAAGGGGGTTTTATGGTGTGATACAGAGAGACTTTCATTTTGGAATATGACAATACGTAGCACTTGAGCTATGTAAGCGGTTTGCAGCTGGCATTGGTGTCTGCATGCTGCACGGTGGGATTCTTTGTGTTGTTCCTAGTTTACCAAAATACTTTCCTTTTTTCTTTTTTTCTTTTCCCTCATCCAGATTAGCACGACATCTACAGAAAGAGGCCCAGTCTCAACACAATAATTCAGAATTCACAGAAGATCAAAAGGTAACTGATAGTATTTGTTCAATCCTGTGGGGGTCTAAAGAACTGATCACCTATAAGGCCCATTGACACTAATGCAAGGCCAGGGTTTTTTTGGTGTCATAGGTAAGGGGCTTCTGCTTTTCTTCTCCCTTGAATTATATAGTACTGCAACACAATGTTTGCTATCATCAGAGATGGCAGATGCTCTGTTGGCCAGATTGTAAAACGTTCAATACTGCAGAATCTTTTATAACCAAGATTTTTCTTTTTGGGTAACCTCTTAATAACTAGCTTCTAGAACTTCAGCAAAAAATAAAAT
Source organism: Gavialis gangeticus (assembly GCF_001723915.1). Classification (NCBI taxonomy): domain Eukaryota; kingdom Metazoa; phylum Chordata; order Crocodylia; family Gavialidae; genus Gavialis; species Gavialis gangeticus. The sequence continues at coordinate 171,324,677 of NW_017729022.1, read as the reverse complement.
ACAAACACAAAATATCTGGAATGGCATATGCAATTCAATAGGTGGGGAGGACTTTAATTTAACACATAACACCTGATTGGAAAGACTGCTGCCAAAAATGCTTTAATAGTTATTTAGAGTCCTTATTGTTTACTCTTTCAGAAGGGTGAAGCATTTTGCTCCCTGGTCTTGTTTTCTTACGTGAGCAAGGCTGGGATTTTTGTCTGTTGTCATCACCTTCACCATCCGCTGTAAAGCTGGCAAGTCAGTCAGCAACACGGAAGTCCTTGACTTCAGAAAAGCTGACTTTGACAAGCTCAGGAGGCTGGTCAGTGAGGCCCTAAGGGACCATGACCCCAGGGAAAGGGCAGTTCAAGAAGGGTGGTTGCTCCTCAAGGGAGCGATCCTCAGTGCACAAGCTAAGTATATTCCATCTGGAAGGAAAGGCAGCAAGAGGGCACAGCAAGCCCCCCTGGCTCTCCAGGGACCTAGCAGACCTAAGGCTAAAAAGAAAAGCCTACAAAGGATGGAGGATGGGATTCATCTCCAAGGAGGATTATTCTGCACTGGTCCAGTCCTGCAGGGAGCAAACCAGGAAAGCCAAAGCTGCAAGTGAACTTCAACTAGCTTTGAGCATCAGGGACAATAAAAAGTCCCTTTTCAGGTATGTGGGGAGCTGGAGGAAAAGCAAGGGCAACATTGGACCTCTGCTGAACCAGATGGGGCAACTGATGCCCGGGAAAAAGCCATCCTATTAAATGGGTACTTTGCGTCGGTCTTTCATCAGTCCCATGGGACACCCATGCCCACCACAGGACAGGGAGGTCCAGGTGGGGGAGATCCCCTGCCCTCCATAAATGCAGACCTTGTGAAGGAACATCTTGGATACCTTCA
>NW_017729022.1:171314758-171318526 GCF_001723915.1 Gavialis gangeticus | reverse complement strand
ACTACTGCGAGACCGTTTCAGGCTGGATATAAGGAAGAATTTCTTTACTGTCTGAGCCCCCAAGGTCTGGAATAGCCTGACACCAGAGGTGGTTCAAGCACCTACATTGAACACCTTCAAGAGCAAATTGGATGGTTATCTTGCTGGGATCCTATGACCCCAGCTGCCTTCCTGCCCTTTGGGCGGGGGGCTGGACTTGATGATCTTCCGAGGTCCCTTCCAGCCCTAATGTCTATGAAATCTATGAAATATTAACAGAGTCTGGAAATATAAAATGTATTAGGTTTCCTAAACTTTGACAACCAGTTTTATTGAAAGGAAAACAACAAATGAAAAATAAAATGCTACTGGAATATATAAGTGGTCTTGCATACTTTCTTGTATCTTGTGGAGGGCCAAGGTTTTCTTATGGATAATGACACTGTGGAGAATACATGGAATTCCAGGTATTTAAATAGGATTATTCACAGGAGCAACTAGTTCACTTGGGGAACAGGTGATTTTTCTAGCACACACAAGCCTTGATGATGAGAGTTACAGAATTAAGGGAGAAGTGTGGCTGGTGTTTCTAAGAAGCAATGTTTCCCTATGTTTGCTATACTGAGAGACCCCTTTATGTAGGCTATGTTTTACCTCCTTTTCCATAATACATACTAGTATCAAAACAAGTGTGGACCTTCCAGCTCCCCTTTATTTAGACATAGGCCACTGATAGATAGTGGGGGGAACCCAGTTCTTTATGGAAAAAGAAAATGCGTCAGTTTGACTTGGCTCGCCCAACGTCTGTATAGATCATGAGCTTCAGCAGGGCTTTTTGGGGCTTTTATCTAATGCCTGTTTCAGTTGAATAGCTTATTAGATAAAAAGCGCCAAAAAGCCCCACTGAAGCACATGATCTCTACAGATGTTGGGCGAGTCAGGTCAAACTGATGTGTTGCCTCTTCTGGGCATGTGCTGTGCTCAGTATGCAAAGTTGTTCTAGAGTATTTGGTTAGTTGTTGGATAAAAAGTTGATCTTACCTAGGGCAGGTTATGATTTAACAACTTGTTCTCTTCATGGTGTGTGTTATCATAGGCTTCATTATTTCCAGATAATTCCCAAGATGGATTCCTTGAATTTTGTGCACAGTGCCTTCCATAAAACTAAGGAAAATAGGTGGCAGGAAAGGCTACATCTAGAGAAGCTGCCTTTGAGAATATGACTAAGCTCTTAGGTTAGGGAGGGTATGCAATGCTGAAGACTATGCATCTCTCATCAGGAGATAAGAGACAAACAGGCTTATGGTTCTGTGATGAGCAGATTGTACAACTAAACAAGTAGGCAGTTGTCATTTTGATCTGATGCAGAGTGGGACTGTGAGGATCTGTTTCCCAGATAAACATAGCTAACCAGTGTCTGTCTTTACACTATGTGCTGATTAACTTTAAATATATTTTAAGGTTCTATTTGTAGGGCTTTCAAGTGGGTGTTATTAGAAGTCTTCAGTCTCTGTGCATAACCAAACTTGGACTTATTTGGGAAATCAATGTTTCTCCCGCTTTTCACTGAGAAACCATCACTAGTCACAAGAACAGTGTGGGTGTTGGTTTGTGATTTTTCTTTTTCCCTCCTCTCTTACTACAACTAAAGTAAAGTCCTAAAATATAATTCCAGTGTAATCAAGTTTAGTCTTTGGGGCATCCCCCAAACATGAATGAAGAGCATTTTCAGACCTTCAGTGCAAGGGTTTGAGTTTTTAGCAAGAATCTTCCCGTTGTTTAAACCTCTGCTTTTTGTTTACACCTCTCCTATTCATTTGCTTACACAGCCTGACTAAGAATCATGTTCTCGTTCAAGTAGGTTTCTTGTCCTTGATATTGGTGACCTGCTTGCTAGTGCTTTAATCCCACATTAGTCATCTGGGATAAAAATGGGTAGACAGGATGTAAATTTCTAAAATTTTTTTTTTTTTTTTTTTTAAAGAAGCTTCCCCCAAACACTCAAAAGATGTTTGGAGATGAGGAAGCCCAAAAGGCTTTTCAGATGCAGAGGGTAAAATGGATGTGCTTCTGTCTCCTCCTCCCCTTCACACTCTGCAGTAGTTCCACTTATGCTGCTAATATATCTTCTATAGTGCTTACCTTCTTGTACCCTGTGACACCCTTAGATGCATTTCACAGGGCAGCAGGACACCCCTGAGAGCTTGGCAGGGGGTGGTGCATGGGTCTCAGTGCTGGCAGGGGTTGCTAGGTAGGACAGATTGGGGAGTGTAAGAGTGGGGCATTAGATCCCTTCAGGAGGCGGAAATGGGTGACAAGGGCCGCTGGTGCAAAGACTGGTGCCAAGTGAAGACAGTGAGGACAGAACTGTGCTGTACCCTGCTCTTCCTGCTGCCCACTCCCTCCACCCCTAGTTTATACCTGGGGATGGGGTTCGGTGAGCATAGGTCTTACTGCTGCTTCCCTGGAGACTTGAATGCCAGTGACTGGAACTGTTGTTCCCCCCTCCCCTCCCACTTGTTTCAGGAGCATGGGAGGAATGGGGCAATGAGCTGGGCTGAAAAAGTATGGCCCTGCATCTGTCTGCAGCAGAGTGCACTGCTCAGAGCACAGGGCTGGTCAGCGCAGGGGAAAGGGGCTGTGCTTTTCAGTCTGGCTAGTTCCCTTGCTCTTTCCATGCTCCCAGAGTCATGGGGATGATGCTGAGACACTGGGGTGGGTGCAGAGTGCCCAGTCTGTGGAGGAGCCAGTGCCTACCTCTTATCGCAGGGACTGGGCACTATTTCACTCCAGTTAGGAATCATTGGTATAGAGCACTGGTTTTCAGCCTGTGGTCTGCAGACCCCCTGTGGGTCAACAGACTATGTCTAAAGTGTCTGCAAAAGGTGACTACAATCAATCAAAAGTGTGTGAATACCCACACTTATAATTCTAAGGGGTCTGCACCTCCATTTGAAATTTCCAAAGGGGTCTGCTCCTCCATTCAACACTTTTTAAGGGGCCACAGATGAAAAAAAATTTCTAGAACATTAATGAGCACTACCTCTGTCCATTAATCAGTTTACTTGGTGTCTGAAAGAATTTGCTAAAGATATCTGTGCTGGGCTAGGGACAGAAGTTACACACAAACTGGTATAAGTGATCGGAAACCAGTTCAGATCTGTAACACTTAAGTTCAGTGCATATAAATTGCTTTCAAAATTGCTGAAACTGGTTTAAGATAAACCTGGATGGATTTAGTATGAGACTTAACTGATTTAGGTTAAATAGGTTTATTGAAATTCTGTCCCAGATCCCCTCCAGATTCAAGTTAACTCTGTCCCCCAGCATCTCAGGATACTTTGCTCCTCCCTTGCAAACATGCCCTCGCAGGGTGGGTTGGCTAGCCTTGTCCCAAGCTGTCTGTTCCAGCCCTAGCACCCCCCAGTTTCTGCCCTGGGCCACTGCAGGCATGTGGCTGCATTTCTGGAATCAGTAGGAATGTCTGGACACTTGCTTATCAGTTCAGACTATGTGGTTTAGACTAACCTGCCAAGATTCAGTTGTTTCAGCCTTGGTCTTTTTGACTGTCTATACTTAGCCTTGGGAGTGCAAATGGTTGAATGTACTACACACAAACTCTTTGTTGTTAATCTGCCTTCCCTTCTAGCAGTTGGCTGAAAGAGTCTTTCTATTGAAACAGGAATCTTTAAAATTGTACGCTTCTTTCAGCTAAATGGAGGAAAAAGGGCTGTCAGCAAAATAGATCATTCCAGGATCTGTTGTGTAGTGGGAGTCATAATTCCCTTC
>NW_017729022.1:171300778-171309758 GCF_001723915.1 Gavialis gangeticus | reverse complement strand
CCTCTCTTGGAGGTCTGGTCTTGCTAGGTATCCAAAAGCCCCTCTGGGCTTTCAGTCAGTGGAGTCAATCCAATTCCCTTCCAATGTCTGTTGCTGGACCTAAAGTGGTCAGAACAAGAATTTCCATTCCCTGTGCTCTCCTCTCTTTTGTCATCATTGCTGTTGGCTTGGATAACTGATGGTGTCGATGAAAAGGCCAATGTTACAACTACAGTAGACTTTCTTGAGAGGATCCCCAAGGAATATAGACTTAGAAGGTCATCAGTTGTGTCTAAATCGAGTCAATTTGCAGAAAGTTGAGGCTATGCAGGACTTCTGTCAACTACCATATTTAACTGAATCAGAATTTGACAACCCCACAATAATTAGGTTCTATATATAGGAAAATTATAAATTGGTTACAACTTTCCAGGTATATAATCTAATTACAGAAGGGTTGTCTTAAATTTATCCTCCCTCCCTGCCCCCCCATGCCCTCTCCTGGTACAGCAGGGAAAGCAGTGGCTGGGGAGTGAGGGAGGTCAAGTGGCCCCCTTACCCTCTGCCCCTTCCACTTCTTCCCCCTGCAACCTTCCTGTCCATTTTTCCCCCCCACCACCTACATTCCCCCTTGCTCCCCACAGTCTCTGCCTTTTCTCCTCCCCTCTTCCTCCTTCCCTGATTACTCTCAGGGGCTGTTTGAGCAGTGTTCCCTCCCTGGTCAAGGAGTACAGCACATGGAAGTGTGGCTCCTGCTGTGGACATTGACCATGCGCCACACAGCAGCATTGGTGCTGCTGATTGGCGAGGCAGAGACAGAGTTTGTGTGCTCTGTGCCTAGGAGGGAGTTCAGCCTGAGCAAGAGCCCAGCTGTGCCTGACAGTAAAGTGTGGGGGGGGGGAAGGACACAGGGCAGGGGCAAAAGCTGCAGAGAACAAGCTGCTGGGAGGCGTTCAAGGCTTAGGGCCAGAGTCAGAACAACAGCATGCACCTGCCCCCCCCCCCCCGGCTTTGTATGTGGATCTGAGATGAGTGGGATTTTTTTCCCCATGCTGATTGGGGTTGAGAGGACCTCATCTTAGAAGTGGGTAAATATGATGATGGCTTCTTGTACGGAAGGTTGGCAAGATGTGGGCCTTGGAAACTTAACTCAGTCATAAGAAGTAGACCTTCTGGCTGTTCTCCTTCACTCAGTTTTTTGGAAGATACCTTCTTAAATCTTAAGCTAGCATAATCTGTGTTCTGTTAATTGATGTGTTATACAAGAGGAGGTATTTGCCTCCGTTGTGGTGGAGCCAGTAGATGTGGGAGCAAAGGAGACAGCTGTGCATTGATTTTTGGCTGTGTCTGTCAGCTTGCCCCTGTATAAGGTGCTGTTGTTCCCACTTAGGTCTCCACACCCAGTCTGTGGCCTCTGCTCATGCAAACATTTTTAGTCCTTTTTTTTGGTAATATGTTTGGTTTTGTGCAGTGCTGGAAATGAAGGGGGGAAGAGTTGTGTGCTGAAACATCAGCATAGTTGTACAATTTTAGCATGAATCATTAAACTACTGGTCTGTTAACAACTTAGATCTCTTAAAGCAAAGCTCCACTTGGGATCTCTCTATGTAAACATCTTACACGGCATTACAGTTCACTTTGTCATTAATCGCACAACAGGACTGACTAAACCTTTATAGCTAGACCAACTGACTGTTTTTTCCTTTCTTTCTAACCACAGTTTATATTAAAATTGGATCTTAATTGCTTTGACAGGCAGAATTAATTATAACTTCAGTATTGTTAATGAGATACTAAGGGTTTTTATTGCTGGAAAAAGGAGCCCTTGCATGGAATAGTTGAAGCTGAAAATGATAGCAGTGTTTAGCTGCATTTTTTACTTTTGGGTTGGGTGTGGTCCTTTAAAAAATAGTTATGAATAATGCCTGTTGGTATCTTGCCATAATTCAATAGATTCCATATAAAACCTATTCTTTACTATTTTAAACCTCTGAATCTTTCTTAACAACACTAAAAACAGATTGACTTGTCATTCTTCAACTCCCAGGAGCCTAATGCGCTTTGAAATGATCTGCTCCATTGCAGAGGGTTAGCTGGTTATATTGGGCAGCTGTACAAATGCTGTCTTCAGGATAGGGAACAGTGGCTCTGTTAAGGTTATCAGTTAATCACTGAGGGAGGGACTAGCGAGTTAAGCTACATTTTATAAAACTTCATTTACATCTTGGCCCTGATGTAAATGATGTATCTGCATGACAACACGAGGAAGAGCAGAGAGAAATTCTGTTTGTTTGTTCTGCAGACGTTGCACAGTGCAGGAGATCCTTAGTGTATTGGTCATCTTGCAAGCTTTTTGTCCTTGCCCTCCAGTATAACTGGGAGCCCTAATCTAACACTGGTTTGGCAGGCTCTCTGCTCCCCATTTGGCACCCCAGACCTTAGAAAGAGGTGGCTCTGTGATCATTTTAGAATTACATTTGGGAGATTCTTTTCCTGAAGGGAGTTCTGCAGATTTTTGAGTTGTTTTCAACTGTAGCAAGTTGCCAGTGCCACTGCTAAGCTGACTAGAGGGACTGAAACATCTTTTCCTGGAGCTGGCAGACTGCTAGTTTAGAACTGCTGTCATCTACATGCCTTCCTTGCCCTGGGATTGAAATTCTGCCGTGAATCAAATTAAATGGATGGATGTTGAACCTCCTTAGCTAAATATCTCCAAGTATATGCTAAAGAGGAATGAACATGCTTCTTTGTCCTTAAGCACAATCATTTGGGAAACAAAGGTTTCCAATCTGTTTATCTTCCCTAGATTTCTCTAATATGTGGTAGTTTTTGTTTAGATGTCAAGGAGACAAAACTTTTTTGGTGCCAATTAAAGACTGTGGAATGATCTCCTACTGAAATCAGGGAGTATCATCAGCCTCACTATCTTTTGCAATCTGTGGGTCACACTGTGACTGACCCCCTGTGCTGTCCCTGCAGCATCAGGTCCAGCCTACGCTCCACACCCATCATGCACTGGCCCCAGGGCTTGCTGTACATGTAGCATGTGGGGCTGGCACAGGGCACATGCTACTCATGGCGCGTGGGCTGGACCTGGCACTGGAAGCAGTATGGGGGTGTTCGTTTGGGGTGCCTCATACAGCCTGTATCTTGGACTACTTGTGCCACATGTAGTGCCAGGTCCAGCCTGCACAACATGGGTAGCGCCAGCCCTGAGGCCAGAACATGCTGCACATGATGCATGGGGCTGGAGTGGCAGCGCACACTGCACACAGTCTAAGGGGCCAGCATGGGCTACACACTGCATGTGGCTCCTGGCTAGATTGGCCCTTCACTGGTTCTGGAGTGGCTTTGGAGCCAGCATGCAGGGCCAGTCCAGTGGGGTGCTGCATATGTGTATGCTCTGGGTCAAGGGTGGGTAGTTATTTGGGCAGGAGGGTCACCTAACGAGTTTGGTGAGCTGTTGCAGGCCATGCACGTGTACATGCACACACTCATATGGGCACATGCACAAGCTCCTTCTGCTCTTCCTTCAGCTCCTCCCCTGCCCTGAGTCCCTGGCATGTGTCCAGGTCAGGCAGGAACTGCAACAGCTGCACCCATGTAGCCTGAAGCAATGTGCGGGAACACAACGTAGCACCATCTGCCTACTTGGGGGGGAGGGGGGTGCAGGAAGAAGTGGGGCTGAGAGCTGCAGGTTATCCAGGCCTTGTAAGGCTAGTGCTGTGTTCCTCCTTCTCCCTGAAGCCCCTCCCCACCCCAAGTCCCCAGCATGTGGCTGAGCCAGGGTGGTGCTGCACTGTGCTACTGCATACTGCTTGAAGCCATGTGGGTGCAGCTGGAGTGGCCGGCGTGGCTTCTGCCTTATCTGGTTGTGTGCTGGAGTCTCGGGGTCAGGCAGGAGCCATGCCAGGGTCAGGTAGGAGCTGCATCAGCCACTCCAGCTGCACCATTGTGGCATGGCCTGAAGCAGCAAGTGGAAACACAGAGCAGTACGGTGTTAGCAGCACCCACACCCCTACCAGGACCTAGGCTGACCCAGCAGGGTCTGGATAACCCACAGCTTCTGGCCCTCTTCCCCCTGCACCCCCTCGCCCACCAGCTGGTAGAACCATACTTGAGCTTCAACTCTTGCCAAGGACTGGACTGTCTAGTGTGCGAATAGCTGCAGGGTTGGAGCTGCGCACAGTGTCCCCTGCCTTGCAACCTACGCTGGAGCCTGTGGAGCAGGGCAGGGTGGGCTGAGCCAGAGAGGAGAGTGGCTCCAGGCCGAGCCAGAGCTGCTGCTGAAGCTGGTTTCAGAAAGGGAAGGGAGAAGTGTGAGGGGCACCGAAAGCTAGGGCACTCATGGGCTGGATATATTTCTCCTTCAGAGGAGCAGCCACGAGCTGTATAGAATCATTTGGTGGGGCAGATCTGGCCTTCAGGCCCTGTTTTGGCCACTGATGCCCTGGTGTGTGCAGTGCATGTGGCCAGTCCAGCCTGTGCGCTGCATGCAGAACATGGGGCTACGGCTGGCGCATGGGGTCAGTCCAGTGACCCACAGGCTGGATTGTACAACTTCATGGGCATCCTGGCTGTAGCATGTTTTTAAACTGGTGGTACTGAAGATTGTCTGCTATGGGGTTTTCTTTCCAGCCTTCTATAATGTGTTTTTGAAAGTGGAGAGGTTGGGGAAAGATCTGAAGGAGATGATAAATAGAAAGATTCATCTTTGTGGAAGGTCTGATGTACAGCTCCTGCTTTTTCATCCACAGATAGATAAGCTGAGATTGCTTAGGGCATGGTTCGCAAACTGAAATTACATCAGTGGGCCATATTCCTTCCCAGCAGCCAGGGGGTGGGTCATTGGGTTGCAGGGCTGTGCTGTAAGTGTGGCCAGCATTTAGGGGGTTAATGCTGCTTCTGTTAATGCCAACCTGATTACAAAACTGTGAATTGGGCAGTGTCATTAACCCCGGAGTGGTGGCTGTGCTGACATGGCAGCTCTGCTAGCTGTGTGGAGCAGCCCCGTTTGCCAAGTTACCTGCTTCTGCAGGCTGTATGTTGGATGCCCCTCTCTTGGGGAATGCTTGTTGCTGTAATTCTACCAAAGCATCACAGACATTGCTTGTGTGCAACATAACTTTGTTTGCTGGTTTCTGAGTAATGGGCTTTTCAAGGTGGAGTAAGTTAAGATGTATAGACTCTGTACAAGAATTTAAGTAAATGTAGCCCATTTTTCAAGACTCCACTCGAACACCTATACCTCTGCTATTCCTTAAGTATGTCAGTTACTGGTTTGCAACTGAAATAAGTGAGGGAAAGATGAAGAGCAAGAACCTAGTAGATTTTGGGGGCTTTTTTTGTAAAAATATGTAGAGATATTTATAGATAGAAATGTAGAGATATCTTTATCTACACTCCTTGTCTCACAACACGCAAGAAAACTTTCACCCGTTACAAAAAAAAAATGCACCTGTGCGCCCGTACAAAGGCCGTCTGGCCACCTGAACCCATTACAATATCTGCATCGCACGAAACGCACACAAAACAAATAATCACATCCTGGTCCCTCAGACCAGGCAACATTTCCGTTCCTTCGCTTCCCCACTTGTGGGGTCACATACTCAGTTTAAGTGTCCTCTCTGTCATTGTCGCTCCAGCTCCTGCTAGAGGACCCACTGCTGCGGTCTCTGTCCTCTGTTCTGCTTGTCCCTTCCTCTTCTTCACTGCCACCGCCCCCTTTTCCACTTGGGGGACGTTGGATGATCCTGTGCCACATGTCTCTGTGCCAGGTGACTTGGGCAACATCCTCCACTACCAATTTCTGGTAGTAGGTCTGGAGTCTGCTTGGAGCCATTTTCATGCAGCCCGCTACCTCTACATCTGTTTGCCTGTGCAACAGGAGGTTCCTGCCCTTCCACAGCGTGCTCCTGACGCAGGATGCAAACTGGTCGAAACAGGGTGCCAGGCTCCCCTGGTGTTTGGCGAGTGCCCATACAGCGCTGCTTCTCTGGCTAGCCAGTTGATGCCGGTCACCACTTCACAGAGCTGCTTCACCTTTTTCCATACCTCATGGGCACAGGTGCAGAGCCAGAGGAGGTGGCGATCATCTTGGTGACCCTATGGCATTTGGGCCACGGGCAGCTGGACCTCACCAAGTGCCCCTCTCTATGTCTCTGGGCCCTCACTGGTAGATTTTTGTTTAAGGGAAGTTTTTTAGAGTAAGAAATGAGCAAAAAAATGCTGCAGGCCTATCAGGCTTGCTCCTGAAGGATTGCCTGCCTGTGACTCGCATTGGAAAGCCACCGGGTACTTTCGTTTCCTAAACTCAGGGCGGGAAATCAGTGATTCCTGAAAGAGCAGATTGGAACAAATTATTTCAGAAGATGATAAATTGTTGTTCCATTACATCCCTTATTACTCCCAAAGTAATTAGGTTTATAAGCAACTTTGTGTGGGAAGCTGTACCCTAGTCTCTGTAGTTCGTTCAGTCTTGACATTTTTTCATGTCAAGGAGCTGTATCAAAGGAGTTCAGTTACAGATGTTTGAATAGCAACATCCATTGCACTTTCAGTATTCTTGGCTTGTGCTTGTTTTTAGACAAAAATGTTGTTTGATATGTATCCGTTAAGATTGTGCAGTAGAAATCTTTTGGTGTTTAACGCAAGTGTTTATAAGTTTGTTTTTAAAGAAGGGGGTTTCTGTGTTGGTGGTGTAGCCTGCAGACTTCAGTGTCAAATGAATAAAGTTATTTTGTTTCTCTTTACAGAAAACCATAGCTAAAATAGCAACATGCTTGGAATTGCGAAGTGCAGCCTTGCAGGTATAGTTGTTTAATTTATTTCCCCTGTCATTTCCCAGTCTGTTCTTTTTACAGGTTTTGATGAATATCAGCCATGAAGGTGGGAAGATGTATTTCTCTATGAAAAACTGGTCTGTGCCATCAGAAGAAATTGACTCGCTAATGACAGATGATTTTATAGCTCTAGAAATTCAGTTCCAATAGCATGAAAAGAGAAAATGGGTAGTGTGTTTCCATACATACTCATAATTCAGGGTGCTGAATGTTAGGACTTTGCAGCCTGTGAATCTAAGACTACTGGGTGGGTGCCTGAAAGCCTGTGACTACCATGGGGATCTATGTGCATGGCAGTCTAAATAGGTGTGAACTTGCAGACTACATGTTTACTATTGCTTCTCACTTCATAGTCCTCCCAGGGAGGATGGTGCTGGTGTTCTGCCCTCGTGGGTAAAACCCCCAGGCAAAACAGCATCAGTGTCACCTTTTCATGTGCTGAGTTGTCTTCATGCTGGCATTCTAAACAGTTAGAGAGCACTTTACCCATAGTGTAAAAATGACTGTAGTGGAGAGCCATTTTGTACAGTTTCCTCAGGGGGCTGGCAGCAATAGTGGGAGAAATGTCTGAGACTGGATAACTCGAAGTCTCACACCACGAGTCTTTGAAGCAGGGAGTGAGAGAGTTCTTTTAAATTAAATTGGGGTGATGAGGACTTCATTCATTTTCTACCTCCCATTTTTGGGAGTCACTGGCTTGTAATGTAGGTTATATCTGCCTGTTATTTATCTAAAATAAGGGTGTTACCTATTTATGGCAAGCAAAATTATTCCCCTCTCCCTGCCCCCCAGACACTTTTTATTTGGCAACATTTTAGAAATAGTAAGCTGTTTCTTCCTGTGTTTTGATCAAATGCTATGTCTTGGTTGCATAAGCTTGGTAGGTACTGAAAGGGTGAAATGCTAACAAGCAACTTGTTTCAAATCACCTTTTTATCATCTTGCATTGTTGCTAAATAGTAAAATACTGTGGATTTTTTTTTTAAATAGGAAGTCCAATAGGGGCTGCACTAGATTGTGATTTAGAGGCCATGTGATAGATATTATGAGTGAGTTAAATCATTCCTCGAACAACTGTTTCTTGCCAGCAAAGTAGCACTGGTCTTTGTCAAAATTATAACATAAAACCTTGGTTTTACAATATTTGAAATATTAGCTGTGTTTGCTTGTTGTGACTTTGAGCATACTCTAGCACAGTGGGAGTCAACCTTTTTGGCAGGTGTGGCACACTTTAGCACCACACCCTCCCTAAGTGCCATTCTGATCCCCTTCCCTGCCTGATCTTCTGCTCTGCCTTCTACTTCCTGCCCTGTGTTTGCTGCTCAACATGCTACTTTGCTTTCTGCTGTTGTGCTGTCTGTCCCCTCCCTAGTCTGCTGTGTGCTATGCACAGAGGCTGCCTGGGCCACTTGTGGTGCATGTACCGCAGGTTGGCCACCCTTGCGGTACCATAGATCAAGCGTGAAGACTGCAGGGCTCTTTCAAACGGGAACTTTTGTATGCTAGATTTTGTAGCACCACGTGTAATGTGGACAGTTGCATGTAGTGCTACAGGGGGTCTTTCATATTCTCAGTCCAGAGTGCTCTTTCCTTTTCTCTCCTTCCAAGGGGGCTCTACTGGCCACTGATCAGCAGAGTGTCTCTATAACAGCTGGTGCTCCCATGTTGGCTACAAGCTTTTGAACAGTCAGTCGCTGCTGCCTGTTTCAAACTGTGTGATGGCGTTGTAGTGTAAGTAGGCCCATTTCTGCACAGCTGGATGGAGATTAACAAGCCCACTCATTTTTTGGCCTGTATCAAATGAAATGCACAGTGACAGCTGAAAGTACACTCTGCTCCAGAGAGAACTCATCTGACAAGAGAAGACTGTTAATCATTGCAAGTTGTACATCTGTAATCCTATTTCAGTGGTTCAGAACCTGGTCACTTAGCTTTATACTAAGCTGGAATGCAAAGTCCTTTTGAACTTTTTAGAGCAATAAGAAATCATCTCTGTTTTTGTGACACTGGCCTGACTCATCCCTTCCTTCATTGGGGTTTATGCCAAGCGAGTCACACTTCCCTAGGCAGTAACTCAAGGGTTTTATACCGTTTCAAGTCAGGATCATGAGTTTTGTTTTTTGTTTTTTTAATTTATTTATTTATTTTAAATCCACCTC
>NW_017729022.1:171286286-171295778 GCF_001723915.1 Gavialis gangeticus | reverse complement strand
ATGTGAATACAGGTTAAAATGTAGTACACTGAAATGACAGTGACTGATTAGGGGGCTACTTTTAATGCTGATTGTGACAATGCATTTCTACCTTATTCTTCTGTCAGGATCATGAGTTTTGTTTTTTGTTTTTTTAATTTATTTATTTATTTTAAATCCACCTCAGTTTTGGAAACCACGTGCATGCTGCAGTTATACTTGCTATGTAATGTATCTGGGGCCAAAATAACTTTTGCATAGTCTTCTAATCCCAATCCATCAGAGTCTTACTCTTACCTGTGATACTCTCAGGCCTTGCTGACACTTGGGAGGGGCCCAGAGAAATCTCAAAGCTAGGTCCCATTTAATTTTTAAAGAAGCCTTAAGACCAGTGGATGACTTTGCATTTTGTGGCCTTCATCTTGCAAGGTATTGAGTGCTAATTCAGGCTGACTTTACTTGGATGCTAAGGTGTTCACCATACTATGCAGCAGGGCTGTCCAATTTCTAAGTGGCCAAGGGCTGTATGCCTTGCAAGCTGCACCAGCAGGGGTCATGCTTCGCGTAAGCCACAGGTGCTGCCCTATGCACTAGTGCAAGGGCATTCCAGCCTCATCCTCCTAAGCCATGGACTTCCATGGTACTGCAGGCTGTGCTGCACTTCCCCCTGGACTGGGGCAGGAAGTAGAAGCCAGAGGTAGGAGAAGGATCCAAGAACAATGGGGAGAACAGTGACTAGGTAGGAACCCGGGGACCACAGATTGTGAGTGCATGCAGCCAGTTGAACAGCCCTGCTATGCAGGATCACCCCCTGTCATTTTTAATATTGGGGATGATCTTGGCTTCGGAACAACTTCCATTGTTGTCTCAATGCTGTTGCTCATGATGGCTTGTATGCTCAGTCTAGTTATAAGTTTTAATACTCAGAAAATATTTATCTCATTTCAGAGCTCAGACTACAAGACAAACTTACGGTGTTCAGGTTCATTAAAATGATCCTGATATTAATTAGATTACCAGAGATTAGATGTCGTACCTTCTTGTCTTGTATATGAATTAAAACTTTGTCTTGAAGGGAAAATAAAAAGCTCTAAGGATTCCCTTTGAAACAGCTTGATATGACTAAATAAAGATGGGACTTGCTTTGCATGCACTTTCTGAGATGGCTGTAATAGTTAAGGATGCATACCAAAATCTAATGCTGTCTTTCTTTATGATGTCCTAGTCTACACAGTCACAGGAGGAATTTAAACTGGAGGATCTGAAGAAATTAGAACCAAGTAAGTAGCGTCTTATTTAAATGCACTTTTTTTTTTTTTGTAATTGCAGTGGAAAGTCTTGACAGAAAAATTATTGCTGACTGGCCACAATGTGTTTGGACAGTTATGCTGTTGTTAGGTTATTCCACCATATGGTTGCTACCACACTGTTTTTTTTTGTTTTGTCTTTTAATACACATCAAGGTTTGTTGTAATACTGTGGACAGGAATCTGTGGTCAAACAAGGAATTAAACCTAAGTCTTCCTAGAACCGTAACCACTGGACCATCCTTTATTTTGTGACCCTCACCTTGCAGCACTTAATGCATTGGAACTTTCTGTGCCTTAGTGGAGAGAGGCGATTAAATTCAGGAATGTGTTTTGAGATTGTTTAAAGTTATACATGCATTTGAAAGCTTTCTTGCATTTGAGCCTAAATGCCACTCCTAAAAATGTCAGTCTCCAGTGTCCCATTTGACATGTCTGGCACCCACAAGAGTGGATGTAGCACTGAATCTGGTCTGAAATACAGAAACCTCTGCAAAAATAGTAATGTTGACAGCATCTATTGACTTTTCTTGGGAGTTCTTTTTGTTTTTGTGGAATTTTTGGATTTTTTAAATAAAACATTCGAACAGCTGAAAATATGCTGGTCTTTAAAAATGACTTGATTTGAAGAAAGTGTATTTTAAACATTATATTTAACACTCCAGATCAGTGTATTCAGCCAACCAAAGGAAACAAATGTTAAAGGTTGAACTCTGATCCTGGCTATTGCTTAACAAATACAGATTATCCTTTATAGGAATTTCTTTTCTAAAGGAAGAGAGAGGTGATACTGACTGAAGTTGCAGTTGTGGTAACCCAAATTAGGCCTGTTAATGATTTCTTTTTTTCAGGTGTTCTTCTTAGAATTCTTCTTAGCTTCCAAGAAACTGTTAAATTAAGTCATATGCTGCCCTGTCTCTGTGCAGCAAACCCCAACTGAAATCAAGAGATGTAGTTCTTCAGCATGTAACTAGGAACCAATGTAATTCGGGGTGGATGCCATGTGATTTCACAGTACCAGTGCAGTATCGGACTCCATTTTCGCAGGGGAGTGTGGTGTGGGCCTCCCCCATGCCTCTGACCATCTGTCAATCTGTGGGAAAGGGGCATGACTTTCAGGGCCAAATGGCCATCTGACAGTTTTTGGGTAGGAGTGGAACTTCTAGGGCCCCCCAGCCAATGTTGCACTCTGATGTGAAAATCTCCCTTGCCTCCCCCTGTGTTTCAGGACGCCAGGGCTTCCCACTGTTTTCTGTTTGCAGCTCCCTTTTTCTTCCACTTTTTTCGCTGGCCATTTTTGCAGTTTTTCTTTGGGGCCAGGCTTTTTCACGGGGGACCTACCAATTTCACAGTTTCTGTGAAAATTGCGAAATTGTGATTTCAGTGTGTCCCAACATATAACCCCCCTATAGTGGTAATTAGAATAGTGTCTCTGGATGAAAGTAGCAGTTTATACTAGACTAAAGCCTTCTATTAAATCCTAGATGACAAGGATTAAAAGGAATAATTCTGACACCAAAATGGTTAATTCTGCATTGCATTTTGTAACTTTTCCTAAGTGTATTTCTTTAATGGGTTTCATTTTAAACAGTCAGACTGAATTTGTAATACATGCGTCAATTCTTCTGTGTGGGCAAAAAACTTAAACTGATTGGCACCTCAAATAATTAACTGAATGTAATGGTAGTTGTTGTGCTTATAGATTTCTCTCACAGGACAGGCTATCCTTAATTAATATGGAATGAAAAGATCTACTACCTGCTTGGTTTTGAATTGCCTCCTGAAACTTGGAAGATGAGTGAGGGAAAAGTTTTGAGCAGCTCTTCCAGACTATGGTGTCCCTCTGCACTAAAACCATATTGAGGGGATTCTCCTTCCTCGGGCACTGGAGCCATGTACCTGCTGTAGAATTTCTGAACTCTACTCACGGGGTAATAGAAGTGTGTTGGAATTGGGACTCCAGTGTATCTGGAGAAGGTAACTGCGCATTGAGGGGTCACAGGATGCATCCTGACAGTGACTCTAAAATGTTACTAAACCACTTAAGTGGGCCAATTTTTTTGTAATGATTCTGAAAACCTGTTGGCTTTTGAAGAGAAGTGCCAGTTGTTTTGATGACTTGTGCCATTACATGCTATAACACAGAGCAGAAAAACAAATCTTAAAAACTAATCTTCACCATTCATGCTAGTAATTTTGAAGACTCCATTTCAGTCCACATGTATAATGAAGTTTCACTTGTGTGTATATAGTCAGTGTTGCATCCCCTGGCAGAAGGATACATGGGAACTGTTTTCATGAGATGATTTCTAGGAATAACAGATATTGCAAATCCTTTTAGACATGGAAAAAACTGAATGTTATGTGTATACTGGCAAGGGATGAACAAACAAAATATAGGGAGTTAAGTGGTAGGGACTTCCCATGGGTCAGTGGGAGCTAACCTGTGTGTTGACTTTGTCCAGCATGAAATTGTTGTATTGGCTTAAATTGTTGAGTGACTGACTTGGGGTAAGTGAGAGTATATTTGTGCAATTAGTGGGTAAAGTTGCAGTGGGAACTTAGAATTTGCATGTATTATTTCTGTAGAATCAGTTTCAACCATTCGAGCATGGTCTATAGATTGTGTGCAACAGACTGTAACTAAAAATATGTAAGATGAGTTTCATCTATTACTAAACTAGTCTTTATTGTAGTGTTGTTCCAAAACTGACATCATTTTTTTTATGCTTTCCAAAAGAGACTGTCTACTGTTTAATAGAATAATTGAGGCATTCTCTAACAGAATGAAAGAGCCGTTTCTCTTGAGAGTGCAGCTTCTACGCTCAAGTCTATTTGCGGATATCAAATGTTTTTTCTGTTCCTTTTTTTCACGAAATATCAAATCCAAGAGAAATGTCATAAAATATTGTTAGGAAATCTGTTAAGTCACAAAACCTATGGACGTTTTTACATATGTATGCATTGCAGAGCTGGGCACTTTGAAAAGCACCGAGCACTACAATGTGTGCAGTTGTGTAAGTGGCAAAATGTGCGTCAGCACTGAGAAAATGGCAGCAGTGCGCTTTTTAAACTAAAACACCTCGGAGGTGCTTTAGTTCAAAAATACACCACCGCGCACTGACATGCATTTCGCCGCTTATACAACTGCACACGGCTCAGTGCAGTTCGCCTCACCTTGTGTGCAGGGCAGACTCGATTAACTGAGTCTGCTCTGAAACGGCGGATCTCTGGTGCGTCGCTGGAAAAAAGTGCGCGTACAAATGTTCATAATTTCAAGGTAGCTGCCCTGGATTTCACCAAGATGTGTCAGCAGCATGGAGATAAGGGAAAGCTTCTCCAGGAGAGAAGAAACTCAAGAGCAGAGTGCTAATTGTGCTTCATTTAAGTGGCTGTTTGTTCACTTTGGGTGAGATTTTTTTTTTACCTAGTGCCATCTGGTGTTTCTCTGGTGACTTGAACTAAACTCACTTGCATCAGCTGCGAATCTGCTTTGTGCTGCCTTCGAACTGTCAAATATGGAGAACGTTGTAATTTTTTTCCACACAAAAGTCATAGGTGATCGTGCCTCTGCTCCCTTTTTCCGATGCCTGGCTTTACTACTACAGGCACTCTGAATAAATATACACTAGACTTGGAATTTAGGTCCAGTTCTTATCACAGAGATTTAATCAAGGAGGGGGAACTGTTAGTAAATCCCAACAGTGAGATCTTTCAGATTTATTCAGCAGTAGTGGGGGTAGAGACTGGTGAGCAGTGAACATCTTTGAAAATGCTACCTTCAGCTGTTTAATGGGGCTAAAGTAGTGGATTTTAATAACTGTTTTAGGAGCACAGACACGTCTGCTGAAAGTAGTATTCTGCCCCTTGGGTGTGTTTGATTAACTAGTGGGCTGGGCCAGGATTGGCAGTGTTTTTGGGCAGAGTGCCAAAAACACCTGCGACCTTGACTTGGAAGATGTTAGCATGCCAAGGATGGACAGCGAGGGAGCTGCGAAGGGCCTGATCCTCCTTGTGACAGTGCAGCCCCGGCCCCTTCCCTGCCATCTACCCTGAGGTGTGCGTGCCAAGCAAAATGCCTTTGCGTGCCATGCTCTGGCACATGTGGTGGGGGTTGCCTACTTCTGGTCTGGACCATGACTGTATAGCGTTGTGTTATCATAACTAACTTTTTAATAAGATAAGTGTTTACTATATTGCATTTTTATGGGTGTGCACCCCTAGATAAACACTGCCCTGTACTCTGTGGTTTACTTATTTTACTTGCTGTTTATACGTCACACCTTTAACGATGGTATTAATACTTTACAATACATGAAGTTGTGATCTTGTCAGAGCTGTCACTCTTCCGTTATATCCAAACTGATGCAATGTTGTCTGTCCTCTAGTGGCAGTAGAGGCGAATTACTAGATACCCTTTCAAAGGGTATTGTTTGTTCACAGTCACCAGTTAGTTTCACTCTTGAAGCAGAGAGGAATCTAATGCGTATTGTATTTGAAAAAGGAGAAATGAAAAGCCTTTTATATTCCTTTCCCCATGCCACCTCCTCCCCAGTCCTAATTCATCTAACATTTTAACCTAGATTATTTTTTTTCACACTCAATTAGTTTTTTTCCTTTTCACATTTTACTAAGAGTGGTTGTTGTCACTTTTTGCCTCTGGACACGCAGTGCTGCTTACTTGTATGTGCCAACTCATCAGGGAAATTTTGAAAACCGTAAAATCCTCTTGTTCCTGAACTGATGTTGTCCTGCTATATGTTATTAATTGGTTGTCTTCCTCCTAAGAAGTAGCCGCATTTTAGTGCTGAAGTAATTTCTGGAATCTCCCATCTTGCTCTCTTGAAGTTAAGGCAAAAGAGTGTTGACCTTTGGATTTTGACTTTTTTTGGGGTGCTATGAGATCCTTTCAAGGGTGCCACAAGCGCTACACAATATTAGCACTATTAGGTGTGTAAATGTGAATGACAAGACTAATCCAGAGATTTCAAATAGAAATTCAGTGTTGAATCATAAAATCATAGAAGTATGTTCGGAAGGGACCTTGTAGATCTTCAAGTCCGACCTCCAGCCTGGGTGGGAGAAAAGACTGGACTTAAATGAGTCCAGCCAGGTAGGCATCAAGCCTCTTCTTAAAGATCCCCAGGGTAGGAGCCAGCACCACTTCCCTTGGAAGTTGGTTCCAGCTCCTAGCCGCCCTAACTGTGAAGTAGTTCTTGCGGATGTCTAATCTAAACCTACTCTCTAATAATTTGTGTCCATTGTTCCTTGTCATGCCAGGGGGCGCTAGGGGAAACAGTGTCTCCCCTAAACCCTTCTGGTCCCCCCTAGTGAGTTTATAGACAGTCACCAGGTCCCCCCTCAGCCTTCTCTTGTGAAGGCTGAACAGGTTTAGGTCCCGCAGTCTTTCAATGTAGGGTCTGCCCTGTAGTCCCCAGATCATGCGGGTGGCCCTCCTCTGGACCCTTTCAATGTTGTCCACATCCCTCCTGAAATGGGGCGCACAGAACTGGACGCAGTACTCCAGCTGTGGCCTGACCAGCGTCGCATAGAGGGGGAGGATCACCTCCCTGGCTCTACTTGAGATGCACCTGTGGATGCACGACAAGGTCTGGTTAGCCCTGCCAACCGTGACCTCGCATTGTCGGCCCATGTTCATCTTGGAGTCAATAATGACTCCAAGATCCCTTTCTGCCTCTGTGCTCTCAAGAAGGGAGTTTCCCATTCTATAAGTGTGCTGCTGGTTTCTACTGCCCAAGTGCAGCACCCTGCACTTGTCAGTATTGAAACGCATCCTGTTTATATCAGCCTGCTCCTGTAACCTATCCAGGTCTTGCTGCAGTCTTTCCCTCCCTACTAGCGTGCTCACCTCACCCCAAATTTTGGTATCATCAGCGAAGTTAAACAGGTTGCATTTCACCCCGTCGTCCAAATCGCTGATGAAGAAATTGAACAGCGCAGGCCCCAGGACTGAGCCCTGGGGGACTCTGCTGCCCACTTCCCCCCAGGTCGAATATGACCTGTCCACCACCACCCTCTGAGTATGACCCTTCGGCCAATCTGCAGTCCATCTGACCGTGTAGGCATCAATGCCACAGTTGCCAGTCAGAAAACTTTCTGACTTGCTGTGGTCTTTCTGAGTTATTTTGCAACAGAAGAATTGCTCTGTTACTTATCTGTCTTAAAAAAATGAGTGAAAACTAAGAGTTGGCATTTTCTGAGGGGTGCCTCAAGTTTAAAGAAGTTATAAACCACTGCTGCCTTAGGAGCTCTCAGCTCTACCACAGATTGATCATGACTTGGACAAGTCATGTAATGGTGCACTTTAGCTCATGATCTATAAAAAAATAATTCTGTTTTACTTACAAAAGTGTGATAAGGATTAACTTAGTGTTTGACATGGGTGAGTATTATGGTGGTGGTTTCATAATTAATGCAGGTGTGTAGTGCGTGTCATCTAAAACTGATACCATTAAGTGGAGATAATTTTTGTGTCACTTTTATGTCCAGTACTTCAAGTTCTGTAAAATACATGGCTTAATTTTGGAGCCTAAATTTGCATGTGACATTTTAAATGCATTCTGCACTTGTTCTGTATTGAAAGGTCCAAAGTGAAGCACTTTTCTTAAATGTCTCCTGATAGTCCGATAGCAACTTTCTCAACAAGGCTGGAACTAGAGTAATACCTTGGTTAATAAATCCTCTAGGAATGAAGCTCCGTTATAACAAAGTGGATCAACAGTGAGCTCCCTGCATGCTGGCAGAGTTGCAGCCTGCAGGGAGCTGGGAGGAAGCTGAAGGAAGGCAGTGAGACAGGGGACCACATGCACGTACAGTACATGCATGTGGCCCCAGGTAGCCTCAAGAGTAGCTCCGGCAGGGGGATTGGGGCCTCTGTAGGGAGGGAGCTGAGCTAGAGCTGCTGTCCAGCTGGGCGGTGCTTGGGGCCCGGGCCACAGTGTGTGGCTATAGGGCCCCAGTGGGGAACAGGATGGGGCCTCGGGTGGCTCGTCGGCGGAGGGCTGGCTGGGCTGCGGAGGCTCTGGGACAGGGAAGCAGGTAACAGCAGGGCCGTGCGGCAGACCTGCTTGCCTGGTGCTGTCCTGGCAACGCACCCCCTGTGCCTGCCTTTGCCTGCAGCGGAGACCTCACAGCTTCTCCGCTTGGCCCTACTGATCCCGGCCATGCCAGGTCATACCTGCCAAGCTGCAGAGGCCCAGGGGAGGAGAGCAAGGTGGCAGGGAATGGCAGCTGCTCACCACTGCTCTTGCCACCCTGCTTCCTTCCCCCAGACATCTGCAGCCCGGCAAGCATGACCCAACATGGCTGGGATCATTGGGACTATGCGGAAAAGCTGCGAGCTCTGTGTGCAAGAGGCATGTTGCTGGGGCAGTGCAGGGCAAGCAGTGGTGGGCAGGGAGATCCCCATGTGGCTTCTCTGCTCCCTGACACACCAGGTTGTGGGGAAGGAAGTAGGGTGGCAGGGACCTCAGTGAGTCTGGGAACAGAGGAGCCACGAGGGGATCTCGCCGCCTGCTGCTTGCCCTGCGCTGCCCTGGCAATGCTCCTCCTGCACATGGGGCTGTAGAGAGGGCAATGGCATGGGGCTGTGCCCCTCAAAGGAGAGGCAGGTACAGAGGATGTCACCAGGGCAGCGGGGGCAGTTTGTAGCAGTGAGATTGCCACGTAGCCCTGCTCTCCCCAGCCACACCAGGTCGTGCCTGCTGGGTGGCAGAGGCCCCAGAGGAGCAAAGCAGGGTGGGAGCTGTGCCTGCAACCTGTGCCTGCCCTGGATACAGATCAGGGAGGCGCAGGTCTCCCCTGCCCCCCAGGAATGCACGCGGTGGCAGGGAGCTTCCCTGCTGAGCCCGAAGGAGGCAGCGGGGGGGAAGCGGGGACAGGGGACTGCGGACCTGGCAGCTGGGGCCCCCTCCAGCACAGCTAGGGGAGCAGGGGCTGTGGGTGGGGGGCAAGGAGCACCAGCAAGGTTGTGGGGGCTCTGGAAGGGAGTGAGAGGCACAAGCAGGGCCAAGGGGGCTGTGGGAGACCTTTAATTGAGTATTTAATGATATTTTCTTACTGTAGCCCACCCCTTTCTCTGAAGTCCTGGAACACATCCCTATTCCTCCTCTGTTATTTCTACCTCTGGTAATGAAGTTTCTGATAACAAAATGATGTCATGGAACACATCTACTTCATTAGCCAG
>NW_017729022.1:171275323-171281286 GCF_001723915.1 Gavialis gangeticus | reverse complement strand
GCTAGGGGAGCAGGGGCTGTGGGTGGGGGGCAAGGAGCACCAGCAAGGTTGTGGGGGCTCTGGAAGGGAGTGAGAGGCACAAGCAGGGCCAAGGGGGCTGTGGGAGACCTTTAATTGAGTATTTAATGATATTTTCTTACTGTAGCCCACCCCTTTCTCTGAAGTCCTGGAACACATCCCTATTCCTCCTCTGTTATTTCTACCTCTGGTAATGAAGTTTCTGATAACAAAATGATGTCATGGAACACATCTACTTCATTAGCCAGGGTATTTCTGTATAGCCCTAGTTTCTCAGTTGGGCAACTCCCTGAAGATCCTAGACTACTACCCTTTTTAAGATGAATTCTGGGTATGTTATGGTTTGTTACTAGGAAACTGGTTGTAAATGCTGATTGTATTTTTGAACTGGTAAACAAGTGAGCAAACACCAAAAACGGCTAAAGGCTCATAGAAGGCTCAAATGTTTGCTTATTTTGACTTCTTAGTTCTATTTTAATTTGATACTTGGTAACACACTAGTAGATTTTCTATAAGCTAATTGGGGGAAATAATGGACTTCTTGTAATACAAGCCCTTGATACAATCCTATTCTATTTACATCTAGATTGAGAAGAGAAGGAATGCCTGGGTTTTGTAACTGAAGTCATGTAGATTAAGTGAGGTTTTTCTGTTTATAAAAATCCATGTGCAGTTTTTTCACTGTAGTTTGTGACCAGCATATATTTAAGGGCATGTATCTTGAGATGCTTTTGAGGTTAGTGATACTTAATGACTAAAAGATGCATCACAGTGAATTGAATGGCAACATGTGTGGTTGTACCAAGTGTGCCCTAAAATCTGTTTCTCTTCCCTATCCCTTGCCATTACACTATAGTGTCACGTAACAGACCTGTTACAGACTGGAAATCAGCAAATCACAATATTCAAACATTGACATTTGATCTTAGACCATCTTTATACAACACAAGATTATTTTTTGTCTCCCTATAAACTTAAATATACTGCTAGTAGGTATATGTTGGAGACTGATGCATTGCCAGTGCAGATATGTACATACCAGATAGTTATGATTTTTATTTATATTTATATGGAAAGATTTTCTCAAAGAGTGAGGTTTTGTAAAGTTTCCTGATCAGATTCTGGATTAACCTGACACTTGGGAGTCTGTTCCATAAGACTCAATGCTCTATCTTCAGGCCTTACATGCTTCATCCTAGTATTAGTGATGCACACTGTATGAGAGGACCATGTTTTTCTTAAATCAATATTCAGTTGTTGTAGTGGGAGCTTGATCTGTTAAGACCAAAACCTGAAGTTGGTATGTGGAGCTGACTGGGAGTCACTTGAGGACAGGATTCATGTGTTTGTGGGAGCCTGAGTCATAGAGCAAGCAGAGAGCTGCAGTCTGTGCCAGCTGCTGCCTGTATGTCATCCTCGTATGCAGTGATTTGTAGTAGCCCATTTTGGAAATGAT
Source organism: Gavialis gangeticus (assembly GCF_001723915.1). Lineage (NCBI taxonomy): Eukaryota > Metazoa > Chordata > Crocodylia > Gavialidae > Gavialis > Gavialis gangeticus. The sequence continues at coordinate 171,279,812 of NW_017729022.1, read as the reverse complement.
ACATGCATGGATTACTGTTGCCCAGTCTTTGTCTGAGGGGGAAGAGATGATCTTTTAGTTAGCTGAAGGTGGAGTAAGTAATTTTTTAAACTGATGTTGCACAGTCCATCAAGCTTAGTGAGAAGCAAAAAGGCTTTGTACCCGTTTGACAAATGAGGGGGAGGCTGTGTGCCTTTAATGGGCAGCGGAGACAATGACTTAAGGGAAAGACTTTGACCAGCATCACTTCAGTTGTACCTGTATTCAAGCTGCACCATCTGCTCTGCATCCAAAAGTCAATTTCTCTAAGAATTCAGACTCTACTGAAGTGACAGTGATTCCAATAACTTGATGAATCAAGTTCAAACCCTTACCTTGACTTCAAGGGTACTTCATGGCCTGAGCTTAGAACTCCAAGTATACCATCTTAGAGCTGTGGTATGAGGTGAGCTGTTGATAACTTTGCTTCTCTGGCACAAAGGGAACCTCCATACTGTAAGAGTAAAGCTTGTCCATGTAGGAGTGGGGGAGCAATTCCAGACTAGAATGAGCTCCCCCAGGAACCAACGGCCATCCCAGACTTTTGCCCCTTCAGCACCTAGTACAGTGCCCATTTCTTCGACCTTCTGTGCATGTAGTTGGGCTTTCTTTCAGCAGTATGAACATTGGGCAGGGCAGGGCAGGGCAGGGGTGGTAGAAGGAAAAAAAAATCTCCAAATCAAATGCTTTGCTGTAACAGTGGCACTCCCTGTGGGAGGATGAGAAAGAACAAACTATGTGACATGTTGCTTAATATGCTACTGGAAGGAGCTCAGGCTTTGGTAACAAGGACATTATCAAAACCTGTACAGAGCAGTGTAGCAGAAATGCTAGGTTAGTAGTGTTAACATTCTTATTAGTATTTTGCAGACCAGGTTATTTGGGTGAATTGCTATTTTAAAATTTAAGTTCTCATACCTCCATGTTTTGAAGCAAGAGAGGATCATCCTGATTGTAGGCCTTTTGCTGTTCCCATGGAAAACTTGTGGCAAGCTTTATACTGGCTGTGTGTACATATTCAAATAATCTAGGAAAACTCTCCCAGGTTTGTTCTCCTGATGGAGAAACTTACCCAGAGCTGCACTTACAAACATTTGAATGGTGAGGCCCTGAAGAGTGGAGAGCTTGTAGTGCTAACATGTGCAGCTGGAGGGGGGCCCTTGTGCACACATCACTGTGTGCTCTGCCGGCTCCCTTAGTCTACTTGGTGACAGATGACAGCAGTGCATAGGGCAGCCCTGATTGCCTGGTCCAGACTACTACCCATAGTCAGCCTGTGTTCCCCTGCAGCACAGTTTGGGGATTGTGAAGAGGGCATGTTTGGCTCCCTGCTGGAGCAGCAAAGTCCAGTGAGTCGCACACGTCTCTTCCGAGAGAAGCTGCGGCATGTACAGACTTTCAGTCTCCCAGGAAAAACTCCTGGGAGTTACTTAACCTTAGTTGCTCCTAAGCAGCAACTCTTCCAGGAGAAACTAAATATCTGTACAAGGCCATTATCTCTGAAGGGAAAAAATAGAAGCAATTTGCATGTGCTCAGAGGCTTAGGGGAGCTTGGCAACTAAATTCTTGAAGTTTGTCTACACTGGTCATTCTCCATCTTCTTGTAAAACCAGCAGTCAGGTTGCACTTGTTTACTCCTGACTGAGTGATCGAGGCTGTGGGTAGGCATTGTGTAAGCAGTTTTAAAAGAGGGGAGATTGTTCAGGAACATGCCTTAGCTGTTTTAATTAATTATGCTCCTATACTATTTTATGTGGTGCTAAACCTTTCTTAACTTTAAGCCTAAATGAAACTGGCTTAAAGTTGCAATGGCTTACTTATGCAACTGTAGGGGTAGACTGATATAACAATTATGCCAGTATAAACTGTTTCAATATAACTGTTAGATCTTTGTACATCTTGAGTTAGGCTTGTCCCACAGTTGCACACCCCGCAGGTAGTCTGGTTGCTGTGGCCTCAGACACAGGATCTGAGGGCAGGAGACTGCCTTCTATGCTGGTAGAGATTTTCCTGCTAGGTTCAGGCAACTGGGAGAAGAAAGAAGCTTCCTACCAGCCTGACTTAAATACTTAAGATTGAGAAAGTTAGGGATTGAAGCAGAGGAAGGAAGGACAAGGGGGTAGGAATGTGGTTGAAAGGTAAGATGGCTTGGGGGGGCAGAGGGGGAGAACTGGGTGCCCAGTTCCTTTGAGTGCTTTTGAAATATCAGGTCTTCAGTACTTTGAATCTGCTTTAAATAGTGGACAAGAGAGAGGCTAACAGCCTGATAATTTCATACTATAGCAAGTTTCCTGTGCTAATCTCATGACTATAGAACGGCTTCTTTCAGGAAAGTGTCTGCAACAGCCTTCAGTATCCACTAGGCCCCTCAGGTTCTGCTGTTTAATTCTGAGTGGAAGCAGAGTTTTCTGGTTCTTAAACCTATTTGTCTTCCTTCTAGGCTTAAGTAGACCAGCATGAGTCAGGCAACTTGCACTTTACTAACAGCAGCAAAGTCAGTCTTCCACCTACCTGTCTTGGCTGGGTGTTCACTAGGAGGGCAGCCTTCGCATGCATTAAAGAATGTTAATTCTGGAGGATTTTCATTCAAGTGGGTGTTGGTAACCCAGCATTCCTCTTGAACTCCTGCCAACCATTGTTTGTTCCAACATTTCTACCCTTGGATTGCAGAAAGCCCCTCATTTCTCTTCAGAATACTTTATGTATATTATGCTGTTAACAGTGCAATATGGGTAAAAACTTGCTTTTCAGGTTGAAGTACACTATAAGGGAATGATTTATGTTGAGGTGATGTTATAAACTTAGTTGTGCTATCACTTTTTGGTGCACCCTCATATATCTGTTGCAGAAACTCCAAGAATAGACATCTGGTGGGTGTGTCTTTGATCTTTTCTTATTCTTAGAGCAACTTTTTCTTTTTTCCCCTTTTACAGTCTTAAAGAATATTCTCACCTATAATAAAGAATTCCCTTTTGATGTTCAGCCTGTCCCACTCAGGTAAGGAAAGAAGAATTTGTGGATTTGTACATGTACAGGAAACCCGTGCTATTCGCAGTTTGTGGTTCTGAATATTCGTGGTGTGAATATTGGAGCACATGCGCTCTTTCCGCGCATGCGCTTTCCATAGTGTATAGTGTTACAGCAGCATTGTCATCTGTGGGAGCTCTACACTTGCTGCCTCTGCACTCCCGCCGCCACCAGCGTGCGCTGTTCATGAACATAGATGCAGAATGCAGATGTTTATGAACATATTCACGGATTTCCCCATTTGCAGGGATCTCTAGAACGTATCCCCCTTGGATGGTGAGGGCCTCCTGTACAACCAAATTGCTATGAAAGGTAGTCTTGTCTAGTAGCTAACCTGGAACTCTTCATCTGTTTTCTCCCTTGCCCTTCACATGTGCTGAAGTCATAAGAGTTCTTCTGAGCCTAGTGGAAAAAAAGTGGGCTTGGTATTCAAAATTAAATGCCACTTCGGAAATTTGGCCCTTAATGTGTCTAGCCTCCTGTTGCTTGCATGTTAGCTTGCCAGGGTTAATTAGTTAGTAGGCATGGCACTTGGTTGTATGTTGTGTTACAGTGCAGTGGTGTTGAGCTATACTGGGCTATGGGTTCTTTTGAATTGTAACCTTTATTTTTAAAGCAAATGCCCAAGTTTTCTTTCTTTCTCACAGGAAGATCTTGGCACCTGGAGAAGAAGAGAACTTGGAATTTGAGGAAGATGATGATGAAGGTGGGGCTGGAGCAGGGTCTCCAGATTCCTTTCCTGCTAGAGTTCCAGGTAGGATAACCAGCTTTGTCAAATGACATCTCACATGTCGAGGGTAGGGGGGAAACTACATTAAGACTTGTTTATGAGACAGAGCAGTTCATAGTGAGTTCTGGTTCATGTTCAGTGTCTTGTGAATGGCTAGATACTGAAGCAGTACATATCCTACAGGAGCTTCTGACTACATGCTGAATATGATGGAGTTTATGGATAAAGCATCATAAGCAAGTGCATACTTCTTTGCCACTTCTGTCCCTTTGCTCTTCCTGCGCTTTGGAAAGTTTGGATAATGAAGTAACAGGCTATGGGAAACTACAACTCTGTATGTGAGAAATGCACACTCAGTGCTTCTTCAACGGATTCAAATGAGCTTAACTTACTGTACTTTCTCTCATACAACACTCCCTTAAATAAGATACATACCTTCATTTTGAAAGGCAGAATGAAGAAAAAAGATCTTTCCTTGAAAATATGGGTAAGTAGCAGTAAGTGACTGAGTAGCAGCACTTAGGGAGTTCATTGTGGTCATTGTGCTGTTCCCTGTGGTGCACATGCAGTGTTACTTGCACTTAAGTTCACCTTCCCCCAGGCTTATGCTACAGAAACTGTTGATATCATAATTACTTAGTTATAATACATGCCCCGGTGTCCACCAGTTGGTTTTTCCAGTTTGTTTGTTGTTGGAGGGTTTTTTTTTCGGGG
>NW_017729022.1:171270607-171275153 GCF_001723915.1 Gavialis gangeticus | reverse complement strand
TTTTTTTTGGGGGGGGGGGGGGGAAGGGTGCATGTTTTATACAAGAAAATGTGGTATTTGTTCAATTTTGCCATCTGTTCAGTTCAAACATTTTTATTTAGTACTCTTTATCATGGAGGATGAAGCAGTTAGTTATTTTCTTTGAACTGTCTGTTCAACAGTAATTTTCCCTGTTGGCCTCTGAGGGGTGTAGCTTACTAGCTTTTGTGTTGAATCTTTTATGAGAGATGACAGTTTGGCTTAAACTTCCAGGGCTGCAGACTGCGTTATTTTTGCTGACTTGATAAAGCATCGCACATTTGAAAGCACATAATGATTGATATGTCTATGTGTTCTAGTCGAGATTTAACCAGTTGCCCTTTCTTTCAGTCTAGTTTAGATTTGGGATTGGGGAGCAGAAAATTTTAATTTAGACATCTTTTGTTTCTTTTTCCTCCTTGAGATCAAAATGGTGAATTTCTGAATTTTGGGAAGGGGTTTGGAGATTAGTACTAGTATTATAACCTGTGAATACAAGGAACAAACTGAGATGGGCACTCCATCTATATGAGCAGGGCTCCACTTGGCACTATGATAATTGTATATAAAAGATTTCTGCATGCCATCACTTATCTAGTGTAGTTGTAAAAGCTTAGTGGAAGTAGTGCAGACTTTAACTGACTAGACTTGTAGTACAGTACATAATTACAACATCTGAAGTCAGCTCTCTTTCTGTCTCTGCTCTTTGTTATGGGAAATTGTATGTAAATGTGAGTTCTGTCTTGGTTTCAAGTCTAGTGTTGACCATGGCATTGTTTTCTGTTTTCCACTCTATCTGTAAGCCAGCTTTGAAACCATATTAATGGACAATACTGTGAAAAAAACCAGGATGAAGATAATTCTAAGGATTCTAAGAAGCTAATTTTAAGAAATGTTTCTAAAGAGTTTATCTTGTATATAACATAATGAGCCAAATGCTAATGTCTCAGTAAGAAGCTAAATGGCCAGTGAGGTTTGAAGAAGGAGCTACTTTAAAGAAAACAGGCAGCCTCATAAAGAGCAGGAGGGCAGCATGGTAAAAATGGATGGTATAAAAAAGAAAAAAGCACAACTTTGTTTAAGTTGCCTTTCATTGATTGATTGTTTGCTGATAGCTGCTTGCTAAGAATTGAGCTGCAGCCTGTAGCTCACTTGCATCCATTATTATTACATGTGCAATTAAACTGATAACAAGAATGAAGCGCATGAACCAAACTGCCTTCCAGAAGAGGGGTTCTTTCTCTTGGGATTCACCTCACCAAGGTGCCATCAGCAAAGCATTTTGGGAAAGTTTACTGGTCTCCTGCACTGGAAGATCTGCTCTGGAGGTAACTGGTCACCTCTCTCCTGAGCTCTAAGCAGCATCTTGGGAAGCATTCAATTCACATGGACACAGTATGGCTCTGTTTAGAACAACAAGGAGGTGAACGTGGTACTCTTATTTAGCCTTGTTCCCTGGGTGCACCCACAGTTGGATCTGTTTATTGTAGTTACAAATGCTTGCTGCTTTTTATCCCTTGTGAGCTGTCTTGGCTCTGCAGTACTGCCAGAATGAGTTGGGTCCTTCTCCTCCTGGTAAATTGCTAACAGAATGAGTCGTTCTGATTTGTCCTGATCAAACACTTCTGTGCTTCCCGAATGAAGACAGCAAGTTGTATAGGTGCACCCAAGGACTTCATATGGTGTGCAAAACTGCCAGAAGAGAGGGTGTGCACCAGGAGGAAAGAACCCAGCTTGACTCTACAGTCAGGTTGAGATGGCCAGATTGACCTAGACCTCTGTTTAGCTGGATATAGAAACCAGAGCGAACGTCATGGCCTACCATGCCTTTTTCTCAGAGAAACTTTCTTTTTTGGAGGGATACGATTGCACTTTACGTAGAGGTGAGGTCGCCACCTCATAAACTAAACACTAACATTTACTTTGTCACACAAATTACTCTGTCAGTTCACATCCAGCCTTTCACTCAGCCTTTCTTCTTGAAGGCTAAATTAAACTGTCTTAATGCACACACACTAAAATACCTTGAGTTGTTGTTCCATCTTGGCCAGTTTGAATTTATCTTTCCTGTCGCATGTAAACATTGGTGTGGCACGGCTCTTGACATTACGGCGACTGGTCTGTTTGTCTTCAGGAGTCAGATCATCATTTTTCTGTGGACAATAAGGCCCCGACTAAACTAAACCATTAACAGAACTTTCTGACCTGAGGCCTGTGAAGCCTAAACACAGTCTCAGGTGAATTAATATGTCTACGTTGTACTTTCCTCACAGGCTTTGCTTCTTGTATGCTTTTAATCCGTATATCATAACTGTATTGTCTAACTGTCCATGATCTTGTCTTCTACATGCATGGCTTCATCATTGTCATATGCTACTCCATTCATCCAGGAGCAACTGAAGGTATGACAACCTCTTTATATATTCAGTAACTTTGATCATGTTGATGTTGTTAATGGCGTCTTTCATGTACATCTTAATTCCAAATGGCAAAGTATAGTTGTCTAGCAGTGAAAAAGTTTGAGGTGTTTTTGGTTGTGAAAATCGGGTGAGAAAAAGCTCTGGTGAAGCTCATTAGATGGCAGTTTAGAAACTTGGTTCTCTTGCGTGCTTTGTCTAACAGCATTATGACTTGCATGTGTAGCAGGGTTTCCTTTGAGGTGAATGTCTGACTGGATATGTGCTGCTGACTGGAAACCTTTTGTCCAGAAAGTTGTGTTACCGGGGTATCTTGGCAAATACACAGGTACTTTGTTCTTTCATGTTTGATGGCTCCCACAAAAAATGAGTAGAAGGCTCCCTTGTCATTTGATGTGGAACCATCGAAGTCTCTCCTGGGTAGCTTCACTTAAAAAGGAGAATGTGAACGCTGACTGATGACTATGTGCCTCGGGTTCATATACTATATAGAGGTTGCTATGAGCTGATAGCTCCAACATAAAACAAATCTAGTGACTTCTATCCAATTTCTAGTTAATATCACATATATGATGGACTTGTTTTTTGTAAGTGGTTTTAGGGATTAAGGTGCCAGGAGATGGGGCTACCCAAGGGAGGGAGGGAATGGAAGAGTTGAGCTTGAATCACATTCCTACTTGGCGGTTAGTAGAGGACTTCGTAGCGTTAGTCCAGCACCATCTAGAAGCAGCAGATATTAGAGGTTTGTTCTTAATCACTTCAATCTTTCCAAGAATGAGACTTGGAGAACCACTTGAAATAAATACTTTACTGACAGGCAAAAAAGTTTCCATCCCTGGATAGCGGGGAAAAAATTGGCATCATGTGCTTTTTTTTGCCTTTTGACTGGGCCTCTCTTCTCTGCAAATGACTTTGGTGTGCCTCTTTCTATTTTTGGGTCAGCGGAAGATGGGAAATGCATCGCTAAACCTTTCAGGAGTAGAGAGAGGCTGGTGAAGTACAAACCCTCATTTTCTAAAAATAACAAAATGGAGAAGTGTCTCTCATAAATATAGCATAAAAACACATGGCAGCCTGAAGTGGGGTATAGGTATATACACACACTAATAGGAAATAGAATATTTATCTCTTATATAATAAAAATCTCCAGTTACTTACCTCTGTTTTTAGTGCCGTTAGGATTGTCCAGTTAAATCTTTATTAGTCTGTTCCTCATTCTCAAGTTTAAAACCTGTCCCATTAACATTAAGTGCTGGGGACCAGATTCCTCCTTGGAGGGCAAGAGGAGTATGCAAGTGCATGCAGCTGTAACCCATTCTTCAGTGTACAGCATGTTTCTTTGTAGCAGCTGGTGCACAGTGGCTGTGAGTCTACTACAACCACTACCAGGGTAGTAACAAAAGTCCTTGCTGGCTCCCAGGGGTGGCTAGATGGACATACGGCTCCCGCGGAAGTCCGTGCAAGCTGGACAACACAGTTGTGAGGAGAAACACATGATCCTTTCAAAGCCTGCCTCTGCTAGTGGTCTAAAAAATCTTAGGTTCTCCAAGTCTCAAAACCTTTTCAAATCTTAGTAAATGTTTTTTTAAAAACTGACTTAATTTTCTCCCTGCTCCTGACCTCCACCCTGAGAGAGGTTTTTTTTTTCATTATTTATTTTATGGCATCCTACAATTTGCAATAAGAATAAAGCTTTAAATTAAACTCGCTCATGTCTTTGATTACTATTTCTCTTAGGCATGTAAGACTTTTAGTAGTAATAACACCAAAGCGTGGATTAAAATTTCCCCATTTTCTCTAATATCAGCATGCAGGAAAGAGCCTGTGGCTGGTTACAAGGGTCTCTGACTTTCAGTGCTCCTGACAACTTAGACTTCATGGAGACTGCCAGCTGTGCTAACTGTATATCTCGACATTAGAGGGATTCCTTTTTGCTCTCCGTCTTGATGTTTAGCTGGAAATGATTTCCCCAGAACTGAGGGAACATGAGAGTTGCACACATTTTTTTAGTTTATTTTTTTTGTGCTGCTGTCTTTTTTAAGTCCATTGCTTGTAGAACCATGAATGAACGCTTCTCCAGAAAACCCTTTTTTTTTTTTTTTTTTTTTTTT
>NW_017729022.1:171268646-171270483 GCF_001723915.1 Gavialis gangeticus | reverse complement strand
AAAAACCCTTTTTTTTTTTTTTTTTTTTTTTTTCCTCCTGGTATTTCTTTGATTTCAGTGGGTAGTGGGGATCATATCGATATTGCATTCCCTTCTCTCTGTTGAAAGGTGGATGAATCAGTGGACTAAGCATTGCATATGAAATGCCTGGACTCACTGCAGCCACAGATTATAATTCCAGCAGATGAGATTTAACCCTTTAAAAGTTCCATACAATTTAGTGTGCATGCAAACCAGAGACCTTAAAACCAAGGGTCCTGTCTGCTCTGCTTGATGTTAAGACCCACAACACTTCCTGCTAAAGGGTGATTTTTACCTTAGTGTTGTCCAATGGCAGGCACTGATTTATCACTTTTTACCCCAGAAGTGGTTGCTTTTTAGTGTGATATAATAGTATTGGCCAAATATAAAATGAAGGTCGTGCTTTGCTGTAGTCGTGTGTGTCATCTGGATGAGACTTCTGGACTCGATACAAAAGGAACCTGATCCCTGGTTTGAGTCCACTAGCGCTGATAGTGGACAAAGACTTTTGCAGACAAGGATGATGAGTAGGGTGGGGGCCTTTCCTGTCGGAGTCCCAAAGGGTTAATGACTTGATTTGCTGTCTGTTGCCAGGAACTCTATTACCCAGGCTGCCATCTGAACCCGGGATGACATTACTTACCATCAAAATTGAGAAGATTGGTTTGAAAGATGCCGGTCAGTGCATTGATCCTTACATCACAGTTAGTGTAAAAGGTAATTTTTTTTTCTTGCTTTCACACTTTCATTTCTGCTGCACTTGGGGAGAAATCTGTTTGACAGAAACAGTATTACACTTCAGTGTGTGGTGACAAATTTGTTGAAGAGCCTTACTTGCTCTCTATTTATAGTAATACTTTACAAAGCTGCCAGTTTATCAAAGAGTGAGAAGTTCAATTTTGCTTTTGATTAGCATCCTGGATCTCCCCATCACTGGCCATCCATCAGCCAAAGTTTTGGAAGTGATGTGCTTTGCTCTGGGTTTTTGTGATCACATTCAGCTGTCAAGCCCTCTGCTTCAGTTGCTTCTAAATGTGAAGTCTCTTCTATGTAAAGATGAATGTGGAGCCCAAATCCTGCCCTCTCCTACACCAGCATGCACTCGTGCACACATGCACACTGTTTCTTTCCATGAGCTGCTGAAGATGCAAAACATTTGTGTTTAATGATGAGGCTCTGACTCTTCAGCATTATTCTTAGATTCTAATTACCCTTCATGTCCTAACTCTCACCCAATTAGTCTCTGTTAATTGGTTATTTTGTTTCTGCCTCCAGCTGGTTTAGAGATCAAGATTTGTGGGGACAGTGGCTACAGTTAATGTCTGGCAACATCCACTGTGGCTTAAATCAAGCATGAAAAATGCAAATGATTTCTGACCAATAGTAGAAAAACAAGCTGCTAATATTATTCTAATAGTACTGAAATTTGTTCTTAATTCAGGAGCAAGTATCCTACAGACTTTTTCTGATCTTCTCTGCTTCACAGAATGTTATATGGTGCCCATTCCTATTTTTATAGCTTTTTACAAACATGAAAACTAGTAACTGCTACATTTCAGAATTAAAAAATCACTGGTAGGAGGTAGGGGATTATGTATATGTGGTAGGCAAGCTTTTTGTGGGAAATCTTGCATCTCAGCTTTGACCTACAGTGTACATGGTGGTCTTTTCCTGAGCTCCCCCAAGCAGAGAATGTTATGGTGCAGATATGTGGTAAGTAGGAGCTGTCTGTCACATACTCCAGGGACACTAAACTACCTCTTTGCTAATTAAGGGGATGTGGGTTGTCTTTGTACTTTAATTCCCCCCCCCCCCC
>NW_017729022.1:171265859-171268456 GCF_001723915.1 Gavialis gangeticus | reverse complement strand
CCCCCCCCCCCCCAAGTTTCAGGGTAAGAATCTATTCTGAAAAGTAACCAGACTGCCCTTTGTTAATAAAAACAGTGTCTTGTGCCATTGCCTTAACATGTCTTTCCTGAGTTGGTTACATTTATACATTTTTTTACACTGAAAGTTATTGTGTATACATAATATACCTACACAGAGACATAAATGGCCACCAGTCCCAGTATGGAGTCCAAGCATCCAACCAGTATCTTCTGGCTGGCTCAGTAGTAGTAGTGGATTTATGATTTATTTATGAACTATGCTGCAGTAGTGCCCAGGTCTCCAGTCAGGGCCTCAATATGCTGTACGTACTAAAAATGGTAGCATCTGCTCCAGAGTGTTGTCTTTCCCACTTAGACACTTAGACAAGACACAGTAGTGGACTGGTTTAAAACTGGTAGAAAGGGAAAGAAGAAAGGGTGAGAGATCATGTATAATAGTGAACCCATTCTAGGCATGGTATGCAGTAGTTTTGCCAGTTCGGCTTGCACCTGAACAGCATGCTTGTTAACTTGTGCTGATTGACTGACTGAACAGAATCCAGCTGACTGTCTCATCGCTGCCTGGCTCTGAAGGGCCTGTAGGCATGAAAAATAGTGAGCACTGCTTCTGGTCAGTACAACAAGCAGAACTGACTCTGATTACATATAAGTGGCGGTCAATGGAAAAGATGGTGGCGACTGACAGATGTTCGTTTAAAGGACTTGGATCTGATTCCCAAGCCCAGCAATCACACCTGTTGCCATGCCATGTGCATGGCAGGAGGTGTGATTTTTGGGATTGGGAATTGTATCTCAATTATGCTGTGCTGGCTGGTGCAGGGAGCAAGCTGAAAGCTGTATGCCCAACGGTCAGCTAATCGTGATCTGGGGATCTACTGTGGCAGTTTGAGCCAGGCCCCAGTGCAATCCTAGAGCCAGCCAATCATCTGCTGATCGTCAGCCGGTAGGGACTGCACCAGGACTGGTTCTGGCCTGCATGCTGTCCCCCTACCACACATTCAGTTTTGAAAATAATAAAAAACCACCCACAAAATTATTGCACATTTTTTTGAAATAATACTTTTGTGACATTTTTCTTGTTTTTATCGCACCATTAATTGACTGAATATGTGGTTAGGTTGTTATTTTCAAGATGTGATTAACTGGTCAATCATGTCTTAGCATCTGCCAGGGGCCCGTTTCTAAAAGTAGAACTTCTAAAGTCTGTGTGTCTTTGTTAGATAGAATTTTGGAGCATCTTTCAGGTACTGAGAAGTATCCCCAAAAGGAAGTAGGAACCTTTATTGACGGTGTAAAGAGAATGTCCATTTAAAATAAAATGAGTGCAAATGGTTTGGGATTTTGACCTTTTAGGAAGGTAAAGGAATAGTGACTGTGTAATGTTCTAGGGGATATTGTAGGACCAGGAGTTATCTGGTTACCACTTTGCAAATTCGAACAAAAGAATATCTTTAGACAGATATCTGAAAGATATTGGGTACAAGTTACAAGGGTGTGTGTGTGTGTGTGTGTGTGTGTGTAAATGAGGCTTTAAAAATGTTTTCAGTACTTGGAATCTAAGAGTGCTATCCTTTTCTTTCCTACAGATCTCAATGGGATAGATCTCACCCCTGTACAGGATACTCCTGTGGCTTCAAGGAAAGAGGACACGTATGTTCATTTCAACGTGGACATTGAGATCCAGAAACATGTTGAGAAACTAACTAAAGGTGGGTAGTAATAGCTAACTGAGGCAGTGTCCACCAACCAGCCTTCAGTGTTGTGGACAGAATGCAGTTCCCTCTTCTGCAGAGAGGCCAGGTCCCAGCTGTTCTACTAGGGTAGGGCTTAACAGTCATACAAGGGTGTAAAATAGAGCTTGACATCCTGTCTATCTGCTGGAAACCATCAGCTGACTCCTAGGAATAAGGAGGAATAAAAGCCAATAAAAGAGCACTATTCTCCTCCACTTTGTATATAGATCCTCTTCGTCTTTCCATTTGTTTAGGTCAACAATGGTACCTAGCTGTGAGTAAGAGTTGGGGGGACAAGTGCATGTGAGTAATTCTAGCATTTTAAGAAACATTATTTTTTCCCTACAGAATTGGGTGACTTGAAGTAAAAGAAGCAATTGTCTTTGGTATATGCAGAGCATGTTTGGTGGTGGGCATATTTTCATGCTGAGCAATCTATTGTAAGGCAAGAGCTCATTTTTTTTTCTATGTCATTTTTTCTTACTCTAGGTGCAGCTATTTTCTTTGAATTCAAACACTATAAGCCTAAGAAAAGGTTTACCAGCACCAAGTGCTTTGCTTTCATGGAGATGGATGAAATTAAACATGGAGCGATTGTTATAGAACTGTAAGTGACTTAGTATGCAGTTGGATCTATGCTGTAGCTGCCAGTGACACATGCTGTAGAGCAGTGGTTTTCAACCTTTTTTCTACCAGGACCCATTCGTAAAGATTGATAGCCAGTCCTGACCCCGTAAATAGTTTAAGTAGAAAACAGCCCCCATGCCCCAGCCCCCCCTAGTGTGTGGGGTTAGGGGGTGGGTGGGTGTAGGGTATAGGGGGGCCTAAGCAGCACCTTGTAAGC
>NW_017729022.1:171261513-171265675 GCF_001723915.1 Gavialis gangeticus | reverse complement strand
AAGAGTGGGGGCCTAAGCAGCACCTTGTAAGCTGGCAGAGTTCCAGCCTACAAAGGAAAACTTAGTTTTCCGTGTTTTTCTCTTTTAAAGGAGAATCCATTTTTCAAGTTTATTCATGACCCTTTCATATATTCTTGCAACCCAGTTTTGGGTTGTGACTCACAGGTTGAGCAACGCTGCTATAGCGGGACTGGATTACAGCATAGTATTATTGGCAGATGCCTCCAGTCCTTTCTCACAGCCTTATGGCTTGATATAGTTATTAATTACCACATCTGGCATAAAATACAAGTTCCTCTTTGTCTCTTCCTGAATTGTCATTTTATTTTTATCTTCTTTAAAATACAGTTACCAACCACAGTGTTTGGTTTAGAACTAACTTGACAAATTGGAAAGAAGGTATCGGGTTACATAGGAGTTCTGCATTTTGAATCATAGGTAAAGCCATTGGTTCTGATTCTGTCAGCATATTAAAAACCTATTGACTGTAGCACAGAACTTCTTTGAAGGGAATCCCTAAGGCTTCAAATACAAGAATAAACACTAGACATTTAAAACTGTTAGATATGTCTCAGAGGGAGGTAGGGAGGGAGAAGTAAGAAGTTTCTCTGATGCTTTTATGATACTCCTATCGCATCTATGGAAGTGTTTTAAAATACAAAGTAATTATAGTGGGAAACCTCAGATAGATAAATTTAATACAAGCATTTTGCAAGACCCTCTTCTAAACTTAAATGCTTGGCCTGAATTAGGAACTTTAATAGGTTCCAGATTTTTTTTAAATATGGAGAAAGGCAATGGAAGACTATTGGGCAAAGTAAGGTAACAGAATATTCTGGAAATATACTGCAGGGGTTTTTTTCCTCCTTCACACAGACTCTTAATTCATTCAGCTCTGTCTTGTGCTGAAGTATTCCAATGAAAATGAAGGATCTACATTGAGTTGCTCCATATCAACTGTTTTCATATCGTTGATTTGGGTCAGTACCCTTCTGGGTTCTTGACATACTGTGGCAGAGGGATATGAGTAGCATCAGAAGTACGCAAGGATGGTTTTAGTCTCAGACATTAGTGCTCATCTCCAACTTTTTTTCTTGTGGTTGCAGGTACAAAAAACCCACTGACTTTAAAAGGAAGAAACTGCAACTGTTGACCAAGAAACCACTGTATCTTCACCTCCATCAAACATTGCACAAGGAATGACCCTTTTGTGAGACTTCTATGACCTAAACCACTTGCTACAAATCACAGTATCTCTGCATTTGTGTGTTTGTGTAGCACACTCATCATTCAGCAGGCAGGCCAGTGGCTGTACTCAGGCCAGGAGGCCAACTGGGACCATCACATACTGCACAGCAATACCACAGAGTCAAATGTCAAGCCTACCCTTCAAGTACAAGTTTATTCCTGTACCTTCTGGATACAGGTCTTATCCCAAGTGTTCTAAAGAAGCTTTTGACTGATTTCTCTGCATAATTGAGCAGTTCATAAAAAAACAAAAAAAAAAACCACTGCAAACTTCAGTTTTATACCTTACCATTGTACATTTATACTTTTCCCCCTCAATCTCTACTAAAGATGGAAGGGTGTCTCTTTTGCCAAACCTGATACAGCAATAAAGACACGGCAGGTTATGTAACCCGCTGACATTTTGCTGTGCTATTGCAGCACTCTCATCAGCATATGAGTCCTCTCCTTGGATTGATTGGGAAGGTAGGGGGAAGTGATGCTAGAAAGGGAGTTTTCAAAGATGAATGTTAGTGCTGTGCCTGAGAGAGGTTAAAAATAGGGAGGATGCTGGTCAAAGAGAGACTCAATCCAACATAAAAATGCTACCCTAGCAAATTTGTTTACAAGCCTTATTTTCTTATCTGGCTCTGGGGAGTGAATGATGAGCTGCAAAGGAGACAACCCAATGATGGCAACTGATTTCTCTCAATCCTGTTCCTGTAGTAATTTGATATACATCATCTGGTTTAAGTGACTTTCAGGTAAAACTTTCATGTTAAGTGCTAGAATATAAATTCTGATTGCTCCCTTCAATAGCTAAATCTTTTTTTTTTCTTCCCAATACTACTTTCCCACTTCCCCTAATAAAAGTGGATGGTAAGGGGAGATATTGGTTTGCTACACAGATTTCAGTGGTAACAGGGTTGGTCCCCTAATTGTCAACAAAGCCCAAATTATTAATGGTGATCTGGCTAACTCAAGCTAGTGACTGAAGATGTAGCCTACATCAGAAACTGCTGTTTTTCTGAAGCTGATTGTGGATCCTCGCGTACCAACCTCTGTTTGTATGCAAGTCTGGATATTTACTTTGACATTACCTTTTTTTATCCAAGTAGGTAGATAGGATTACCATTTATTTTCTATATTATTGAGATTCATAATGTAATAAGCTGCAGGTCATTGGCTTATTATAACATGAATATCTGCATCCACCTTTTCCCTTAAAGGGAAAGGTATAGAACCCATTCAAACCTTTCATATATTCAATGAGTGGAATATTTAATACAGTACTTTAAGGTCTGTGCTTCATGTGTATCTTAAGTAGCGCCTACATACACTTTGCTATGTTAACAGAAGACCCGGCACCAGGACAATGCAGGGTTAAATGTTAGCTTTAATAATGTGGATGTAAATATGCTAGTTATTCTTTTCCTTCTCTACCATGTAACTAGCTCTAGAATACTGTTTACAGTGAGTAAAATGAAAAAGATTTCGCACTGCTCGTGGCCTATTCAGCTGTTTGCTGGAGTGTTCCTTTTGGCCTATTGAAGGGAACTGTGACTCACCAGGTGGTTAAAAACAGGGTATGTCTGAAGTTGGAAGCTGAAATTTCATCTTGTCTTCTTCCCTTTCTGCTGTTGTGGCATAATTGTGAAAGAATTAACTTCACCGATCAATTATTTTGTAGTTTTTCCCAACACCAAGCATACTTGACTGGAATTTCACTAATGGTTGAAGAGCTTAACAAGTGCAGTTTTCGTTTCCTGTTAACAGTTCTTAAGGGAACCCAGTTTTAACCTTTTAGAACAGAGTATTAAGCTGTAAACACAAACACTAAACTGGTGATTGATTTATAATATGTGTAAATAAATGGACAATGGTGTTCCTCCACTGCGTATCTCATAGCATTGGAAGGCTAAATGCTCACTAAAATCACAGGATCTTTTGGCTACAGGAATACAACTTTTCTTTCCATAATACAAAAATATGTATAGCCCCAATCAAGGAAAGCAATTGGTTAACCTCTGAGAATATGAATAAACCCAGTTAAGTCAATGGCTGTATTCATGTGGATCAATGTTCTGCTGTGTCCTGTAGCCTGGTAAAGGTTCACTGTAAAATGGGAGCTTCTTTCTGCGGTGTACGTTCATGCATCAAAGTACTAGCACTGGTTCATAACTAGTAAATGTTCTGGTAGCTACTATGATCATTAATCACAAGGGAGATTGACAAGTATATCTGTTACCTCCTTCAAAAAGGGCAGGGGACCTGCTGCTTAGGCTTGTAAATCAGCTGGTACAACATAACTGTAACTACTACAGACTCCAGTAGATATACCAGCCAGCTCAACTGTTGTAAAGCAGGATTAAAGTTGCAATGGTTTTGCTACATTTGATAATGCGTACCAGTTGTTACATTTGTCTCCTTCTAAACTGTACTCACACCTAAGAATTTACTTCTAAAGCGTGTAATCTTTTCTTAAATGGGAGAATCTGTTGAAAAGTGCTAGCATTGCTCCAGAGGGAAAAATAGTCACTTTTAAACTTGAAGGAGGTCACTTTCCAATACAGGTGTCTATGCAAGTTAATGCTTAAGGAGATGGGGGCACAGGTGGTATTCTCCTCTCTTCTTCCGGTGAGTAGGTGGGAACAGCGACACGAGGCCTGAATTGGCGATGTCAGTGCAGTTGGTGCCGCCAGGCAGGCCTTGGGTTCCTTGATAATGACCCATGCTTTCAGGCAAGGGACTTGCTGGGGCGGGATGGGCTTCACCTCTCTCCTAAAGGCAAACTTGTCTTCTCTTCCAGGTTGGCTGATCTCATATGGTGAGCTTTAAACTAGCCTTGCCGTGGGAGGGGACCGCAGGAAGATGTGGAGATGCCACCCGAGCAAGACAGGTGACAAACGCAAGGAGTGCCCAGGTAAGAAACGGG
>NW_017729022.1:171250682-171260359 GCF_001723915.1 Gavialis gangeticus | reverse complement strand
CCTGGCATAACAAGGAATAATAGCCACAAGTTGTTGGAGAGTAGGTTTAGATTAGACAGCCATAAGAACTACTTCACAGTCAGGGCAGCTAGGGTCTGGAACCAACTTCCAAGGGAAGTGGTGCTGGCTCCTACCCTGGGGGTCTTTAAGAAGAGGCTTGATGCCTACCTGGCTGGAGTCATTTGAACCCAGTTTTTCTCCTGCCCAGGCAGGAGGGTCAGATTTGAAGATCTACAGGGTCCCCTCTGACCCTACTTCTATGATTCTATGAATTAATTATACTGGCTGGCTAGCCAGTCTATTAAAAAAACCCCCAAAAAACAGCATTTGAACTACCTTTCTAGTTAAACTACACTAATAAATCTTTTTCTCAGCTTAAAGAAATACTCATACACTTCCTTGTGCATTTAACTTGATATTCCATGTACTGTGTTTGTTTTAATAGGATTATAGCTTTGTATTAACTAATTCACACTGGGGGTCTCTATTGCATAGACATCACTTGTGTTTGCAATTTTTTATTCTTCATGAGCTGACTTTCATTGAAAAACTCCCCTGCCCCCAAATAGACTGTTGCTTGTCATGAAACAAACACAGGTTTGTTTACATAATGTCCAACAGTTCTGCTTTTCATCTTAAGTCTTCATACACAGCAACATAAAGATTGTATGTAATACCTGAAACTGAAGTCAAATGGCTGTTTGCATTTTGGCAGGAAAGCTGTAGTATAACATGTAGTTGTCCTTTTCCATTATGTTTGACATCCTGCTTGTTCTCCAGTTCTGGTTCCTTTCTGACCATCAAAACAAAGGACTGAAACTTGCAACTCGTTGCAGCTAGACAGCCAGTACTACTTACTGACCATGTTGAAGTACACATTTTAAATAAGAAAGTAAAGTAACATTGATCCTCACCCTTTCATTGTCAAGTGAAATCCCAATTTTTTTAAGTATATAAAACAACTGAAGCAGTCTGGTCTGTTGCTTTTTGTTCAAGTTTTGGCCTACAACAACCTGGAATGAAGTAAAGCTTACTGATGTAGAGCTTTAGGGACAGTAGCAAATATTTTAAGTGTGAAGTTCTGCTTTCTTTTTCAGTTGTCTTTGTTTTAAACAAAGTGCTGCACAACTAGCTACTTAGCTCTATGACTACACACTTCTTTTGGGTATCCTCATGGGCACAGGTGATGGCCAGCAGCCTTAGGGCTAGAGGTAGAAGTTAAGGGGCACCACACTTTATAAACAGCTCGTTAACTAAGTTCCAATTTGCAGTCTTGTATTTGTGCATCTCACAGAAGCTTCAAAACCTATAGCTCTCTTGCAAGCACATTAGCTTTTTAAGTGCTGTCAACTACCACTAACATTATAATGCAGTTGTGACATGTATCAGTGGCTAACCAGCTTTTTTTCCTTACAATGGCAGATATTAGCTGATGATGATAAGGGACATGCTCTGAAAATGGAAGGCAATATGCAAGCAAGTCTAGAGGTTCTCTTGACAGTAATTGACCTGGATCTAGATTCTTACTGTAAAACAAGTTATGTAATTCATATTTAGCCTTGCTTACAAAATAGGCTTATCTCTTGAGCAAGAGGAGTTTAAGGTATTTGAGATACAAGCCACCTGGATGAAGTTACACTTATGCTCCAGTTAATGAATCAGTGTCTCTACCAGCAGCAATTAACTTGGGGCTAGAATAAAATCTTCAAAGGGTAGCAAAAGCCATTGTGCTGTCTTTATTAGAATCTTCTGAGTACAGCATATTTTGTGCACCTAATCAAAGATCGGCCACCTGAAAAATATGTACACTGTATGTAAGCCACTGGTCTACAGTAACTGCAGGTTAATAATGTGATGGAGAAGGCAGATAGGGTAGCATTTTACTTAAAAAATTATTTCCACAGGAAACATTCTGATTACATATTTCATGAAATTAAGTCATCACCAACTGGTTACATAGGTTACATTTAATTAAAACCAGCCACACAGGTACTTTTGTATTGCACATTTAGAGCTGCAGGTGGCCTACAGCTGTAAGAAGCAGGTTCAAGTCTATCACAAAATGATTCTTGCAGGCCAAGTTTAAAAGTGATCATAAATGCATATTAAATGTTGGTAGCAACAGGGGAAATCCATCCTGCAAGTATTGTACTATACTGAAACCAAGTCTAAGACCAAATTAAAAGGTAGTTCTCCTTTGAAGCTATTGAGAAGTCTCACTGGCGGAAAGGTGCTAGAGTCTATTCCAACGAGCTGCTGGCCAGAGATGCAAGTTAAGGTTTCTGTTCTGGGGGTTGTGTGTAGTCCCTTGAGCCTGCTGGTGATGGTGGACGCAGAGAGCCTGGTGGGTAGTCTCTAGGTCCAGCTGGAGGCAGGTCTCTGTTTGGAGGTGGTGGATAGTCCCTTGGACCATGTGGGTGTAGGGGTAACCGTGGGCCAGGAGGGTAATCTCTTGGGCCAAGAGGGCCCAATGGTCTGAAAGGAGGGGGTCCACGTATATATCCTCTCGGATCCGGAGGAGGCAGTTCTCTCATTCCTGGTGGGCCAGGTATGTAGTCCCTTGAAGCTGGAGGTGGTGGGAGAGGACCACGAACTAGAAGGAAAGGAAAAAATCTGAATAGTTGAACCAGCACTTAAAATCCATTAAGGTACCGATTGTCCCTCATCGCACTCATTGGGGGTGAGGGCAGCAGCATTTCATGCACATACTCTTTCCAATTTTAGCCTGACATCTTCAGAAAAAGTGTGGAATTATACATAAAAGAGAATGCATCCATATGCATTGCAGGCTATAACTTCCATCCTGATGGGTTTTTTGCTAGTTTCCTTTTACATTTTCAACTGCCACATCACTCTTGGGCAGCAAGGTAATTGAGGTGGTAGCAGGACCCTTAAAGATGCATTTGCATTTAAAAGAAAAGTTTCTCACTGTTGGAGGAGGATGTGAAGGAGGTACTACTGCTAAGAAAAGGGCAGGGCCAGAGAAAGTCCAATTCCAGCACAAGGCAGTGCATGCATACCTAAGGGCAGAGGAAGGGGTCGAGGCCCATAGTGTCCACGCAGAGAAGGTGGTGGTCCAAATCTAACTGGTGGTGGTGGAGGTCCAGTCACCGGAGAATTCATTATGGGTGAATTCCCAATTCCAGAGAAAGATGGGGGACCCTTCGGCCCTGGATTAGCCTGTGCAAAATTGGTTTGAATCTTGAATACACAAAATTGTAACAAAACAGTAAAATCTCTGCCCCAAAATGCCCAAAGTTAGAAGCAAACAGCAAAGGACAAGTTGCCAGGACTCCTAGTTCCCCTATGCAATATATAGCCTTCAAAGGTGGATGCATACTGGTTAATCCACTCAGGACTGCACACATGCCTTTGAGATGATAGTTTCTACCCTAGGACACAATCCAATTAACTCCCAGTGCTTTTTATTCCTTTAAAATGACCCTGAAGTTATATGGCAGTGTTCCTATGGCACTTAAATAAGCAGTAAATCCCCCCTCCCTTAAAAAGAGGCCTGGAGCCTTATATACTATATTAGGAATGTATACAAGGTCCTTGACACCACAGATACAAGATTTCATAAGATTATTCACCCTTAATGTAAGTGTCTGCATACAGTCCTTAAGGCTGCAACATAGGTAAAACATCTGCTGTGTAATCAGACAGTGGTTCTGTGTCTCTAAGTGCATGTTAAAATAAACCTTTACACAGAGGTACAACCCATGGTTAGTTTTGCAGAGCATACAGAAGTTTAGAACACCATGCCCTTTATTCCATTTTCCAGTCAAAGCAGGGAGTAAAAACCAGCACCGCATCCAGCCTCTTAAGTACTCACTGCATCTGTTTCAGGAGATGAGGATGGAGCAGGAGATACATAAGGGACTTCAGACTCTTTGGGACAGTTTTGCTTTTTTGGTGACAAATAATGACAGTGAGCAGGATACAGACAGAACAGAACATGATACAGTTAAGAAATACCAAGTATGGCGTGTTACATAAATACTACCCAAACTACTCTCTCAGCTGAACAAAGAAGTTCTCATCTTACCACTCCATCCAGTCCTGTGGAGGGCGAGGAGGTTCTGGGCCCACTGTTGATCAAGGCTGCTACTGCAGGGCTGAGATCTGGAAAAACAGCCCAAGTTCCATGTTACTGTACTGCTACATTTGGAAGAGGAGCATGGTCTATCAAATTCACTGTTGGGTAACCAGTGACATGGTTGACAGACTGGACTGCTAGGTGGTTGCAGCCTGTGTAACTCACCTGGAGCAGACATTCTTCCAGATAACTCTGGTGGCCTCCTTGGTACTGGAGGACCATCCACCATGGTGCCTTAAAGGGAAACATGCATGAGGCACACGCTTGTTTGTTCAATTTATAATAAAACAA
Organism: Gavialis gangeticus; assembly: GCF_001723915.1. NCBI lineage: Eukaryota > Metazoa > Chordata > Crocodylia > Gavialidae > Gavialis > Gavialis gangeticus. Next base: position 171,255,969 of record NW_017729022.1, on the reverse strand, counting down.
ACATCCACATCCATTTACCACACCTCTCATTATTACCACTAGGGAAAGAGTGAAAACTGAGGCAGTTTCTTCTTCAACCCTTTAATACCAAAAGGCTAATCCTAGATTCTCCCCAGCGACCCAGCAGAGAAAATGCAAAAAACTTGGTTGACCAACACATCAGAACCACCAAAAATAAGCAGATTGCAAAGTGTTTCCATATGAAGTAACCCATAATGTTACATCTTAAGTTGACTGTCACTTTTTAAAGTGGCCCGAAAGTACATGTGAACAGAGCCAGCACTTTCCACCATTTTCACCTGCACAAAACTTGTCCTGGGTATAGATACATTTACAAGCATCCATGACAACACTGAACAGGCAAAACTATTGGATTGCTAGCTAAAACCAAGTCTACTAAAATCATTGCTCTTGCCAGGGAACCTGTGGTCTCAATAATATTGATAACTTTAAACAATTTATACTTGGACTAACTTGCATAAAAAAGATAACCTGCAGAGCTAAAAATAAAGATTGAGATGAGTCCGGAAGCTGGTTCTGGATGGGTTTCTTGGCATGTTTTGTTTTGGTAGGGACATTCCAGACTATCATTCTGACAGCACAAGTTGTATCCAAAGACTTTCAAAGGGGAAATAAATGTAATTTAAAAAAGATAAGTGACAAAATGCATTTCTGCACCAAATGCCCCTCAGCCTGTTTAAAGTAAAGCATTTGACATATTTGCAGGTTTGACCTAGGCTCCCTCTCAGTTCACTAGTAACATTTTCCTGGGACAATAAGCACCTGTAAGAGGCAATATTTAAGCCCTCCAAGCAGTTTCCATCACAAATCCATTTTCTGCACCTCTGAGGTCTGCAGACAGGAACAGAGGCACAAGCTAACTGAGGCCAAAGTGAAAGCAGATGTTACACTTCAGCATTCCCACACCCATGGCATCCCTGAAGAAAGAAGTGACACTACTTACCAAATTCACCTCTTGGACCTTCCCTTCGAGGAGCAGAGAGGGGCCGTACAGGAGCTTCCATCATGGGTGGAGAAGGAGCTCCACCACTGACAGGTGATGGCCCAAAAGAGCCATCTCGGCTCAGTGGACCTGCATAATAGGTGGAACAATACTCTCCATGATTTCAAAGTTCATGTTACTCTACAAATGTTTAACAGGCCCAGGACTTCAAAACCTATAGGGAAAGAACAATATTTACCTCTTCGTGGTGGGACTTGACGGTCAGGTCTGCCAGGAGTTGGTTTTACAATTAATGGCCTTTGAAGCATTGTGATTTTTTCGTTCACTTCTATTAATCTAATAAAAAAGAATAAAGCACCTGAGTTCAAATAATTATTCTAAGTATACTTTGTTACAGTGTAATGCTGTTAAGGTATCCTAGCCCCCCAAAAGTTTAACCTTTCAATTAAGAATATAATAGTTAAGTAAATTAAAAAAAAAAAAAATGCATCTCAGAATTTCAAATAATGTGGGTAGCATCTGTTTTCCAATAGAGTTTCTTCCTTCTTGGACTGAACATTGCTGAACATACTGGACTGGGCTGTGAATAGCTTGTTACATGCTTACTTTTGTCTCAGATTGGCTGCTTCTCTCTTTTCTTCTGCCAAAGCTCTCTCTGCAGAGCGTGCAATGAGCTATTTGGGAGAAAAAGGAAAAGCATGTAGAGAGGAAGCTGAGGACACTGAGAAACAGAATGACAGCAACCCAAAGTTTAAATATATTTAGTTTCAAGTAATTCAAACAGCTGGCAAACTGCAGAGTAAGTCTGACAACTTAAGAAACATAGTAAAAAGTCAGAAAAAGCAAAACAAAACAACCCATCCCCTCAAAGAAAAAACAAACAAAACCTTCTTACCCAATTGTCATGGGCCTTCTTCTCATGAGTAGCAATCTGAGAGTTATTAAAAAGAAAGGCGCATTAGCTTGACTGACACTTAATTGATCCTAGACATCAACATGTGTCACAATGACATAGAAAGCCAACAGTGACCAAAAACCAGTGGGTAGGAACAACTTACTTGGTTTTTATAAGATCTCTCTGTTTTTTGCAATTCTTCCTCCATTTCCTGAATTCTTTGCCTGTAAAATGACAGGTTAAATTAAGTTTCCCCAATATCCAAAGTTAGGATATAACTATAAAAACTGAAATTACTTGTAAACTTTCACTTCCTCAACAGCCAACACTGCTTTTTCATCTGCAGCAGACAATTTCTGCTCCTTCTCCTGACGCTCGTATTCCTCTTGAGTCAGCTTCCTGCAAAGAAAAAACATATTACTTCACCATGCTACACATCCCAGAGCAGTGGAGGCCAACCTTTTTGGCAGGCGTGCCAAAAATTAGCGCTGCACCAACCTCAAGTGCCACTCTGATACCCTTCCCCTGTCCAATCTCCTGCTCTGCATTCTGCCTGCTCTGCTTTCCATCCTACTTTCTATTGTGCTGCCTGACCTTTCCCTGTTCTGTCCTGCTGCCTGTGCCATTTGTAGCAGGTTGGCCACCCCTCTACTAGAGCATACAGATGAAATCTGGAAACCTGGCCACATCCACGGTAAAGACAACATTAGTAAAAAGAGTATAAGAAAAGAACTACAGTGGGCCAGAATATTCACAGCCTTCCAAGAAAGACAAGCGAATCAACCCTGGAAAGGATCTCAAGGCACTCCAGGGTGCCACAGCCCCCTGGTTAAGAATCACTGGTTTAAAAACTGGGTAGATTCAACCTTACCGGCACACAAACTGTTGCTGCCATTCCATAAGAGCCTAAGTTTTTTGATTATTCTTCATATAACGTAAGCAGAGCAAAGGAGTTAAATAATCCATCGTAAAAAAAATAAGGAAGAATGGGAAACAATAACCACGCTAGTGAACCTTGTAGAAAGGGAATTTAAGGCTTACTTTTGAAGTGCCATCTCTTTCTGCTGATAGAGCTCGTTGAGAATCTCTACTTTCTGCTGTAAAGTTTTACAATCATTTTCAAGTCGACTTTTGGCTGTGTGTAGCGAACAGGAATCATGTTCTAGTTTTTTTATTTGCTCTGCAAACAGAAAACACACACATGAGCAAACAGAAACCACCACCAAGCAAACATACTAAACCACATAAAGGGGTGTTTTATCATCCATTTCTATATCACAGTATTTTGTACTAAAGTAGTTCTTTTGTTGAACCTACCTTCTAGCTCATGTCTGGCTGTTATTTCATCACTCAGCTTGGACTGTAAGAGATTTCTATCTTCTTCAACTATAGATAACATTGTTCTAACCTGCAGAAATGGAAACAGGAGTATTTTATAGACCTAGACATAAATGAAACGTGGCAGTATTTTAGACAATTTAATGAGATATACCCTGGAAACATCCATCATCTGCTTAATCTGATTCTTCATCTTCTCACCCCGGTTATCTACAAAAGAAAAATAATTTTGTTTTCTTGTTGTATGTTTTCTGGTAGAGTTACCCCCACCCCCCGTGTGTTGCTAATTCAGCAGCTTGTCCTATTGTTTACTGAACCTAGTACCTCTGAAATAGCTCAGTTGAAAACTCTACATTGAGGACCCTGAAAGATTAGAGTACAGTAATGCTCACATTTAAAGAACTTGCAGAAAATAGTTATTAAAAATGTCTGTTGTTGTTATAATAACAACCACCACCACCACCACAATAATAATCTTTATTATTCTTGTTGTTGTAATATTACAAATATTATGGTTTGAATAAAATCAGAACATAAACTAATTCTTAAAATTAGTAAATCATCTTAAAGTATGGTTAATCAAGCAACCCAGACAGTGATGAGGACGGACTCTGACAGAAAGCAGAGGACAAACTTCATATTAAATCCCAAGTCTCAAAGCACCACCTTTTTTGTAGTATTTTATTCTAATTATTTAAAGTACGTGAGCTACCACATCAAACCTGCTAATGTGCATGGCACCTATGAACAGCTTAACTTTACAAAAAGTTTGCAGTTAGTACATTCTACAGCTTACTTAAACAAAATATATGTCTCAAACTTCCATTGTCAGTCACATACATCCTTGTCCTTTCAAACTTCCCATCTTTTTTTTCCAATAATGATTTTGTTTAGTTAATATTTTTCATTTCCTCCTTGCAGTTGCTGATTTAGCCTAGTCTAACTTCACATTCAACTGATATCCTTAGTTTCACTAACAATATAGGTTCTCAGGTAATGTGCAACAGACATTTTAATGTTGAAAAAAGACTTTTAACATCAGATTCTTCCATCTCTTCTCTCTCATTATCCATTTCTTCATTATCACTATCCTATAGCCAGCATTTGGAACAAATTTACTAGTTCCTAAGGGCCTTTTCCACTGATCCAGAGAAGTCCTAGGTTCTGACTTCCTGTCCTACCATGCATACTTAAATGCTAAACACAAAAGTTAGTAGCTGCTACTGAAGAAAATTGCTTTTCTTAACATCCAGCAGTTTAGAGTTCCACAGTTCTAATGGTATAAGACATCAGGGATAAAATGTCAAGGAATGATTAAGGATTTGGATACCATGTACTGAAACTGTTGTGAATGGATAAAAGTCAAAATAGTAACCCAAATGAGCCATTTACAGGTCTGCTATATGTTGAAATGCCCCATATTAGAAATAAATGCAGCATCGCAATGCAAAGGTGGAGAACCTTGGTTTTCTGAAGAGTATGAATTATTAATCTTAATATCCTAGCTCTAGCAATATGGTCTGGCATACAGCTAGTGCAAAGTGTGAACTGACCAATGATGACAAAAAATTGTTTTTCAGATATATAGGGAGTAAAAGGAAGGCCCAGAGTGGTATAGGACCACTACTGAACAGGCAAAAGCAATTGGTGACAGACAGGGGGGACAAGGCTGAACTCCTCAATGAGTTCTTTGCCTCAGTGTTCCTAAACAAGGGGTGAGACAAGTCTCACAATCTGATCGCAGAGACAACAGCAGGGTGCCAGACCACCAAGTGTTGACCCTGAGATAGTGAAGAGTCATTTGGAAGGACTGGATGAGTTTAAGTTGGCAGGCCCAGATGAGCTCCATCTGAGGGTACTGAAGGCACTGGCTGATGTCATTGCACAGCCACTGGCAAGACTATTTGAGCACTCATGGCACATGGGCCAGGTCCCAGGGGAGTGGAAAAGGGCCATTGTGGTCCCTATTTTCAAGAAGGGGAGGAAGGAGGATCCAAGCAACTCCAGGCCAGTCAGTCTCACCTCCATCCTTGGTAAAGTCTTTGAAAAAATTATTAAGGCTCATATATGTGAGAGCCCAGCAGGAAAAA
>NW_017729022.1:171244454-171250240 GCF_001723915.1 Gavialis gangeticus | reverse complement strand
TATGGTTAAGGGCTTGCAGGCCAAGCCCTACAAGGGGAGACTAGGGCACCTGGACCTCTTCAGCCTCCACAAGAGAAGGTTGAGAAGCGACCTTGTGGCTGCCTATACATTCATCATGGGGGCACAGAAGGGAATTGGTGAGGCTCTACTCACCAAGGCGCCCCTGGGGGTTACAAGAAATAATGGCCATAAGCTAGCAGAGAGCAGATTTAGACTGGAGATTAGGAAGAACTTCTTCACAGTTAGAGTGGCCAAAATCTGGAATGGGTTCCCAAGGGAGATGGTGCTCTCCCCTACCCTGAGGCCCTTCAAGAGGAGGTTGGATGGGCATCTGGCTGGGGTCATCTGAACCCAGCACACTTTCCTGCCTATCCAGGGGGTCAGACTCGATGATCTATTGAGGTCCCTTCTGACCCTAACATCTATGAATCTATAATTTCCCCCTGAAATTACAAGACAGCTTCAAGCATAATGCAAGTGCTTGTAACTTGCTGTTTCTTAACTGGCATGAATTCTGCACATTCTCATGCAATATGACTCCTCATTATCGGTATGCTTACATACGGCACACATAAGCCAGCCGTTTCGATTTCTGTACCTGGCAGCTCTCCATTGGCCAAATCATCTCCTGCGTCCCATCCATTTCCTTCTCCACCTTTTTTGGCCTCAGACTCAGAATCCATATCCAACTGCTTCAACTGCATAATGCAGTTAGTCAAAACCTAATCAAAAAATTAAAAAGGAACATTAAATAGAACACATTTCCACTTTTTGTAAAGAATTTGGTCATTCAAAGCACACAGAACACTTGAAATGGTTATTTTGTTAGCAATAATTTACTTCAATTTCATTTTCTTTGTAGGCAAGTGCTTCTTCTATGTCCTTTTGAGACTTTTGATATAGTTTGATCTGTTCACTGAGTTCAGCATGCCTCTCACTCCAGCCTTCTGCTTCTTGTAGCAGCTGAAAACACAACAAGAAAAATGGGATTTCAGGCTTTATTTTACTATACTACATAGTAAGTCTATAATCAAAAGCTTCCTTATTGCCCACTGTGAAGCTGTAACCCGTCAGCAGTGAAAAGACAGCGTTAAAATTAACTTGCCCTTGACTAGACAAAAGAATAGATTATTGCTGGACTAGTAAGTTTGTGCATTAGAAAACTTTCTGCAACTTTTAATTGTCATGTAGTTGTGCAGATGTAATATTTCTTTACCCATCTAACATTCAGCACTAGGGTTAAACTGCTCATCTCCTTCAAAAATATCAGAAGCTAAAAGCAGGTTAATGGCATTCTAGTTGCACACTAATTATTCCTGTGCTAATTCCAAATACCAAAGACACAGAAACAATATAGAAGCTTCTACCATCTGGCCACAGGAAACATGGTCACTTGGGTTTCTCTCTAGAAAGTGGCAAATCTTCCCTAAGACTTCATGCGGTCTCATCCCTAAACAACGTTAACATCTGAATTGTCAGTCCCTGAACAGAGGTGACCATCAATACAGGAACTGATTCATTACAAAAGCTGCATAACAAATTGGAATCATCTGTTGGCAGTATTCTAAAAACATCTCTCAGTCTGAGCTAATTATATACCAAGAGGTTTGAATTGTATTGTTCATTTGGATCATGTGAGAATGGTCCACTCAAAATAAGATATTGGTATTAAAAGAATAGCAAGAAATGTTCTTCTGGGAGAACACAACTGAGAAAGATTTGGCATGTCAACATAGAAACAGCACTTGAAAAGGAAAAATTTAAGATTTGTGGGAATTTACTTAAAAACACTACTGGTTTATTCTACATTTGTCCACATGAAACCCTGCAATCGCAAGAGAAATTGATGTAGAACATTCTCTCCCACTCTTTTAAAATATTCAATTGTTTATAGTCTACAATATTTTACAGTACACAGGGGGGGGCAAAAAAAGTCAGCAACCCTGAAATACTTACTTGTTCCTTCCTCTTTTTGAGTCTACCATTCTCTTCTTGAACATGACAAAGTTCGGATTTCACTTTTTCTTCACTTAATTTGGCTTCATTAAGAGCTACCTGCACCTTTTAAAAAAAAAAAAAAGGTAAATAATTCTCAATTAAAGCCTGAAGCCATATCATTTAAAGACTGGAACTTTGAGAAACTGTGGTGTTTTATAGAATAAAATATAATAATGTAAGTAAAATAACCCCCAAATCTAGTAGATTAGTATTTAGACACTTTTGGTACAAGAAACCGTATTTCTGAATGATAAAAGATGAAAAATCAAGACTGTGGTTTACCTCTGTAAGCTCTACGGAGTGCAGCGTAATAACTTCTTGGAGTTTCTCCAAAGACTTCTGCATTTCTAAGATCTATGCGAGAAAGAATTAAAATGGCTCCATGTTACCTTGACACTTGGAAGTTAATTCACTTGCTATTTAACTGTATATTTTTAAGATACATAAAATACTCAAAACAACAACCAAACAGGATTTTCAGGGCCAACCTTTGGGCAAAATGACAGCAACATATAGCAACACAAGATGCAAAGGAATAAAAAACTGTCTGAGATCTCATTAAGACCCTTGCTGAAGGCCAATGAATTTCAGGCAGAATGTCTTGCCTGAAAGGAAAGTTGAAGCTTCTTACTTACTCCTTTTGACCAAATGAATGACACCAATGAACCCAATGACACATGAGTTTTTGTCACATTTATTAAAAAAAAAAACTGATACGAGGAAGATTTAGCAATGGAAGAGTCAACTTCACATATGGCTATATAGTACAAGGCAGCTGTTTCTATGAGCATATTTCAGACATACCAAACCTGAGAAGAACCATTTCTCTCAGGGAAATTTTACAGTTTTGGCCATAAAGTACCAGAACTACCAAAGGGTCAAATATCAAGACTAAGAGTTCAAGTACATCAACCTCCAGCACCGTGCTGAGGCAGGCCAAACCTACTTTGCATACATTAGCTCTTGAGCCAGAAAGAGCAGTGTCGTATTAGCACAGTTCTTAAAGAGTCAAGCTTACTGGCATGCTACACTAATGTAATTACACTACTTCTTGCTCAGGAGTTGACATGTGAAGAGCAGGGGTGGCTTGTCCCAGCGTGGTGGTGGCTTGAACCACAGAGGCATACCTTTACAGAACCTCATCAATGGCAGCAAATAGAAGGCTCTAACAGTAAAGGGAAATATCACAACTTTATTGTGGATGATTACTGAAAAGACTAAGATTTCAGCATGTCTGCTTCCAGCTGAACCCAGGAAGTATGGCACTATCTGAATACAGGCTATGAAAACTTTGCAAAACCAAGGCAAATCCTAGTTCAATCTGAGTTCTGGAAGAAGGCTAACTTCAGTTCCATTTCTGACTTTGTTCACCCAGCTCTTTTTATTTCTACTCTGTATAAATTTCAGGTACAATGACCACTGCTCTAGCCAACAGCTGAAGTTAAAATAAGAGTGATTACTATGTTCTTACTTTGTCCTGTTTTTTCAGATTCTGCTGTTTCTCTGTTTCTAGCATTTTGTTCAAGTTTCCCATTTTGCCATCTAACAGATGATTTGTTTCTTCAAGTTCCTTGATAGTGTCCTGGAATAGGAACAATTCATAACCAGTTAAAGCAAGCTATTTTATTTTAATACATATCATAAAAAAGTGCAAATTGCTCCTTGCCTTAAGCCCTGCAGCTTCATGTGAGAGGCTAGTGTTCTGTTGTTCAGCCACCTTCACAGACTCCTTGGCTTCATTTATCTAGTTGTAGAAACGGATACAATTGACAGAAATATGTAGTGCAGATGACATAAAAATGCCCAAACATTAACTGCTTGATTTTCTGTACAGTCATGCCAGCAGCAGCAAATTAATAAGCATGAAACAGACATGTTCCAAAATACCTTTTGATCATATTCAGACATCTTTTCTAAAATTTCTGTTTTTTCTTGTAGGAGATTTTTAATCTTTTCAACAAGTTGCTTTTCAGTCACTAGAAAAAGAAAACAAACAAGCTTGCAATTTCACTCCACAGCCTGGAAGAAAATTAAGAACTGCCATCACTGAGTAATCATCTTCCACTCAAGACAGTCACCCTTTCCTACAGAATGAGCACGTTCATTCTGGGGCAGTTTAAAGACAACAGGAAACACATAGCTAAAACATGCCGGTTGATCTACAGCAAGCACACCTGGCTCTTGTGCAAGTCCCTGGAGATGGCCCTGCCAGAGGAAGTATGACCGAAGAAGGCTGCAGTTGTGTGTTCAAGGGGATATTTGTCTGTTGGTGAACACTACAACTGTATTGTGGCTCTAACTTATGTTGCCCTTAGACCTGTAACCAGCTCCTTACCAGCTGGGCTCTCACAACTGCACTGAAACTGAAACTCTGTGCAACAAAGGATGTAGGACAAAAGTTTAGAGTGCTTATGGCAGCAAAGGCAACACTACAAGCAGGGACAGCTTGTAAACCAGAATGTGGTTTTGACAAACCTGTGATGAAGTATTTGTGATGAAGCAATCACCTGGAGAGGGGTGAATTTGCATCACTAGCTAAAACAGCTTGCTAAAATTATCTTGGTTCCAATGTCGAGTGTTAATATTAGTTCCCTGCTAATCATTGTAGCAGAACTATCCAGCAAGCCAGCTTCTCCCAAATTCCAAACTGCCTTCCACATCTCCCAAAGTGGTCAAAAAACTCCAACTCTTCCTTTTTCAGCTCCCCAAACCTACAACTTCCTGCAAAAATACTTCTGCAATGCAGTTCTACATCTGTCCCGCAGAGTACGAAGCATCAGTTACTGCTTCTCTAACTCATGGGCTGCAATTCCAACTCCTCATCTCTTCATGCCTATGCAGGAGATTTTTGGTAAAGGAACCCTACAGTCAGTTTCAGCAGCCGCATGTATACATTCTCTCTAATGTCCTACTTTGCAGTAGAAAGATGCAGTGTAGCAATGCTCTGCAACACTGCGGTGCTGGCTTTTCCATCTGTTTCCACTCTATGCCAGATCTATTGTTTTTCTCTCTATCTTGGTATATTACTGCTACAGGGAAGTTAAATAGATTCTCTAGATCTAAAGCACGGGAATCTCCTTGCAAAGAGATTTTCACAGCTGCTCTGTTCTGTATGACTGCTGCAGAAACCATGTGGCAACCAGAGGGAAATGCTAGGAAAGAACCAAACTAGATACAGTCCCTAAAAGAGGACTTTTTGTTCTATATTTGTAAAAGCTGCACAATTGGAAAAAGCAGGACTGTCAAACATTTAACCTGGGTTTAATATATTTACAACCACTGAGCACCCTTGAAAATGTGAAAAATTAATGGTGCTCTGAATTAATATAAACATACGGTTCTCAGGGAGCCTCTGAAGTCGCTTAACCTTCAGCTTTATACTCCTCCTTTCACTTGAAGGCACAAAGGAAGGCATTAAGGTAGTGGCTTAGATGAACACTCTTTGGGTGGGGAAATCACTTTTTATTTCATATTTTGACAAGTTACACATGCATTTGCTATGCTACTTAAAACAATACTAAGCATTATCCAGGGTATTTTCTCTCAGCATATATAGTGTCCTACAGCACTTTTACATGTGCTCCAGGGATGGGTGGGGGGGTGCTTTATTTAGAGCGTAAATTGCCTCCACATCTTGTGTATCAGCATCCCCACACTTAAACATGGTGGTGGGGACGCCTGAACTAAAGCTCATTCGATACATGAGACGCAGAAGGCTGCTGGTGCACAGTAATTGCCATGCTCCAGCAGACTCAATTAATCAAGTCTGCTCCAACATGCTGTAATTA
>NW_017729022.1:171236483-171239454 GCF_001723915.1 Gavialis gangeticus | reverse complement strand
AGCAAAACAGGTCAGATTTACCTCTAGCAAAAGCAGCAATGCTTCACACTTGAATTGCATCCAATTTAGGACAGCATTTGACATGTTACCAGCAGAAAAAAGGCCCTCAACTGATTTGCATAAGCTGGAGGTTCGTGGCTGCCCTTATCCTTAACATAGATCCATGGCTTGCAGAGAACAGAAGCTCTGGTACACAATGCTTCCTCTTAATTCAGACAACCAATACACATTTCTTAATATGAAGCATAAGGGACCCACAGACTACATGTGACCCCATGAATTTATGGAGGCCTTCCCCTAGCACATGCAATAAACTCAGATATACTGTTCTCCTGGAACAGAAGTAAAGACTAATGCGAGTCCTTGGTAACATACTTTCAAAACTTCTAAGCATTTAGCATCAAGAATACAGAAGAGTCTAAAGAATCCTACCTTGATAAATTCTACTCTTCACCTACAAGAGAAAAAAGGAAAAAACAAATAAACAGGGATTGATCATATTTGTTATCCAAAGGCTTCTATTAATCATTCCCCCAAAGGAAAAAAGCTACCCTTTAAGTGTGCAGGTCTTTCCACACATTCATCAGACATCCATCGTTGCCAATGGAAGTATCAAGTAACACTGCACAAACATGCTAAGCAGATTTCTAATAAAAGCTTCTAGCTCAATGCTTTGCCTCAGAGCCTGGGTAAAGGTCTGGTTACTCAACCATTAGGAAAGTACAAACAACTCAGCCCACTTCACATCCAGCTTTGCATCAGATATTAAAAGGGGCACACAAATCAAGCTTTGAGCCACTAGTAAAAATAAGTGCTGTTTATATGGGAAGTGCTTTTGAGCAAAGGCTACTCAAAACAAGCAAGCAAGTTCTGCTTCTTATGGGTTTATAAATCAACAGGCCTCTACTTAAACACAGATACAGTGCATTAACCACAAAACTAGCAATGAAATCATGAATGCTGTCTCAAATCATGTTGGTTTTCTAGGTAGAAGTTATCATTAAATATAATGGTTGTAAAGTGAACCTTCCAGTTCACTAGTCTTTTAAATACAAATTCTTAGAAAGGTGGCACTTGAAAGCTGATCAGGACTAAATAAATTGTGGAGGGACTTGTTTGTGGAAGAAGAGGAGAAATGTAAATACAATATGTGATGGCCAAGAAGTGGGCTAAGGGAGCGGGACAGAATAAGGACTTGGTTTCTAGGGGTGCTGGAAGTGGTTGGATCAGGCTGGTCAGCACAAACGGCAATTAAAATACTGCTAGGTATCTGGCTTGGACCAGATACCTAGCAGGCAGCACTGCATAAACAATGCTACTTTTCCCAGCATTCTATTGTTGCCACAACAAACCTCTGATTTTGATTGTATAAAGGTACCAGTTATGGAATTCCTTCGCCCAATTAAAAAAAATGATAGTATTGTTTTTGAAGAAATATTAAACACCAAATTAACATTATTAATCTGGACAGCAATAGCAAAAAGTGTAGCAGAATAGGCACTGCTTTGATGTTGGGAACAGTGCAAAGATTGATCCATGTAGGATCCAAAGTTATGTATGGCGTTAAATCTCCCTATGTTTGCAAGCCTGAAGGGCACTCACGGAAAGGCAGGTTCTCCAGAAGACTACAACAAGCGTAGCAATTCCCACTAAGGCTGTGATAATGATGGGTTCCCAGGGAAGTCCATGGAAATCAGGCCCAGGCCGAAAGTCCTCAGGCAGTGCGGCTACCAGCTAAAACCACAAAGTTAATAGTCACAAACACTTTGAAGATATTTTTCATAAAGTACAAAGTGAACCAGCAAGATGCCCAGTTTTCTACCCATGACACCAGAGAGGAACATCCAAAGCTTCCTGCAGTTGTCCTGACTGCCAGACACGGCACAGAGAGTTCCCTGTTCTTGGACATACCAAGAAGGAAACTTGTGCAAGTGTCTGTCACGTGCCTAAAGAAATACCTTGGCAGCCAACAAGCAGTTCAGTAAACAGGCCAGAAACATCGCCACCTTCTACTTGAAAGTTTGAATATCTGACAGAACCCAGCAATAAGGAGCTACCAGCCAAGAGACAGACAGAAATCTAGCCAAACAAGAACCAATAGAAAATCCCTGTCACAAAACCCCTGGAGGTCACTGGGCATTTTAAAAACAAGGCTCTCATACATTTAGCGCATACAGTAATTTCACAAGACAGTTGTTGCCACTATATATGAAACCATGAGGAAATGCAGTCAGAGTTCCCAGTTCGATCATTTCCTTACTTTCCATTTCACCCTTGCCATGCAGTCTTTAACAGCTCTCATATTAGTTAGACACGAAACAGCATTAAGTCGAGTTGCAGGGCCCCAACAAACTGTACCACTATGGCAAACTGTACCACCATGGCAAACTGTATGAGACCCTTGCACCTGGAGCAAACTGAGCGCTTCAAGCATGAAGACGAGTCCCAAAAGCAGCGAGGAGCTCTCCAGAGTTTCAAAGGCGGTCTGCACTCCACCGCCTTTGAAACCAGAAACTAAAAGGCTCAAAACCCAACTCACCCACAGACCTGAGTTGCTCTAACATGCTTCCCCACCTACGAACTAAATAAGAAGCATTTGCCTGGTTTCTTTCTGCACCAAAACCACAAGGCTGCTGCCACCAGCCGGGGGCAAACCCTTAACATACCCCAGTGGCAACATCCCTGGAAAGGCAGGCAGACCCCAAGTCACCTGGCACACACTGGGCCAGCCAGCTGCATCACATCCCCTTGAGTGAAACAAGGGATCTTGGATGGGGGAATCCCCCTCCCTGCTCCCACCCTGGGAAGAACCCCAGAAACAGGGCGCTTCTTCAGCTGCCCCCAGGAGGGGACGTGTGAGCACAAATACACACACAAGTGTGTCTGTGCGCCAACCTGCACGTGCCAATGTGCACGTGTGTCCCCCCCGCCCAGCCGGCCCCCGCGATGCGACACCTCCAGCCCAACGCGG
>NW_017729022.1:171235694-171236231 GCF_001723915.1 Gavialis gangeticus | reverse complement strand
GAACCTTCCCTGCGGTGGCCCCGCCCCCTCCTGCCCTCAGAGCGGCGGGGGCGGGGGAGTGGGCAGTTTCCTCGCGACCGTTTGGCTGCCCCTGCCCCACCCCCTCCGCGCCCGCGCGTTTTTCAACGTGAGCGCGCCCCTCCTGCTGCCTGCGGGCACCTTCCCCTGGACGCGCAGTAGTACCAACAGCAACAACAACAACAATAATTTACAAAAGTGTTGCCAACTCTCATGATTTTTGGCACTGTTCTTAAAATCTACGCTTCGGGAATGTGAAAAATGTAGCTCTTTCTTGCACATATATAGATACATATATCTATATGTATGTATGTATCTATAGATCTATGGTTCTTAAAGTCTATGCTTTGGGAATGTGAAAAACGTAGCTCTTTCTTTTATTTATATTTTTATATACACATACACATATATACACATACAACCCATTCTATATATCTATATATATAGATCTCTATTGATAGAGATTTTATATTTATATCTATATAGAATGGGTTACACACACACACACACACACACACA
>NW_017729022.1:171217477-171235506 GCF_001723915.1 Gavialis gangeticus | reverse complement strand
ACACACACACACACACACACACACACACACACACACACACACACACGAAAGCTAAGTTTTTCACATTCCTGAAGCGTAACATTAAGAACCACACCAAAAATCATAAGAGTTGCCAACACTGAAATAATAACCCCCACCCCCATTTTTAACTGTCAGGTGTCCACGTGGTAGAGCTCCCTCATAAGTCCACCACTGTGAATTCAATTCTCTTTTTGAGCTGCCCTTTGACCCATGATTTCCTTGGTACCTATGGGACTTACCATCTCCGTGACAGGTCCCACGTTGTCTTTGGCCCCCACAATCGCATTGCTGAGGGTGGCGAGGAGGGAGGGTGCCACAGGCTGTGTCTCAGAAGGAGGGTGCTTCTCTTCTGCACCAGGGACTGTACCTTGAGTTAAAAGAAGGCATTTTTTATTGTCTACATGATTGAGATTCATAATGTAATAATAAGGTCATTGGCTTGTGATAACATGAATATTCACATCCACCTTTTCCCTTAAGAAAGGGACAGGTACAGAACCCATTCAAAACTCTTGTATATTCCATGCCTGTAATAGTTAATACAGTATCTTAAGGTCTGTGCTTCAAGTATATCTTAAGTAGTGCCTACATGCACTTTGCTATGTTAACAGAAGACCCCACACGTGGACAAGGCAGGGTCAAATGTTAGCTTTAATCATTCAGATGTAAATATGCCATTCATTCTTTTCTTTCTCTACCATATAACTCTAAAATATTTTTTACAGCAAGTAAAATGAAAAGGACTGCATGCTTCTCACGATCAATCCAGCTGTTTCAGAGGTTTTTAAGACCTGAGTAGACAAAGCCTTGCCTTGGATACTGTAGTTGGAGATGGTCTGGCTTTGAGCAGGGGGCTGGACTAGATCAGTGTTTCTCAACCCATGGGTTGCGACCCAAAAGTGGGTTGCAAGAATATATGAAAGGGTCACAAACAATCTTTAAAAATGGATTCTCCTTTAAAAGGAGAAAAACATAGAAAACCACAGCTGTTCCCTGGCAGACTAACAGAGTTCCAGCCTGCATGGGCTGCTTGGGGTCCCCCATGTTCCACACACTGGGGGGCTTGGGGGTGGAGGGCAGCAGGTCAGGAGCAAGGGGCTCTGGGTCGGGATTGGCCATCAATGTTTACAATGAGTCCTGGTACAAAAAAGGTTGAGAACCACTGGCCTAGATGTCCTCCTGAGGTCTCTTCCAACCCTCATGTTCTGAATCTATAACACTTGCTGTGCTCTTCCACATTCTCCCAGCTGAACCCCTTCCAACCCTAATTTTCTATGATTCAAATGTCATTTCCAGCACTGTTTGATGTAAACACGAATACACCTTAATCTTTACTTCAAGGGTCCAATTAGAACAGCATTTCCCATCCCATCGATCATGACTCAAAAGTGGGTTGCAAGAATATATTGAAAGGGTCATGAACAACCTTTAAAAATGGATTCTCCTTTAAAGAAGAAAAGTCATGGAAAACTGTGGCTTTTCCCTTGCAGGCTGACAGAGTTCCAGCCTACAAGGGCTGCTTGGGGACCCCCCCCATGTCCCACGTATACCCCTCCACCCCACACACAGGGGGACTGGGGGCAGCAGGTCAGGAACGAGGGGCACTGGGTCAGGACTGGCAGTTCATGTTTACAAACGGATCCTGGTACAAAAAATGTTGAAAGCCATTGAACTAGAGTATTATGCCTTTCTAAAAGTAATGTTCATGGTGTTGTGAGACCAAGCGTTGAATCTCAGACCTAATCAAACTCCATTCTGCCTTTATCTAGGCCTTCAATGCTGGAGGCTGCAAGTGAGAGAGGAACAGTGGAACAAAACACCCCAGTCAGACCTAGTTTTCTCTTCTTTCCAGCATCTGCTGTCTGCCACCGTGTGACACAGGCCTATTTGAGACATATTGGGAGGGGGACAGACTTTAGGCCAACAGTGCAACAGTTACTGCCGCCCCACCCCACATTAATAGAGGGGGCTACTGGATATATGTCAACTGATCTCATGGGACAAATAAAAGACAAAGCAGGGATGAGAGTAAAGATCATAGGTTAAAAGTAAGTGCACCAAGGGTCAATACCAAGCAGAGTACACCGGACAGTGCACGGTATGACATGAGAGACTGGGTAAGATGGACCTGTGGTCTGACCCAGTAAGTGGCAGTTCTTATGTTCTCAGTTTGCATTCTTGCTGGGCTGAAAGTATTCCTTTTATAAGGCCAGCACATAAGACTGCATCAGCAGGATTTGAAGAAACAGAACTAGTAATCTGCCTCAAAGATTCCTACATTACATTGTTCTTTATGCCCCTGTCTTCATTAGGGAAATGTTCTCTCTCCTACATCAAACTTTAGGAACTGTGTGTCAATAGCTTCCTGGCTAGGAAATCCATTTTAAACTTTTCATTGACGAGATTTATGTTGAGTTGGTTTTAAGCTGGTGCCTGTTCTATCAGTCACTCTGAAGTAGTAATAAAACAGCATGTGCATGAGGACCATTATTGTTCACTGGACCTGACACGAAAAGACACAGTGAAGAATTTGAAGCAGGGTATACAGAAGCCTGGACCTCACTGCTGACTCCAATTAACTCCCAAATGCTAATATAGAAAGGAAAATAGTTCCATACTGATCGTCTTTTTTGACTCAGACTTTGCTCCCTCTTGGGCTGCTGACTCTGCCTCCTAATCAACAAATTTCTTGCACCAATTTATAGAATTTCAAATAATTATTGATGCATATGATTTTAAACCACTATTACATCCCCTTTATGCTGGACATGTTTCCTTCATCACTGTTAAGTCAGAGCAACAACAGAAGTAGATAAGGACAGCCAATAGTACCATTGTGGAATAAGTGCCATGGCAAGAGATACAGGTGAAAACTCCTACTCCAGCATTAACAGGAGTTTGTGCTAACAGCACTAGAAAGCAGTATTTGACTATCCCTACGATTATTGATCTATTTTATAGTAAAATGCACATTTGTTACATGACGCTCGGCTACTGCAATTCAGCTATAACATGTAGTCACCACTAGGGGATGAAAGGAGAGATCTATGTGCATTCAATCCTTAGCCTCTCTGCTGGGCTTGCAAACAAGGGTGAATTGGAGAGGTGGGTATTTTGTCTGATGGTAACTGGACAAGTTATCACACAGTCCTGCTAGCCTGGGCTGAGCCCAGAAATGGAATAGCTCCACATCCCCTCCCCCAGTGAAATTTACTTAGTCTAGGAGGCAAGCACTGTTTTATACCTTTGATTAGACCAACTGAATAGCTGGAAGAGTTGTTGGACAAACTTTCAGGCATCAAGCTCTCAGCACTATATGACCGACTGTGAAAAGGGTTACCAACTTTCTAAGATATTTCCCTTTCTTTGTTAGCTTGTTTATATTTTATATTATTTTAGAACATGGTGACATGTTGGAGATGCTTTACAACGAGTAACTGGAAATGAAGGTGATCATCCCCTCTGTCATGTGTAATGAAGTGAGGCAAAGGGGTAGATGGTCCAGTGATTAGTGTGCGTCACTGAAATTCAGAAGACCCTAGTTCAATTCCCTCCCCTGCTGCAGATTTTTTCTGTGTTGTCTTTGGCAAACAACTCTCTCTCTCTCTCCCCCCGCCCCTCAATTCCCTAGCTGTCAAGCAAAGATATAAATATATTAAAGACTGTGAGATGCACTGATGCTATGATAACAAGGTCATGTAAATACCTAAGGTAAAGGAACTGATTTTGCCAGTCTATCAAGTTCAGCAAATAACTGTGTGTGTTAGAACTATTACTAGAAAACTTTTTCTTTGCCATTTCTGGAGTGCACAAAATGCAGCCAAGGAAACTGATCTTCCAGTTACTTCACTTAGAGCTGGACTGTAGAGTTGTTAAAATATACACTTCTTTTTGGAGTACTGAAAAGATTAAGGTGGATTTGCTAGGCATAAAACAAAGCTAGTTCAGAAAAATTACCTGCAGTAAAATCTTCCGTGTCACTTTGCCCCAAAGAACTGGACCCAACGGACGAATCTGTCAATTGCATTCCTTTCTCACTTTGATGGACTTCCTTTTTTTCCAAGATGCTGGCCTGTTTGACAATATTTATATTATGCTCAGGATTCCTTGGTTTAAGAGTTTCCTCCTCCCCTTCAGGGGACTGGAGTGGCCTCCTATCCTCAAGTTGTGGGAATGTCTGATCACTCTCTTCAGCCATATTTGGGCTTCCTGTCGGGTGTCTGTCATATTGAATTTCTTTTGCAGTATCTACAATAGACAGAAAAAAATATGAATGTAAGATTGATTTGGCACTTATTTCTTTATGGCAGTTTTGTCTAGTGAAAGATAATGAAATACTGTGATTGACAAAGCTTTCTTACATGAAATGTGCCATGCCAGACTACTACTTTATTTTAGTCCCAGCATATTTTTAGTCAAATTCCAGTGACATCCAACTAAATATCTGTATGGAGATTGGGAATAATTCAAGATACCCTCACCGACCAGATGAAAAAACTTATTTTTCGTATCGCAGTAACAGGAATTAAACAGAAAATAAATGGCTAACCATTTGTTTCTGTACAGCAGGGCTGTCAAACTCACCAGGCCCCATGGGCCAGACAGTAGCATGGGATGAGTCTGTGGGCTGGATCAGGCCCACAGAGCAGTCCTGCACATTGGATTCAGTGTGTGGGGCCGTAAGGCACGAGTGCCACATAGAGTGGGTGCCCTGGACTAGAGCTATGTGCCATGGGCAATATGTGCGCCAAACTGGCTCCCCATTGCGCGCAGTGTGCAAGGTAAATCTGGTGCACACCACATGAGGCCTCTGGGTATAAGCGAGACCCATAGGCAACATCATGGACCAGACAACAGGACTCCATAGGCCAGACCCGGCCTGCAGGCTGTGTCTTTGACACCCCTGCTGTACAGTAAGGTATACCCTAGCATTCTATATTGCCACTTACCACAGCATTTGACTGTCTTTGCTACAGTAATTACGATAATCCACCGGAAACTTACTGATGCCTATGTGAAATCTCTGGCTCTTCTCCCTTGCCAAGCTTGGCTTGTTCTGCATTTCCTCTACTTGTTCACTCTGTATTGTGAGCGTAGAGAATACTCCAATAAGGACTTTAAGGACGGTTATATAGATCATTTAAGTGCATGGTCTTTTATACAAAACACTACAGATATCAGAAAATCAAGTACTAGTTTTGCATGGCTACTGTGGAACCATTAGAGTTTCAGTGGATACTACAGGCTGCTAAATATTCACTGAAGGTTTGTGAATTGCCACAGAGACAGTTGTGATTGCCAATGAGCTCCAGCTGAATGAAAAAGTAAAAGCCGTAAATAGCTGAGAGGCTCATCCTTTTTTTCAGCAACCTTCTGCTAATTAAGCAGATTGCAAACTACTTGGCAACAAAGGATCAGGGTACTATTGGATTAGAAATAGTGAAGTCCCTAGTGGACTTCACGGAGTTTCTTTCTACCCTCTCCTCTCATCTTATAAAAACTCTGCTTGGGGTAGAATTTTAATTGGTGTATTTTTTAGCATCTATTGTGTTCATTGTTTCTCTCTTTATATGCTGACAAAACAAAACAGTGTCTCCCGAAGCAACTGTCATCCAGACTTTTAAAAATCCTACCTGCAACATGCAGCCTAGAATCCATTCTGGGATCTGCAGTGGATGCAAGGGGAGCACTGTCAAAAACAGCTGAATATTTGTGCCTTAAGGAATATATTAATTCCTGAATATCATCCATCACTGCAGTTTCTTCATCATACAGATCCATTTCTTTCACCACCTCCTCTTTGTTTTCTGTCACCCTTGAATCCAAAACATTTTCCACAACATCCATAATGCTAGACTCAGAAGACTCAAGGATCTGGTCCAAAGTCTTTTCAATAGTGTCATGATTATTATTACCCTTCTGAGCAAGCTCCAGCTCCAATTTCATGTCATGAAACATTGCTTCTATTCTGACAATGTGCTGGGGCCCAAGATACTTTTTTAGACGTGCCACACGCTTTTCATCAAAGAATTCTTTCATTATCATAAGCTGCTTCACAGAGTCTCTATGTTCTGGCTTCATAACTTCATTTGTGGTTCCTGAGATATCAGCAGACCCATGGAGGTGTGAAGACTGTTGGTGATCATTTCCTTCCTGATCAGTTAAGTTCTCCACATCTTTCACGTTCTTCCATAAGTGGTCCTGTTGGAGAGGATTTTCTCTTTGATTAAAGACATCTTTAGAGTCCACCATTTCAGGAGAACTGGCATCATTTGGCAAAGTTATTCCATCCTCATTTTCCACTTCAAATGATTCTAATGTTACAGGGACTTCTTTATCATCATCTTTGTCATCTTCCATGTTATTCAGTTGAGAAGCTTTTTTGATTTGTATGTCAATCTCTTCATTCTTAATCTTGCTCACATCCTGCATGCTGCTCTTTTTTCCAGCCTGCTCAGATGTTATGTTTACTTCCTCTCCTATTTCATCAGTTTCATAAACAGGATTAGCAGTTCCTGAAATAGCTTCAGTTGGAATTTCCAACTCTGGGTTTGTTCTTTTCATGTTTAATTTACTACCATGTCCACTTGCAAATCTCTCTTTTGACAGTTTTGCACTTGCAGCATTTTCATCTTCTAACAGCTCTTCCTCCATTTGTTTTGGGTCATAGTCTTCTTCAACTTCCAGCTCTTCAGACTCAAGTTCTGGTTTTAACGTTTTTTCTCTGGTTAGGTCTGTACCAAGAGCTTTGTCCAAGTTTTGATCCTCATTGTCAGCAGTGTCTTGTTGATCAGAACTATCTGCATTCACCTCCTGTTCAGTGTTCGTGGATAGATCTTCAGCAGAACTTTCACCAGGGGTTTTGTCTGGTAGTGTCTGGTCAGCATTTTGAGAAAGCTCTTGTTCTACAGCTTCTTCTGTATACCTGGTCTCATTTTCCTGTTGCCTAGCTTGTTTAACAGCTGCTTCTCTCTCATGCCAATTACTCAGGTCTTTCTTCTCTGTGGGAACTTTTTTCACCCTTTCCCTTGGAATTGCAACTTCTTCCTCTCTGAAAACATGTGTTTCTGTCTCAGGCACCCTCACTTGTTCTAAATCCTTTTCATCCTTCTGAACTACTTGTGCCTGTGTAGAAGTTTCCTGTTCTTTGCCTTCCAAGAGATCAGTATTCCCCAGGTCACTTTGGGATACATTTTGTAGCTCTTCCAGGGGTTTGTGTAGAACATTTACAGATTGTTTGCCCACAGCTGCTTTTCTCTCCTTCATATTTTTCCATAATGTTTTGTGCTTTGTTTCATTTTCCAAGCTGTCCTCCAAAATCTCCCTGGGCTTCTCTGTCTCTTTCATTATTTTATGAAGATTCATTTCTTCAGAATCCTCTTTGCTTTCACTGAGGGGTGGCTTTAGAACATTTTGCTTTTTTTCAGTGGGTTGTTTAGACTCCAGGTCAACTTCCTGGCCAGGACCATTCTCAGATGTGTTCTGCAGTTCTTCAGATCCACCATCAAGGGAAAATTCCTCATACTGTTTACTTTTGTTTGTCTTTTCCTTTAGGTCTAGGTCATCTACAGGGTGCCCTTCCTTTTCTATAAGATCTTCTTCAGTTAGGTCCCTGAGCTTGGATTTTACTGCTTGTTTTTTCTCCTTACTAATATGAATCACCTCATCCTCTTCTTCCTTTTCTTCTGCTGTATCAGACTTGTTGACCTCGGTATTATCACTTCTTTTTTCATTCCCAGTGACAATTGAAAAGATGGTGTCTTCAACAGATGTTAATAAATCTGAATCTTCTTTTTTTCCATAATCTCTTTGGTTAATTAATTCTGTGGCATCCTCAGGGGCTTCATCAGGTTCAACTTCTTCTGACTTAAGGTCAGCATTTTTATCCACTAAATGTATTTCTGCTTCTGAATCCAGTGGAGAATTAGCTTCTTCCTCTTCTACAAATGACAGCAAGGGGATTTCTTCAGAATGATCCTTATGGTCGTCTTCCAGGTTTTCTGTATCTTGAGTGTCGTCATTAAAATCATCTTCCAGTGATGTAACAAGACTGGTCATCTCATCATCAGACACAAGAGCATCTGCAGTTGAGCCAAATTTGGTTTTCAAATTCATAGATAGCTCTCTGTTTAAAAGTGTATAAGCATCAATTTCTTCACTCTCCTTTTCTGATTGTTTGGCTTCTTCCTGAGGAATACTCGAGTTTTTGGTATTTTCACTTTCAAGCCCTTCTGATTGTTCTTGTAATATTCCTTTCAAGTGCTCATGTGCCATTTGGTCTCCCTGAGAATTTTCTTCATTACTGTTTACAATAAGGGTATCTCCCTGGGATTCAAGGTCTCTCTCCACATTCTCAGTCGTTTTAGAAAGTGAGCTGTCTTCTTCTTCTCTTTCCTTTCTTTCTTCTGTACTTAATTCAAAAACATCAGTCTCAGCATCAACCTCTTCCGTCTCCTCCTCCCTTGTGATTTGTTCAAAAACTTCTTTCCCTGCCGCATTCAAATCCAATTTCCCTTCATTTGCCACAGTTTCCTCTGATAATTTTAAAAGCTCAGCCACATTATAATTATCAAAATCATCTTTTCCTCCATCAAAACAAACAAAATCTGTTTCCTGGAAGAGAAAAAAACAAATCTCATTCAACGACAGCAAAACTGTTACTTAATCATTGTTACTTCCTCTCCAGTAACGATAAAGAAAATAGTTTGAACTTTCTACACCAAACCCCAGCACCTTGCCAGCCAGCCAGCCAGCCAAGGATGCCTATGAGCCATGGTCCTGCACACTAGATCTGGTATGAAGGGTGGTACAGAGCCCAATCCCAATGCACCGGGCCAGGTGGAAGCAGCACAGGGACCTGGGGCTTCAATTCCTGTACGCAAGACTGCGTTAAGGCAGTGCAGAGTTTTGTAGCCCTGATGCCAGCATGCAGGGTTGGGCAGAGACAGCACAGTCTGGAGCTGAGTGTGTGGGCCCAGTCCTGAGGCACAAGATCCAATATGGCCTGTACACCAGTCCCATACCACTCATATGGCTCGTAGGGTCAAAAGGTTGAGCAACACTGTTCTATACCATTGTATTTATAGCTATGTTTCTGTTCATTTGGGACTAAATTTTTAAACCCTCTCACTGAAATCATTTGGAGTTTTGCCTGGCCAAGGACCAACTGAAACCTAAGTAAGGAACATGTAGTTTAACCCACTGTTTGAAAGTCCCAAGTAGTGAGGAACAGCTAGAGAGCTGGTGGCAGGAGTTGATTTGCTATATTTATCACTTGTCTTTGAAATGGAAATTACTGCAATGTTGAACCACAGAAGTGGCAATGGTGAATTCTTTATTAATTTTTAGAGATGGTAAATACCTTAATTACAGTAAGTGCTCATTTCCCAAACCTCTATCTACTTAGTCCCTGGAGCAGGGACTTTCTCAGTGTCCTCTCTCAGTGTTGAGGAAGTGCCTAGCACATAGCAGGCATTACTGTAATTATATAGTAATCCAAACTATTTTTAATTATTTCACACAGTTTGTTCCACCATAACACAAATGGACCAAAATACAGTCTAGATTGTACAGCTACAATTTACACACACAATTATTCCTTACATACGTAGTCAAGCAACTACAATAGCACTGCCTAAGCAGATAAGTCTTGTAGCGTCATCTGTAGTGCTAATAGCTTAAACTAGACAAAACTGGTTGCATGTTTCTTAAATCAGTCACTGAATTCCAAAAGTTCTGGGAAACAGCAGAGTGCATAATGAAATGGCCCACACACAACCATGCTGGTCACGATTCTTCTGTGCTGCAAAGAACACTGTGTGAAGTTATTTAGTAAGGTTTTGTCAGAATTAAAAAAAAATGCTGTATTGGGGGGGGAGGGGGAATCTAACAATCAAATTATCCATATATGTAATATTAGTTCACTGGCTGAAAAGTAATTATAGTTTTTCCTCTACACTTATTGAGGTCCCAATTCTCTCTTTCAGTGAGTCCACTGAATGTTTAGGACTGAGTATAAGCAACCCTAAAACAACAACAACAACTTACATCTGTTGGTAATTCAAGCTCATCATCGGTATAATTATGTTTTATTTCAAGTAAATCCTTTGGAAAATATCCAAAATCACTGCCAACCTGCAAAGGGAAAAAACATACCCATCAATGTAAAAAAGTTTCTGAAGTCACACAAGGAAAAAAAGTTGTTTCTATAGATTTAATTTGTCCTTAAATTATAATTGGTAGTTAAAAATACATCACACATGTCTAGACCTAAAGCTTAAGTTATCACAACAAACTGGAGGGAAATAATTTTATTACTTTGAACTTCAGACATTAGTTAAGTCTTAGAAGACCACTGTGAAGTAGGGAAGAAGTATTATCCCCATTTTAAAAACAGGCTTACTTAGGAATGAGGCTTCATAACAAATGAGGAGGACCACTGGGAATTACATGGGGAATCCTGGTTCATGCTTGCTCTAATCTTTAGATCATAGTTTTAACTACACCACACACTCTCCTAAAATGTGTACATAATAAAGCCTACCTCCTTGAAAAAATATAATATTCTAAAATTATAACTCTTACCTCATATTTTGAAAATTATTTAAAACCAGCTTTTAGGAGAATACAAAACTGCACCTGAACTAATTAATGTTTCTGAACTGTAGCCACTTAACACTGTAATTACAGACCTAAATATTAGGGTGTAAAATATGCACTCCTTTGCAAACATTCTTGTTCTTCAGTGATGACTTTCTACATGAGCAACAGCTGCAGATGGTCATTTAAGGGGAGGAGCAGATCAAAAGCAAACATTGGGAGACAATAATCTCTCTTATCAATTGCTAGTTAAAGATCCACACAATAATACTTTCACTTGGCAACTCTGAATGAACTGCTGTTCAGAAGCCAATATTAATATCATAGTATTGCTACAAAGATTAGATATGCAAAGCATTTAGAAACTGGTGGACACACCCTTAAAGGTCCAGAGTCCCTAGAGATCACCAACATATGCTAGAAAATGAGCATGCTTTGTTCTCTATTTCAATGTTTTTATAGTGAGATCAAGAAGGTAACTGTCAGGTTTCTTAAGAGTTTTTTTTGTGAAGACCATTACATTAAGGAACGCATTAAAAAAGAACATTGTTTCCTCCAACAAAAACAAGCAACCACCTCCCTCTTCTAGCAAAGTAATCAGATGAGCTAGATTCTGATCTCAGTTGCACTGGTATAACTCGAAAGTGAGTTTACTCCACTGGAGTTCTCTAGATTTATAGCAGCATAAATTAGAACAGAATCTGATCCAGGTATGGAATTTGCACGTGTGGAAGAAACAACAGAAAGACAAATAATTTCCTGGATTTATCCTAAATGAAACAGTATTGGAAACAAGCTACATCAAAAGGCATGTTTATATAATATGTATCATTTTTTTTGTATATACTATAGTCAAAAAGTAATCACTACCATATTATAAAAGTCCCATAGGTTGCAGTTTAGACAGAGGCTAAGCCAAATTATTGGAACCATCCAATCAGCATAGGCCAGTTCTAAAGAGTTTTTTTCCCCTTTTTTTACCATAGTATTATTCCAAGTACATCCTCTCCACCAACTACTTTTCCTTTCCAACTCAAAAGATAAAGCTTCAAAGTATCCTCCTTATGCCCTATTGTATTTACTCAAATCTAAGACAAGCCTCCCCCTCATTTAACATGGGAGTAAAAAAGCCCAACAATCTTGTTTTGGATTTGAGTAAAAGCTGTTGGGGGTGGAGAGAGGGGCTGTAGCTGCTGCAACTCTGACTCCAGGCCCAACTCGGAGCAAGCAGCAGGGGAGTCAAGTTAAGTCTACCCGCTTACTACCTGCCCCCACGCCACTGTTTTCCCTACTACAAGAGTGAAGGACAAATTTAAGATGATCCTCCAATAATTAGATTCTATACGTGGAAAATTATAACAAATCTATAAAGTTTCCATGTATAGACTCTAATTGTTGTGGGGGTGGGGTGGGGTGGGGAGGAGGAGAGCGTCTTAACTTGAGAGTTGTCTTGGTTTCAGGCAAATACAGTAATCTTAATGATGGTCAAAATTAGGCATCAAAATTTCAGCCTCCTTTATTACCTCAGTCACAAACCATACAAAAATTTGCTACCATGACCCATTTGCAACCTGTTGGTCTGTGACAAAAAAAAAAATCTTATTCAGACAATGCCATGCATGCAAAGGACATGCTCTTAATTCTGTTCAGGAACAACTGAAGCACAAAAAACAAAGGAGAATGGCAGAGAGGGAGAAAGGAGGAAAAATACATCCTGCAGACCCTTTTGGAGATGGCGTCACTTAATTGGCAGCTGAACTGATCTGCAAATGAGACATGAGTTTAAACACACTATTACGTATCTAGAGAAGAGAAGTAGCTAGGATGATAAAAGTCTGTAGGTATTTTTGAGTTGGTTATCCTAGTAGTCTCTACCAATGATAGCAACATCTACTCAAAGATTCATAAAACGCTACCGGCCGTTTAATAATCCCCAAAAGCCACTGCCTCACAATACATACTAAACACCACAATGAAGGCAGCAAGGATATATAGATATAGATATAAATCTGCCTATATCTATCTACAGAAGGAGAATGAGCAGCAGGTTTCCCTTATTCTTTGATTAAAGGAAAAAAAATCATGCACATCATCAGAAATAATTATGGGGGGAGGGTAGGCAAGGACTGCAAGAGTGCAAAAAACGGTTAATTTGCTCTTCCCTTGTATGCAGGGTTTGTAACAATACTTATGGACAACTGAAACCATTCAGATAATTTAGAAACAATGTTAAACACAGTTTCTAAACTCTGTGGATCTTTCAGAAACATTGTCTCTCTCAATGTTAAAGCACCCCAACCCTCAACAATCATTTAAGAGAAAGGTGAAGTAGGGTCTTTTTCGGACTGGAAATAGGGAATGTCTCTGGTGCAAAACTAACTAGTATTCAATCCTTTACCATGAGGTAATTTGTATGTCTCTGGGGTAGAAAAAGGAAATCTTGTTAAAATGTTTGGTAAAAAGCGATAGTCATTTGTAGCTGCTCAGAAGTAGGTCCATTATAAACATACATAAATGGTTGATTTAGGGGGACTACTATTTGGCAGGAATACTTGAGGAGGAAGTTATGTATGTATGTACTTATGGTTAGAAAGCAAAAGTCTAACATAGGCATCATCTCTTTGCAGCTTGCAGAAACAGTTTCCTTGAATTTCTATAGGATCGATAAAGAATTAGTCTTCAGCCCTTTTTTAAAAATATCCTCACCACTTCAGCATCTTGCTTGGTGGGATTAGTGGGGTTTGTATTAGCTTTGCTGGGAAGTAAACATAATCTATCACTGGATGCATCTGTCATACATGTAACCATCTGGAACCTGCAAACTCTCTGTATGCAGAATTCCCAACAACTTCACTGGGAACTGTGCATATAGAGGCATACATGACTGGGGTCAAGATTTGCAAGACAAAAGTTCTTTTCTTGTGCGCGCGCGCGCACACACACACACACACACACACACACACACGTCAAAACTCAACACTCAAGCTTACCTGCTTGCCTGAGTCGAGTTGGATGCACTTGATAAGCAAAGGAAGCCAAAATAAAAGCCAAAAATCTTTAGATTCACCAATCTATATGAACCAGCATTTATGGCCCTGATCCTGTGTGGCATACTTACCTGCAGGATTAGGCATACATTTACAATGTTTGCTAAAACAAAGCCCAGTTCAGCCATAATTCAGACTCAAATTCAGTTTCCTTTGGTGAACCAAAAGTATTACAATGGGTGTCTCTAAGAAATATCGAGCAATTCCTCAAAAACAACTGCCCTCGCACCCCACACACACACACACACGGTCACAAGAGTCCATAAAACTAGTAATTTTATGGTAGGAAGTTGTAGAGACACATTTCAGACTATGAACTACAGGCTGCAATTTGATCAGCCTTACTTCTTCAATGATAGACAAATGCAGTCTCCCTGCAATCGATTCTTGGTTTTAAAGGTCCCACTAGGCCCCATTTAACACAAATAAGATTTGTCCCAATTTTTTTTTTAAAAAGGGCTTTAAAAAGCACACAAAAAGGAAAATCCTATAATATTTATGTACAGTAATTAACAGTTATTTTAAAATGTATTTAAGTATTCCTTGGACTTGTCTGCCACCAGTTCTTGAAGCATTGTTTTATCAGAGCAAGAGAAGGTGAGCATAGAACTGACTGGATACCAACAGCACAAAATCAAAACATATTAATATGTTTTCTCTATTCAAATACTTAAAAAACATTCAGTAAGAAGAAAGTTACATTTTTTAAATTCAGGCATAATTTCTAATGCAAACAGACTTTTGCTTTGAGTCTGTCCCCTCCTCCCCCGACCCCCAACATACATTTTCTTAAACATAGCAGCATCGCTTTAAATTGCCACATTAATGTCACTTAAATGAAAATGGTCAAATTACATGTTTAATTCAAGCTATTTCTTTTCTGCTTAAAAACCGTGGGTCTGATTCTGCAGCCCTTGCTAGCAGAGATTGTAGGTCTGAACCTCTTAGTTATTATTTTCCTTTCATGAAAAGCTGGCAGCCTTGGAAACCAGTGCCATCTAATTATCCAGGTTATTTATGGTACAGTACATGTCAGAAGGGAATTGCCAGCATGATACAATTATAAATTCTTCTTCTTTCACCACATGCTACAATTTTTTACTTTCTTCTATGCTATTTTAATTGGATTCAGCTACTGCTGTGAGACTGCCTATCCCTACCCTATGTGCACACTTTAGAAAAAGACAGTCACACAATACCCTGGTGTGGCTTTGCAAAAGACCAGTCCAACTGGTGTGGCTTTGCCAACTGGTGTGGCTTTGAGAAAGGCCAGTCCAGATCACAGAGGTACAGAGACTTGTTGGAAAAGCAACATCAGTCTTTGGGGGGTCAAATAGGGAAAGGGACATTAAGAAGAATATTTCATACATAACGGAGGATAAACAAGGATGTAAAAGGCCTAACCCTGTGAGAGGCTGGATGTCCTTAACTGTAAACAATTTCAGTGAAAGCTGAGGTCTCCTCTCACCTTGCAAGAGGAGACCTCATGTTTTAACAAGCCTTCTCTCTTCGTTTTATACATCTCAAATCTGCTGCCCTGTTGCAAGTAAAACTTCTTCCTGCTAAAGCCAATGGGACTTGTCCATGTAATAATTGGTTCACTACAGAGACCTTCTCTTTCTTTTGACACGGCCTTTCACATTATATTGTCTTTTTTAAAGGACATGGTTTAATTCTGCAAGCATGACTACAGCAAATGGTCCCACTGAAGATCCTCCATCACTCAATTAATCAAGTCTGCTCCAACACGTTGTAATTATAGTGCATCAGAGCAGCCTTACAGCACATCTACAGGCACCCTTAGTTTCTAACTAGTCAGTTTGGGGTTCATATATATTACCGCAATGGTGCAATTTTTGTCACCCAGACATTACACAGGAACTTAAAAACAACAGTGGAAAATTTATCTTTCTTTAATAAGAAAAGCTCTTTTTTTTTCCTGAATGAATTTTGGACATTATTTATAGTACAAATCTAACCCAGCAGTATCCTTTAAGTATAAATATGATTTTTAAAACTAGCCTCAAGTGAAAGCTGCATCCATTATCTTTCTATGAAGGAAAACTAAAAGATTTTTTATGTTTTAAAGAAGAGGCAATAGAAAAAGATATTACTAAAGCAGACAGTGCTAAAAAGTCAATAAACTGGGACAAAATACATACTGTGAAGTACTTACACTTCCGGCCCAAAGTTCAATTGATTTTCTTATTAATTTGTAGTATACGTATACTGCTTCTCCTTTTTTAAAATTTACGAAGCGACAGTCTGGACCTTTAAAATCTTGTGTAGCTTTCCCTCGACACATTAACACTGTACAAAGGAAGGGGGGGGGAACAGAGCATTACATTTTTTATAAAGCAAAGTCTTAATAGCACCATGATTCATCAGTAGAAAAAAAGTGACCACCCTGCATGCAGAATTTGCCTAGTTCAAGAATCTGAACAAGAAGTGAAACTCCATCTAAACGTGTCTAGTGTATTAAGATAACTTAATGTCAGAGTTATATTTACAACCCTGGTAAAGCACTTTGAGAACTAGGTTTGAAAAACATCATGTAAGAGCGAGGTAGCAACAACAACAGTAATAACTTTCAATTAGATGGACCAAAACATGATGCCATCTGTTTCATAATGAATCAGCCTTCTTGTTGTTTAGTGCAAAAATGATACCCATGAAGCTTATTTGTAGCAAGAGGCTTTTACCAGAAGGCAAGATGCTGAGGGAAGCTAAACATTTGAAGTACTCCTTTACAGAAACCTTAAATTAATCAAGGACTGTGTTTGAGAAAACCTCTGTAGCAAGGTAGATTTTAATGAACTTGTTCCAAAGTCTTCACTGCAGTTAATGAAAGGCATTTTTGCAATATAATTACATATAGCAATGTGGATATTTTTTCTTCCATCAGATAGAAATGGGTCAGAGGCACTTGCACTTTTCCCCCTGACACCAAATACAATTTTCTAGAGTACCTGAGAACGCTGCCTCACTCTTGCAAACCCCAGGGCAAAGATGATGGCAGATTCTTGCTGGTGGAATGTCACTGTGCCAAAAGGACTGGGTCCTTTTTTGGGGGCTGTGAGCTCTGGAGCATAATATTCCATGTCATGCCAAAGAAATCCAGTAAGTCAAAGAATCATAGAAAATGAAGGTTGGAAGGGACCTCAGCAGGTCATTTAGTCCAACTTCACGCTTAGAGCAGGACCAGCCCCAGCTATCTCATCCCAGCCAAGACTGTGGGTCTTAAAAACCTCTAAGAATGGAGATGCTACAACCTTTCTGGGTAACCTGTTCCAGTGCTTTCCTACCCTCCCTGTGAGAAAGGTTAGAGCTGAGGAAAAACTCAACTTCTCTTGCTGAACATTGCTCCTTCTTCCATTACCTGCCACCACTGGGAACCATCTAGTTCCCCCCGTCCCCTCAGTGAGACAAGCCCATCTGTGACTTTCAAGGGATTGTGAACAGATAAGCCTCCCTTACCCAGGTGGGTCACTGACAAAGTAACAACTCATTTCATGGGATAAAAATAAAGCACAACAGGGGGTGTGAGTGAGAGCCAAAGGTTCAGACCCAGCGCTCCAAGGGGCTCCCAGCAGAGCACAATGGACTGGCCCTCCGTGGAGCCAGCCTGGAGGGAAACAGTCCTATTTGATGTGCCATAAAGTCATGGGCTTAGGCCCATCATGAAAAACTGAAAGCCTCCTTTAAGAAGGGAGGACCCTGGAGACACATCCACTGATTTCTTGGGACAAATCAAAAGAAAACAGAAAGGGGCGCAAGGTCACAGGCGAATAACAAGGGATCTGCAAGGGGACCCAGAGCAGACCGCGTCCCAGAGCCAACTGCCCCTCAGCTGAGCGCAGGGGGCCTGCGAAACTCTGCCCGGAGATGAGAGGAGTGACAGGAAGCCAGCAATAGGATGAGAGGAGTGACAGGAAGCCTTCCCCCCTGCCAGAGCCTCTTTCCCCGGCTGGAGGATGGCCAGAGGTAGGAGGAGGTTGACCAGGAGGGCATAACAAAAAGGTGCGAGGAAAAGTGCGGCCAAGACCCCAGCAGGAAGCTGTTGCGGGAGCAGAAGGCAGGCGGGGCGCCCCTGGGGACCAGGGCTGGGAGGAGCCGGCAGCTGGTCCGCAGGGAGACGGGAAAGGCCGGCCTAGGCCTGTGGTCCCGAGGGACCCTGCTCCGCCAGGGACGGGGGGAGAGGCGAGAGCCCCGCGGCGGCCGCCCAGCCCGTGGGGAGGATGCTCCCGGGGGGGTTGCAGCAGGGCAGGGAGGAACGGGGCAACCCCCGGGACAGCCCAGCCAGCAACAAGTTTGCAGCGGGTCCCACGCACGCACCCCCCCCCCCTCGGCCTCGGCTGGACA
>NW_017729022.1:171215346-171217429 GCF_001723915.1 Gavialis gangeticus | reverse complement strand
CCCCCCCCCCTCGGCCTCGGCTGGACAGGCCCCGCCGCTTACTGCTGCACTCAGGGTCGGCGCAGCGCTTGAGCTCGGCGAAGCGGCGGTCCGGCGCAGGGTCGGGGCCGGCGCCGCAGGGCAGCGGAAGCAGAAGCAGGAGCAGCAGCGGGAGCGGGGCCCCGGGCAGCGGCGCTGCAGCCATGTTGGCGGCCGGCGGGAGGGGGCCGACACGTCAGCACAGCCGGGCCGGGGCCGGGAGGAGGGAGGTGCCGGCGGGAGCCGCCCCCGGGATGTGCAGGGCCGCCCTGCAACCCGCCCCCGCGCATCGCCGCCCGGCAGCGGCCCCAGCTCTGCTGCTGTCTCAGCGGGGGAAGCGCCTCTCCCGCCGCGCGGCAGAGCCGACGGAGACGCCGGGGACAGCGCGTGCCCGCGGGGAGCGTGCGTGTGTCTGAACTACGTGCGCTTGTGGATGCGTGCTGTGAAGTGTGTGTGGGGGAGCCTGTGTGTGTGCGCCTGTGTGTCTGAAGTGTGCTTGTGTATGTGTGTCTGTGAAGTGTGTGTGTATGTGTGAGAAAGAGAGCCTGTGTGAGCATGTCTGACTGTGAAATGTGTGTCTGAGGTGTGCTTGTGTATGTGGCAGTGAAGTGTGTGGGGGGAGCCTGTGTGTGTGTCTGAAGTGGGTGAGAGCCTCTGCGTCTGCCTGAAGTCTGTGTGTGCATGTCTGTGAAGTGTGTGTGGGAGCCTATGTCTGTAAAGTGTGTGGGAGCCTCCGTGTATGAGCTGCTGTGTGTGCATGTGTGTCATAAGTGTGTGCATGTCAGTGAAGGGTGTGTGTGGGAGCCTGTGTGTGTCTGTGAAGTATGTGAGAGCCTCTGTGTGTGTGTGTGTGTGTCTGTGAAGTGTGTATCAGAGCCTGTGTGCATGTGTGTTGACTCTGAGAGCTGCCTCATGAATCCCAGCCAGCGATCAACGCCCTCCTGGCCCCAATCCTTTCACGTTTCCAGACAGAGCTTCCCCAGGCAGCATTGCCGGCCCCTTGGACATATTCCAGGTGGGCAGGCGCTGTCCCATGTGCTCTGCTCGCTGTCCCCCCTTGCAGGACTTGCTTTGAACCTGTGCCCTCATGCCTGCCTGTTTTCTCTCTTTGTCCCTTGAACTCAGTTGACGTGTCCTCATTGGCCTCCTGGCTAAGGGAGGCTTATCCTTCTTTCTTGATGGGCCCAAGCCCATGATCCATTAAGCATATCAGAAGGCCTGAATCCCAGCCAGCCCCACAAACAATGAAGTCAGCAGGGCGGAGGACTTGGACTCTGGGGCTCCAGTGTTGCTGCCCAGCTCTGGCAGGGCCATAAGTTATGTTCTAGGGAGGTGGGGGAAGAAATGCAATCAGCTGCATGTCGCTGGACCCTCCATCAGGATCCTGCTTTCCTCTGCCAGGAAGGGGACTACAGCACCCTGGGAATTCTCTTCACACCGCTTCCCAGGCACCTGCTGCAGGCTCTTCCCTCTCCTGTGAATCCTGCAGCCTGTTTTAGCCTCCCTCAACCCTCTCCTGTGGGTCCTGTAGCTGTATGCCCCACTTCCTGGTGCTAGGGAGAACCACAAAGGGAATGTATTATGTCACTGCAACCACACTAACCTCTCCAGCAACCCCACAGAGAGTCCGCAGCTGCTCTTCAGAGTTTTCACTTTCTTTCCCTGCTTCGCCTTTCCCATTCTGGCCTCTCATGCCTTCTAGGAGGTTGCTGCCTGCAGCCAAGTGCACCTTTCTTCCCCATTTTGAAAAACCCCAGTCTGAAGCTTTCCTAAAGAAAAGCACTTGGAAAAAACAGGTTTTGGTAAAAGTAACTTTAGCAGACCAGGGAGGTGATCCTCCCCCTCTATGCAGCACTGGTCAGGCTGCAGCTGGAGTACTGCGTCCAGTTTTGGGTGCTGCACTTCAGGAGGAATGTGGACAACATGGAGAGGGTCCAGAGGAGGGCCACTCACATGATCAGGGGCAGCAGGGCAGGCCCTACAAGGAGAGGCTACGGGACCTGAACCTGTTCAGCCTCCACAAGAGAAGGCTGAGGGGGGATCTAGTGGCCTGTTACAAACTAGT
>NW_017729022.1:171205611-171215097 GCF_001723915.1 Gavialis gangeticus | reverse complement strand
GTCCAGTTCTGGGCGCCGCACTTCAAGAGGGATGTGGACAACATGGAGAGGGTCCAGAGGAGGGCCACTCACATGATCAGGGGCAGCAGGGCAGGCCCTACAAGGAGAGGCTACGGGACCTGAACCTGTTCAGCCTCCACAAGAGAAGGCTGAGGGGGGATCTAGTGGCCTGTTACAAACTAGTCAGAGGGGACCAGCAGGCATTGGGGGAGTACCTGTTCCCCTGAGCACTACCAGGAGTGACTAGGAATAACGGTCACAACCTGCCAGAGGGTAAATTCAGATTAGACATCAGGAGACGCTACTTCACGGTCAGGGCAGCTAGGATCTGGAACCAACTTCCAAGCAAAGTGGTGCTGGCTCCTACCCTGGAGGTCTTTAAGAGGAGGCTAGATGAACACCTTGCTGGGGTTGTTTGACCCCAGTACTTTTTCCTGCCAAGGCAGGTGGTTGGACTTGATGATCTGCTCAGGTCCCTTCCGACCCTAGAAACTATCAAACTGTGAAAAATAAGGGGCTGGGAGGGGAGAATTCCTCTCCCCAGCCTTCACTGCACAAAGTATCGTGCACAGGGATGGACTCCAGAACTTAACAGGCTTCTTCCCTCTTCAAAGGATAAAGGCAAAGCAGTGTATTGATACTGTCAACGGGGCAAAGAGGCTAGTAAAGGCAATGGTAACTCTTTGTACTGTCTTGAAATACACTGTATTACAGCACAAGGACATATGCTGCACATGGACCTTGTGGGGACTGAGCCTGAGTTGCTGTGGGCCAGCTTGGCTGTGGAATGTATTATTATACCAGCAGTGCTCAGATCCAGCTCAAACCTGCAGGGCTACCCTGAGGAAATTTGGCAATGGGGGAGCAGTGACCATTAATACTGTCACCCTTCCTCTGTTGCCAAATGCCTAGAAGTTCCTGCATGTGAAGAGTTTAAAAAGAGTTGATGGGAGCTAAAAATAAGACATTCTTTTTCAAAAGGAGCTTTTATTATTTTTATGTTTACACAAAGTGGCACCATAATAATACAGCAACAAGGGGCTTAAATATACATAACCTATATACCCAATGTGTACTTTTTTAACTGTACCAAGAACAACTCAAATGTTTCAGCTATGGTAAAGTAAAAAGTTGTAATTCAGAAAGTTTAACCTGAACCAGACACTGGGTCTTAACATTCGCCCCCGGCATATACCTTGAAAGTTCAGATCTAGTTCTGAGTTTCATGAATCCACTTGTTGCAAAGCAATGATCGTCTGATCATTCCCCAAAGGAAACTGCACTGTACTGATTTAGGGACCAGTCCTGCAAATAACCTGTACTACTACATGAGCAGACCCATTTAACTAAACTTAGCTACTCAAAGGGAGGCACTTGTATACACACTCATACAATGGGTCTTGAAATGCTCATCCTAGCTGTTTTGTAAGGTCCCTTCCCATTTGCTGTTATGTTGATATTAGTTACTTTAGTGGTATACACCGCTGGTATAATTTGTACCTGAAGAGGAAAGGTAGCTACATGGAGTGTAGGCTGCATGAGAAGAGAAAAACAGATGCAGGTTTGGAGACACAGGAGAGGTTTGTTACTGATCCTGCTGAATGGCAGAACTCCCTTTGGCTGCAATCAGAGGTGCCAACTCAAGAATTTTTTTTACTTGCAATCTGCAGACTTTTTACTGACACCCAAACTTTTTGACTGACATTTCTTATATAATGTAAATGTGATTCTTCTGCCAGGCCCTGGACAGGAATAACAGGGACTGGGTTCAAATTTAGGAATTGAACACTGACCACAGTAAAAAACTTGGCTGTCAGTAAAGCTTGCAGATTATCAATAACAAACATTTTCTTGGGTTGGCAACCTTGCTTAACTGCAGGAATGGTTTTATACCATGCTGCCCCAACCTCAAGGTTTCCCTGGTCACCTCCACACCCTGATACCCCAGACCACACCGCCTGCCATATGGGCCCTCCCACTCAATCCCCTGCTTTACTTACCCCTATCTGAGCAGCAACTCCCACCTTCTACCTCTCCATCCTCCCAGCTCTACAGCTCTGTCCTAGCTGCATCACCCCCTCCCTGTACTTTCCAGGTGAGCACCTGTTAGACGCAGAGGACAGATCAAGGAATGCAGCAGCCACACACAATGGGGAGGTAGCAGGAGGCTATGTACACAAGGTCCTGATGAGAACTCCCTGCTGCACTCCTGCTGAGACAACAGGTAGTGCTGCTCTGCTATCTGTCCACCAAGCTCATTGTTTCTTAGTTTTTTATGGACAGATCCTTTTTTTTTTTTTACAACTTCACAGAAAGTGTTTTTTTGCCCTATTTTTTGCAGACTGTCCATTAATGTACAGATAGCTTGCAACCCTGGCTGCAATAAGAATAAATTCAGAGAGGAGGAAATTTGCACTGGACTAAAGGAGTGCTAGTGGAACCTCTGATAATGAAGGTGAAGGAGTTTTTCTTCTTTGTACATGTAGAAGAGTAAAGCCAGGCTAATTGTGATTTGAAGACTCCTCTTAAATTAATTACCATTTGTAAAAGCACTTTGTGATCATCATCTGAAGCAGAAAGCAGATTATAATAAGAAAGTGCTTGAAATTGACTTCAGAAACACATAAGGAGCACTCCATCATGTTCTTCCATTTATTGCCAGCTCTTATCTCAAACTACTAGCAATTATCACTAGTACTAATCACATTAGACATATTGCTCATGGTCTTATCATATGCTCATGGTTCCTGATTGTTGCTTTATATACTCATTTCTACACTTCCTAGGTATGCAGTTTGAGAGCCCAAACGATGCAGCAACATTATACAGCTTATGAAAAATATAGACTCCTTGGTTTTTTTTCTACTTCCCTGGATCAGTTTAAAGGTTTTACCATAAAGTAAAACAACAGCAAGGTTGTAAGATACTTTCAAATAAAAATATACTTAAAATAATTGTAGAAGAGAATTATCTGATAACTTGCAACTGGACTTTCCTTTTTGAGCAACCAGTCATTTCTCATAACCTAACCAGTTTGCACTTGATTGGGAGATATTCAAGGGACACTTATATGCTAAAGCAGGGATGGCTGTCCTGTGGCATGCATGCCACAAGTGGCATGGACAGTCTTTGTGTGTCGCATGCAGCAAACCAGGAAGGGGCAAGCAGCACAGTGGCAGATAGGACAGGGAACAGGAAGTGGAGCAACAGATCAGACAGGGAGCACACAGCTAGGAACTGAAAACAGAGCAACAGATCAGGCAGGGAGAACAGGGCAGGAAGCAGAGATCAGAATGGTGGACTGGGCAGGGGAAAGGGATTGGAAATGTGCTCAAGGAGGACACAGGGCTTAATTTGTGGCATACTTGCCAAAAAGCTTGGCCACCACTGTGGTACAGGAATGTTAATGATGATTCAATAGCCGGTCCTATCTTCTCAGATCTAATACGCTTCTACTGTAGTGGTATTACATACTTGTACAAAACATGCTGCTAATGGTGCTAGGTAGTGTCAGCACCACTGGAAATCACTTCCTTAACCTCTCCATGTTTCACATCTCGCATCTGTAAAACAGGATCTTCACATTTACTTACCATTGTAAAGTGCTTCAAGGTGAAAATCCCTATGATGTTCTAAGTAGTGTGGAATTTACAAATTAATTTAGCCACATACAATTCCTATATCTAAGTGGGAGTTAAATTGCCTATCTTAATTTTTGTGATCAAATAGAGTTCTCCAAGACTTATCTAAAAGTGACTAAAGACTGAAAAGAATGAGGGTGAGCCATAAAAACAGATTTTATAGACAGCAAGCAGTAACTATTAGAGTAAAAATAGAAGCTAAATATCACATACATTTCAACATTTATAACCTGTAAAGAATCTGGAATGCACAAGTTTGATAATGTTATAAGAATTAAGTAAAGTTAACTTTAGTTTGATAGTAGAATTCCTTGCGTTTCTTGTACTCCTTATAATTTTCGTTTGATGTTTAGGTTCAATCATTTTTGAAGACACAACTGCTTATAATACTGCTAGGTACTGGTTTCTGAACAGAACAGAAAACCACTAACAGGTAACTGTGGCAAGCTCCGTAGATAGAAATTAGGAGGGAAAGGAAAAGCAGCACTGTGACAAGCTTTTGCCACTGAAAAGAAACAAGATCCCTTTTTTCGATGTATGGGAATAGCTCTCTCTCAAAGCCTTATGGCTAATTACTTGTGATTCGTTTACAGACAGGGATTTACCACTCCAAGCATCCACTGTTCCTTACTGTTCAAAGTATCTGAGGATACTGCTGCATCAATTTTTTTTCCCCCAAGAGAAATTTTGTTCAAGATCCAGTAATTACTTGTAGCAAAGTACAGAAATGTTTCAGATAATTGAACGGAGACTTGAATCATCTTGAGCAAAACTTCTTTCAAAGAAGCAGAGGTGCGGAGTGCGTGGGGGCCAGAGGGCCCTGCCCCTCCTCTCAGGAAGAGGGCTGTTACCTGCAGTGCATAAAATTTTCCACATACTCATCATCTTAGCACCCCAACTCCCAGCAACAATAAAAGCTGTTGCCTATGCAAAAAAATAACTATCACTCCACTGCTGCAAACAGTTGTGCTTAATTTTACATGAGTATTCCCACAAGGTCAGAAGATCTTATCATATACTGAATTTAGGCACATGAATAAATCTTTGAAAGACTGGAGACTGTATTCTAATACCTCTGTTTGTTTTTGTCCTTAGCAGTGCTACACATTGGATCACATACTGACCAGTCTGTTACTTTATTTGAGAATATGAATAAATTATAGAAGTTGTCAGCTCGTCTTTAGGAAAAATAAAACATTTCTTTTTTATGAAACACTATGCACAAGTGTGGATCAAGTCCAAGCCTATTGAAAGTGGTTTAGTGAAACAAGCTCTACCATTAGTTTGTATTATCTTGATTTTCAGTTAGCATATATTGCCCTCAAGACACTGAATATTGAGGGGGGAAGAGGATGGTGTTTTTTATTATTGCTCTGTGTATATAGGATTATTGGACAGTAGGGCTGTAAGGGGCCTCACAAGGTCATCTAGTCTAGTCTGGCCCTCTGCTCAGAACAGGATTGTCCCTGACTAAACCATCCCAACCAAGTGTCTGTCTAACCCACTCTTGAAAACTAGCAAGGACAGAGATTCCAGTTTATCTAGGTAACCTGTTCCAATGCTTGACCACCCTCAGTCAGAAAGTTCCTCCTAATCTCCAAGTTAAATTTCTGCTGCTGAATATTGAGGCCATAGCTCCTAGTCCTGTGCCCTCAGCCAAAAAAAAGCATCCCTCTCCATACTATCTCTAATCAGCCTTCAGATATTTGAAGACTGTTATTAAATCCCCCTCAGTCTTGTCTTCTCCAAACTAAATAACCTTGGTTCTTCCAGCCTCTCCTCAGGAGTCTTGCCT
This sequence comes from Gavialis gangeticus, assembly GCF_001723915.1. Classification (NCBI taxonomy): domain Eukaryota; kingdom Metazoa; phylum Chordata; order Crocodylia; family Gavialidae; genus Gavialis; species Gavialis gangeticus. Next base: position 171,209,661 of record NW_017729022.1, on the reverse strand, counting down.
CCCAGGCCCCTGATCATATTTGTTGCTCTGCACTGCACTATTTAAAAACTGTCCATATAAAATGTAGAAGACAAATTTCTTGTTCAGAGCATAGGCGGATTAATGCCAGCTGGCCCCTGGCCCAGGGGCCCCGCAACTCACTCCTCATTGGCAGGCCAGACAAGTGGCACAGGGTCAGTTGACAAGCTAGATCGAGCCCCACATGCCAGGACTGGATACCGCACTGCTTCCACTCAGCCCTATGCACCCAGATAGGATCTCGCATTGCCACCACATGCCAGGGTTAGGCCCCATGCTGTCCTGCATGCCAGGGTCTCCTCATGGCTCTGGAAATTTGGCAGCAGGGGACTGGTGCTACTGCTCCCACATTGCCGAATTTTCAGACCTTTGAGAATCCTCACAAGCCAAGTGACACGGCCCTGGAGGCTGGAAATGCACCATGGACTGAGGGTTGAGGATCCCTTCCTAAGAGAGTTCCATTGTGATCTGACAATGAAGTTAGCAGGAGGGGATTGCTTAGGTTGGAGCAATACTCCTGTGCAAGTCAGGGAGAGAGGACCAGAAAACAAACAGGGGGGAGAAGAACCATGTAGTACTGAGGACACTGAGCCAGAACATGCCTCAGGGAAAGCCCAGTGGGCTATGTTCTATATGAAAGAGCCCTTGAAACTGTAAGTACAGCACTTCAATCACCCTGACATCTGCTGGGAGGCCAATACAGCACTGCACAGGCAATCCAGAAAGTTAGAGAGTGTTGGAAAAACCTTCCTGGTGCAAGTGTTGGAGAGACCAACTAGGGGCTGTGCTCTTCTTGACCTACTGTTCACAAACCCAGAAGAACTGGTGGGGGATGTAGAAGAGGATGGCAAGTTGGGCAGCAGTGACCATGAGATGATCTAATTCAGGATCCTGACAAACAGAAGAAAGGAGAGCAGCAGAGTATGGACCCTGGACTTCAGAAAAGCAGACTTTGACTCCGTCAGGGAACTGTTTAGCAGGATCCCCTGGGAGGTCAGTCTGAGGGGGAAAGGAGTCCAGAAGAGATGGTTGAAACCTTACTGAGGGCACAGGAACAAACCATCCTGAAGTGCAGGAAGAATAGCAAATGTGGCAAGGGGCCAGCTTGGCTTAGCAGAGAACTGTTTGTTAAGCTTAAACACAGAAAGGAAGCTTACAAGAAGTGCAAGCTTGGACAAACAACTTGGGAGGAGTATAAAAATATTGCTCACGCATGCAGAGATGACATCAGGAAGGGCAAACACAACTGGAGTTGCAGCTACCCAGGGACACGAAGGGTAACAAGAAGGGTTTCTACAAGCATGTTAGCAACAAGAGGGAGGTCAGTGAAAGTGTAGGTTCCTTAGTGAATGGGGGAGGCAACCTAGGGACAGACAATGAGGAAAAGGCTGAAGTACTCAGCACCTTTTTACCTTGGTTTTCACAGGCCAGGTCAGCTCCCAGACTACTGCACCAGGCAGCACAGGTTGGACAGAAGGTGAGCAGCCTTCAGTGGTGAAAGAACAGGCTAGGGACTGTTTAGAAAAGCTGGACATGTACAAGTCCATGAGGCTGGATGCAATGCATCCGAGGGTGCGAAGGGAGCTGGCTGATGTGATTGCAGAGCCACTGGCCATTATCTTTGAAAACTTGTGGTGATCAGGGGAGGTCCCACACAATTGGAAAAGGGCAAATATAGTGCCCATCTTTAAGAAAGGGAAGAAGGAGGATCCAGGGGACTACAGACCAGTCAGCCTCACCTCAGGCCCTGGAAAAATCACGAAGCAGGTCCTCAAAGAATCCATGTCTAAGCACTTGGAGGAGAAGAAGGTGATTAGGAACAGTCAGCACAGATTCACCAAAGGCAAGTCATGCCTGACCAACCTGACTGCCTTCTGTGATAAGATAATTGGTTCTGTGGATGCAGAGAAAGCTGTGGATGTAATATACCTTGACTTTAGCAAGGCTTTTGATACTGTCTCTCACAGCATTCTTGCAAGCAAGCTTAGGAAGTATGGGTTGGATGAATGGACTGTAAGGTGGATAGAAAGCTGGCTGGATTGTTGGGTTCAACGAGTAGTAATCAATGGATTAGTATCTAGTGGGCAGCCAGTATCAAGTGGTGTGCCCCAACCTCCTGGTGTTGGGTTTGTTTGAGATCTTCATCAACAATCTGGAAGGTGGGATGGATTGCACCCTCAGCAAGTTTGCAGGTGACACCAAGCTGGGGGGGGTAGTAGATAAATTGGAGGGTAGGGCTAGGATTCAGGGTGACCTAGACCAGTGGTTCCCAACCTCGGGTCACGACCCAAATAAGGGTTGTGGGGGCAATGCTGGTGGCGCTGCACACAAAGAACAAGCCATATCTTGTGCTGGAAGCTCCTCCACCCCTGCCCCGGGCTGCTGCCACCACCACTGTGCTCCGCTCCCAGCTGCAGGTCTTGGCAAAAAAAAGTTGGGAACCACTGACCTAGACAAATAGGAGGACTGAGCCAAAAGAAATCTCATGAGGTTCAAAATAAGGACAAGTACAAAGTCCTACACTTAGGATGGAAGAATCCCATGCACTGCTACAGCTTGGGGACAGACTGGCTAAGCAGCAGCTTTGCAGAAAAGGACTGGGGGTTATAGTGGTCACTAAGATGGATATGAGTCAGTAGTATGCCCTTGTTGCCCAGAAGGCTAACAGCATACAAGTTTCCCTCACTTTATGTGGGTTCTGTATGTGATGATCCTTTTTATACCAAAAGGACATATGCAAGGTAAATTCACTCTTATGCAATCGATGTGGTGGAAGCCCACAGTCAGCTGCTTTGTGCGGTGCATTGTGGGAGTGACATGCACCAAAATATAGTCTCCTGTGTGGATCTGTGCTCCTTGCTCATTGTCTGTGACATGTTTCTGTAGTTGCCATCCCCATTATGGTAACATTCACCACCACCCTGTGGCTGTATATACTGTCTGCTGTTGGTGAGTACCAAAATTGTCTTGTCAAAGTGGTAGAAATGGGTCTGGAGGTCAGTACAACTGAGGTCTTGGAAAGTATCCGTATTTGTTACATTGTAAAGTGGGTTCCTTTTATGCAAATTTGAGTTATGCGCTCTTTTCCAGGAATGCATGTACAGCATAAAGCGAGGGAAACCTGTACTTGGACGCACAAGTAGAAGCATTGCCAGCAGATCCAGGGAAGTGATTGTTCCCCTCTATTCAGCACTGGTGAGGTCACATCTGAAGTACTGTGTCCAGTTTTCAGTCCCCCACTATAGAAAGGATGTGGACAAGTTGGAGAGAGTCCAGCAGATAACAATGAAAATGGTTTGGGGGTTGGGGCACATGACTTCTGAGGAGAGGTTGAGGGAACTGGATTTATTTAGTCTTCAAAAGAGAAGACTGAGGGGGGAATTGATAGCAGCCTTTAACTACCTCAGGGGTGGTTCCAAAGAGGCTGGAGCTAGATTGGTCTCTGTTGGTGGATGACAGAAGAAGGAGCAATGGTCTCAAGTTGCAGCAAGGGAAGTTTAGGTTTGATATTAGGAAAAACTCTCTCACTGGGCGGGTGGTGAAACACTGGAACAAATTACCTAGAGAGGCTGTGGAATCTCCGTCCTTGGAGGTTTTTCAGGTCTGGCTAGACAAAGCCCTGGCTGGAATGATTGAGTTGGGGCTGGTCCTGCTTTGAGCAGGGGGTTGGACTAGATGACCTGCTGAGGTCCCTTCCAACCATAATTTCCTATGATTTTATGAACTACTTGCTGTTGTTTGATTCCACCCATGGTCAGGGAAAAAGGGGTCAAAGACCTGCAACTTCAGTTTCTCATGAAACCACCTACTGTACCCTGAATATTGGCTAATGATTCAGGTCAAAGGGGATAACCGGCGAGTCCCTATTCTGTTCCTTACACGTGCCCGCAGACCATCTCCCTGCTGCTCCTCCTTGACTATTCATATTTGCACAGCAGCCCTCTCACTGTACAACATCCCTGTTCTGCTCCCCACACAGATCCAAAAACCATCTATCGTTTCCATACCTGGACTTCGCTCATGCTCAAACCC
>NW_017729022.1:171199209-171200611 GCF_001723915.1 Gavialis gangeticus | reverse complement strand
CTGGTGTACTTCTGGGTCAACCACAGAGCACATGGGCCCCTCCAAACCCCACCCAACTCCTCCCACACACAGACCCTCACCATTTCAGTCCTAGACAAGACCACCAAAGCTGCCTCTGATTTCAATCCACTTCTTTCCTTGCCTCTCCCCCAAGCAGCTCCATTCCAAACATAAGCAAGTGTATCTCACAGACACTGATGCTCTTTGGCTAGTCCCCTCTGCTGTGCAGTGCAGTAACAGAACAAGTTACTGCCTTTTCAATCTATTATTACTTTCTAAAAAACAAAACAAAACAAAAAACATGGATTCTTCAAGGTTCAAAGCTAACTTTGTAAAAATTGCTTTTTTTACTCAAAAACTACAATACAGCTTTAAAAAAAAAATCTTCCATTCCTTTAGATTCTTGATGGGCTCCTGACCTGTGGCCTCCAAACATAGTTAAACATCATTTTGCAAGTACCCTTAGTCAATTTTATTGTCTTCTTTCAAAAGTAATTCTGACCTATGCAAGTCAGGCAGAGAGGACCAGGAAAAAGCAGGCAAGACAAGAGCTAGTGAGAGAAGTAAAAACAGGTGAGAGAAGTAAGAGGCAAGAATTGTTACAGCTGACAGCTTTTCTTGGATCAACTGCATGTCTGCCATGCATCTATGGCCCTGATTTTGTAAATAGTTATGCATTTACTCAACACATGCCTCCAAAGAAGCTGGCAGCACTATTCAAAGGTGTGGGGTTGCCAACTCTGAATCTATTCCAAGAGGTTTCTGGAATGCCAACATGCTGGCAACACAATACGGATGTGCCCGCCTGCTTCCATGTATCTGTTACAGCTTATAGTACATAGACTTCATGTCAGGAAGGCAAATGCAAATTACTATTACATTTTAAAACCTGGACTACTGTGTAAATCGAATTCAACATTTAATATTTATTTTAATGAATGCCCTGTCATTTATCTCCTGGGGGGCTTCCAGTAGCCTCCTGGAAATTTATATCTAATTCCTGGAGACTCCAGGGCAATCCTAGAGGGCTGGCAACCCTACATAGGTGCAAAGTCTATAAGCATGCATGTATTTGCACAGCAGGGGACTTACTTCCCCTGTACTGTGCTCTTAGCCATTCAGCTCCAAGCTGCTGCTTTATGTTGGCTACTTGACATTTCACTGGTCTTTATACTATTGATAAGCAGCATTTAGGAACCATCACTGTGATGTTAATAGCATTATTATTATTGCTATAATACTAATCATTATTGCTATAATATTTAGGACCACAAGTATATTACTATTAGGCATATGATCACTTATTATTGACTAATAAGATTTATTTCCTTATTATGGCTAATAAAAATATTAATATCAATCGTCACGACGAGAGACATGCTAGGATGGGACGGGCTCCACC
>NW_017729022.1:171197333-171199198 GCF_001723915.1 Gavialis gangeticus | reverse complement strand
CAGGTCCCTTCCGACCCTAGAAACTATGAAACTATATTAATAATATCACCATAATTAATATGAATATGAACAATCACAATAATAATGATGATTAGAACAATAACAGTAATGATATATATTATTATATACAACAGGAATTGTTATATTAACATAATATGAATTATAATTACGCTACAATAATTATAGTATAATATTAATAATTCTATAATAAAAATAATAATTGCTATCTCCTCGGTGTGCAGGGCAGTGCAGACTGACTCTTTCCCCTGGAGCACGCGGCGCAAGCCGGCCCATATCTGCAGCCGCGGGCGGACGAGCAGGTTCCAGTGGTGGGAAGATGGTATGGCCGGAAACCCACGCTTGCGCACTGAGAGTCACTTCAGCTCCCGCAGGGAACAAGCGGCAAGCCCAGGTTCCGGTCACGTGACCGGATCGGCTCCACGACCCGCCCCTGCCACAACGCCAGCTGCCGGCGTCTGTGAAGATAGCGCATGTGTGCTACGCGTCTCTTCCCCGGCTGCAGTACACCTCTGGCGAGGTCATTCTGAAGGCAGCTCGGAGGCACTTGAAGAAAGCCTTGCTTCTTTTTTTTTTTTTTTCAGAACTAACTGGCTTTGCTCTTGATAACGGTAAAGCCACTCGATGTCCGTGCCCGGATTAATTTAAAGATGTCACTAGGAACTAAGGGCGTGGGTCACGTGACAGGTACTCTGAGGTCGCTTGCCAGGAACAAACATAGCCGCCCCCTCCTAGTGGGCTAGTCGCGTCCTGTGGGACGTACCACTTCCGGTCGGGCGGAGGTGCGGGACTGGTTCATTCTCGCCACTGCCGAAGGTATGGACGACTTCGTGGAGCAGCCGGCCCTGGGGGAGGAGGGAGACAGCCTGGCCCCGAGCATCCACTTGCCCCTGCTCCCGCGCTGCTTCTGTCACCCAGGTAAGTGGTACTGAACGGGTTGGGCTCAAAGGTGGAACCCCGCCCTGCCTCATGGTGCTCCTTGCTTTTGCACATGCGTGCACACACATGTACAGGTATATATATGTACACATGGACCTGCACGTGTGTGTACCCGCAGGTGTGTGGACCAGGGAGATTGGGGGGCTGAGGCGCCCCCATAACAAGCGAGAGCCCCCCTGTAAGATTTGAAAACCATAATCTGGGGATCATAACCTAGGGATTTTATTAGGGCATCATGATGGGCAGCCCAGTTTTTTTTTGCAGATCCCTGCTCCCCCCCATGGGTCAAAGCGTAACCCTGGTCTGCATATGCATGTATGCATGCACTTGCTCATGCATGCTCTCTGTAAAGTAACTCTTCCCTCTGGCTGGCTTCCGTGAGGGTTGAGACATGCAACACATCCAGATGTTTTTTCTGGGATGCTATTGTCTGCATTGTTGTTTCTTACTAGCTGTAATGCAGGGCAGGCAAAGCTCTGGCCTGCGGAGCTCTCTCATCCTGCCTCTTATGCTGCCTGTGGGTGCCTGCACCATGTGCAGCCAGGGACATCCCTGGGGGGAGTGGGGAATCAGGGTGACTGCCCCAGGTCCCACACTTTGGTGGCCCCATGGAGCAGGGTGGAGGAGTGGTGGAGGAGTGGGGTGGAGCAGAGGCAGTGCATCCAGGCACTTGCTCCATGCCCGCCCAATGCTTTTTCAGGTCCTGGGGAATTGGAGTGGGGGCAGGGCCCTGCATGGGCTGATTTGCCCGGGTCAGCTCTATGTGCGGCACACAGTGCCTGGACATTGCTGCATGCATGGAGCTGGTTTGGCATGCATTGAATGTGGCACCTCTGCTGTTCGGGATCTGCTGCATGGTGGCACCTCTGCTGCTCTGGATCCAGAACACTGGGCCGGTCTGACGTGCA
>NW_017729022.1:171191067-171192333 GCF_001723915.1 Gavialis gangeticus | reverse complement strand
TTGCTCCATGCCCGCCCAATGCTTTTTCAGGTCCTGGGGAATTGGAGTGGGGGCAGGGCCCTGCATGGGCTGATTTGCCCGGGTCAGCTCTATGTGCGGCACACAGTGCCTGGACATTGCTGCATGCATGGAGCTGGTTTGGCATGCATTGAATGTGGCACCTCTGCTGTTCGGGATCTGCTGCATGGTGGCACCTCTGCTGCTCTGGATCCAGAACACTGGGCCGGTCTGACGTGCACCGCATACAGCGCTCATCTCAAACTGGCCCTGGGCACCAGACTGGCCCCACACATGAACATGGGGCTGGTTTAAGTTCTAGGGACTTGATAGGGCTGGGGCCAGCACATGCTGGGGACCCCTCCTCCCCCCAGTCAGTAGTTGGGCAGTATCAGGAGGCACCAGTCGCCCATGGAGTTGGTGTACATTGCACGGAGCTGGTCTGGGGGATGTATTGGCTCTGGCACATGAGGCTGGTCTGTTATTTCAAAGCAAATGAAAACAGCCTTTGAATACAACTATAGACCACAATACGCTGTGGTTATGCAGTTCATGTGGGAAATTTGTCCTGTTTAGCCGTGGTCCTTTAATAGTTTCATATGTAGTGTTCACAGTGTAGGAGGAGAAACAAAATCTACATGGGTCTATCGGTTTTGCACTTCCTCAGCAGAAAACATTAGTGCATGTAGCATTCAGGAGGCACACCATTCAGACTTTAACTGCCACAGGTTCTATATGGGCTGCAGCAACAAGGATTCAGTTTGGGCAGGGGCTTAACCAGCGTCTTGGAGCCCTCGCATAGGGAAGCTGCAAGTCTTCTTCAAGCTTAGTCATAGCATAGGAACAAATTCTCCCCATCTCTGCTTCAGTTTACAGTCTGCTTAAATAAGAGTTTTTAATTTGTTTGTACCAGCTACTTGCATTTTCAGATCTTCAGGGTGGGCACTGCTTCCTAACACATTTATACTTAGCTGAAAGGAGTTCTCAACCAAACCTCTTGGTTGAGGTTTCTAGGTGATCATAGTACAATATCTTCATAGAATCATAGAAGTAGGGTTGGAAGGAACCTTGTAGATCTTCAAGTCCGACCCCCCGCCTGGGCGGGAGAAAAAACTGGACTTAAATGAGGCCAGCCAGGTAGGCATCAAGCCTCTTCTTAAAGATCCCCGGGGTAGGAGCCAGCACCACTTCCCTAGGAAGTTGGTTCCAGCTCCTAGCCGCCCTAACTGTGAAGTAGTTCTTGCGGATGTCTAATCTAAACCTACTCTC
>NW_017729022.1:171175722-171186067 GCF_001723915.1 Gavialis gangeticus | reverse complement strand
CACTCCTGTAACCTATCCAGATCTTGCTGCAATCTTTCCCTCCCTACTAGCATGCTCACCTCACCCCAGATTTTGGTATCGTGAGCGAATTTAAACAGGTTGCATTTCACCCCGTCTTGCAATGTAGACCTTAAATAAGAGAGGAGATGGGCTCAGAGCAGAAATCCACTGTGTTTTAGGACATATTTGAAGTTGCATTTTGAAGCATAGTTTCTATCTTTTTCATTTCTTTTGGCGGAGTTTGCCCTGGACAAAGCTAAAGGTAGTAAAGTGATAGTTACATTGTTACCCTCTCTTATTTGTTAATCCTATTTTTTTAGTAACTGTGGGTCCAAAGAAAACAGAATTTCAGAAAACAAAGGAAGCTTGTTTAAACTACATTCAAGATGCCCTGTTGCAGAACCAGTGGCAGAGGGCTGCAGAGTTCATGATTAGCTACTTGGAGATACTGGAAACAAGTACAGTGAGTAAACGGAAAACTGCTCCAGAGGTAAGATAAAAAGAGGCTGTTACCAGAATTCACTTGCCGTTAATGGAAATAACTTAAAAGGGCATTTGAAGTAGTTCATGATCCAAACTTGTGTCTTATTTATTAAAAAGAAACCTCAAAGCTTTACAAGAACGTGTGCGTTAGAGAGGTTTTGAATACTCTCTAGGTATCCATACCAACTGATAAGTGTGGAAAACAAACCTGTAGCATATAAAACAGTAGAGATATAGAACAAAATTTAGCAGTTCAGTACAGCTGATGCATGTCCCTGGCAGAGGGAGCACAAAGCTGCACCCTGCATATGAGCAACCACAGTTCTGTTGCACAAGTATTGGGTAGTAGACTACACAAAGCTAGACCCCATATTTGCTAGCAGTTAAGGGGTTTTATTCAGGTAATGTGGAGCAGCTTGGGAGCAGGGGAGTTGTCTAATGTAGTAGCAACCTTTTAAGGCTTTGGGCTGGATTGGCCCAGTTGGAGTCAGAGGCAGGCAGGTGGATGGGTGGCTACTAGGACCCAACCAGCACCAGCCCTGTTCCCTATGGCAGCAGAGGGGAGGTGCCACTCCAGTGGTCTGCAGGCATCATCCAGGCTGGGGATCAGCAGCCTATGGCCTTCAGGCTAATGTATCTCTGAATTTCGTGGGCTGATTGACTGCATTTGGAACAATCTGCCCTGAAGCCAGTATTTGACATCTTAATTTAGTGGATGACAGTATTACCACCTCTTATGTTCTAAAGTCACCTGATTTCCAGAACTTCTGGGGTCCTGCTGAACCCTCTGAAGTGCTGCTGCTGAGTGCCTTGGAAAGCTGGGCTCTGAGTCCCCTGCACAAATGGTTTGTTTGGGCTCATAGCAAAGGAGATGACAATTTGTTTCAAGTATGAATTAATTCTCATTAATCTTGCAGGTAACATGCATAATTAATACATATCTTTTTTTTTCTAAACTGTCCAATGAGAATACATTTGCCATTGGTGTCCCATGTCAGAATCCATTTGAAGTTTGGAATCCTATTTTTTTTTTTTTTTTTTTAATTCCCTATTAGCTTTCTCTAGAACCGTATGAGCCTTCTCTCTAGTTGCTTCATCTAAGTATCTGAATCGATACAGGTATTGAAGCAGCATTTTCTTTAAAAAGTGCCACATGGAGCCTTGCAAAAACCCCTAGAACTCGGTTCCAAATAATACCTTTTATTAGGGAAATTGCAAGAAAATTGTCCTTTTCTGCAAGCTTTCGGGAGCTTTCTGCAAGTTCTTGTTTTTTGTATGTCTGGTCTCACACCAACACAGCTACCAAGTACATCCCTGAAATATGGAGCCTTTGCATTCTACAGCCTGTTACAATTTTGGATCTAGTCCTGTAAACAGACTTTGATCAGAAACTTTTTCTTCATGGGGAGGTCTTCTGTTTTCAAAACTTAAGAGATTTTTTTCCCCTCTGCATCTCTCTTGTATTAAAGTAACATGAGCTTACCTCTACCTTGCATTCTAGAGGGAAAATATCAAAGGAAAACTGCTCTTTTTTTTTTTAGTTGAACTGTTTTCAGCAGGAGGAGATGGATTTTAGCTTTGCTTACAAAATATGATTTCTGTATATTTTGCTAAAAAAAAAAAACACTTTATGCCTGCTTAGGGAACTTCCATGAATGTTCATTTTTATTTCTGTTAAACCATATACCATGTGTAGATGATATTAATTTGCTGATAAGTAAAATTTGCATGTTCGTTTTTCACTAAAAGAAGTACAGTCAAGTCTCATCTTATGCATATTTAACTTATGTGAATTCAGCTATATGCGCTCGGCTGCTGGGGCTGGCTGTCGGGTGCCAGCCAGGGCACGATGCATACTGCAGTGCTGCGTGGTACTGCCTGCACGTGCTGGCCTGGTTGGGGGGCAGTAGCTCACTCGCACTTAGCTGGCTGCCCTGGCGGGACAATGCAGTGGAGGACAAGAGGGTGAAGGAGTGCGGCGGGAAGGGCGATTTCATCTATACGTGATTTTCGCCTTACACGCTGACTTCAGCACGTAACTACTGCTTAAGATACGACTCCACTGTATGTCCATTTCTGATAGAACACAGAAAGGAATAGTAGTAGTAATTTAGTGATCAGAGACTACTATTACTTCGGTTGTGGTGCATAGAAGCTACGTTTCTGAAGTGTGTATTTACTTTGCAGGCAATTTGGAGAATAGGAACTGAAATTCTGCTTCATCATTCCAAGAGCAACATAGAAGAGCTCAACTACTTTACCGAGCGGATGAAAAATTTAGGAGTAAAAAATTATTTAAAGGTAGGACAAGCTTAAAGGGGCGTTAGTGACTTAAATTATGCTTATGTCTGAAAATTTATGTATAGGGGTTACCACCAATTTTTAATGATATTATCCATAATGGAGATAGTAGTCTTGATTACACTACTAGCAGAGATGGTACTGTTAATATATGGGCATTAGTTTCCATAATATTCTGCACTACATGCTTTATAGATTTGGCATCATTTGCCCTTTTTCATTGTAGTTGCTTCTTGGGCTGTCCATAATGATACCCAGGTCCTTTTTCTCAGTTGATAGAATGAATTTGGGTTTATGAGTATAATTTAATTTTCCTTTCCAGCACGTTAACTTTAGTTATCCACACTGCCATCATATCTGCACTTCTTCATCGTCTGTTGTGCTCCCAACTGCCAGACCTTTCTGCCATGCTGCTTTCCTACTCTTTAAGTCACTAAAAAAGATTAAACCATTAACGCTTGTGTAGAATGTTATGGCATCATGTTGTTCTTCTTTTGCCACAGTGAAAATGGATTCTTTAATCCTGCTTTCTATCTCCTAATCTTTCTTTTGATCCACAGTGATGTTTTGCTTCTCCTATGTAATTAATTGTGCCTCTTGTAAGTGGCCTTGTTAGAGACCTTTTGGAAGCTTAGATACGCTTTCATTTAGTACCCCTTTTGCTAACTACCTTCCCAATATGTTAAAACCCTCAGGTTAGCGAGTTGTGATTTTTTTTTTTTCCTTCATATGCTGCTCCCATGTCAGTTGAACCCTTTTTCATCATAATTAAAAATAGAACAAATCACCTGATATATGTGATTATCTGCCATTTTACCAGGTACAGATGAAAGGGTTACTGGAGTAATTTTGTTTTTTTAAAGCCTTTAAAAACGTAAGCCTCTTTTGGGACTCTTGGATAGATATCAGCTGTGCCTGGTGACTTACTGCTTTGGAAATTATCAATTTGTTTCAGCACTTTTTTTATTCCATCTCTGACAGTTCCCCATCTTTATTATCAGGGTAAAGGAGGTCTGGGTTATATCTCTGCAACATCTGTGATTCAGACCAAGACAGAAACATCCATTTAGCTGTTCGCTACTTCTTCCCACTTACTGTTGTAGCTATCTCCCCTGTTTTTGGGGAGACACCTGTTGAATGAAAGAATCGACGCAAAATGCATTTCTGCTTTTTTTCTCTTTTGATAATCGTTCAAATTAAAATTTATGCAGAATGTTTTATATGGCCATTCACCTTGCTCTTCTGTTGAGATGTAGCAAAAAAGTAAAATAAAAAATGTATGTTGTTTTGAAAAATCTGCTGTTCTGTAAGATGTAATGGGCATCATTTAGGAGCTTGTTTTTTTTTCCCCCTCTTTGTCATAGGTTTGTTTAGAACACATCTTTTATCTCCTGTGTAATGGATTGATAGATGAAGCCTACCAAAACCTTACCCTGGCGGAAGGCTGGAGGTATGGAGAACAAACTGCTGCTCAGAATGATGAGCTGAAACTCATTCAAGCTTACAAGGGTCTCCTGGACTACTATAACTGGTCTGAGAAGAGAAAAGCCATGTTAGAGCTTGGTGAGTACCAATGCTGTTTTCTTTGACTACTCTGTACATTTCAGTTTGCCTAGTTTCACAGGCCACTGTGATTTGCAAATGATTATAGGAAGATGGGCCAGCTAGAAAAGTAGTAGCTACACTCTACTGGATCACATGCAGCACAAAGTTCTCAAGAAATACAAAAAATAAGTCATGCCACAAACTTCTTTTTAAGAAGAGTTTTCTGCTACTGTCTCTTCATATTCCTAAAACAATTGTCCTGGTAATTAACACAATTGGTTGCCTTCTCAGTGAGACAAATCTACTGTTCAGGTGGAATTTTCTGTCTACTGTATGATTAGCTTGATCTTATTTGGGTCAGATTTATGATGGCAAAGCAAGTCCAAACCAGTATTACATACTGAGGTGTTTCAGAGCTTCAGTTGCTAACCTGACCATGGGACGCTTTGCTGATGAGGGAAAGTTCCTAGGTTAGTTTTTTGAGATTAATGCTTGTCTACTTCAGATTAATGGTGCCTGAGGGCCTTGATGAAGATTCTTTTGTGATACTACTGCCCTCTCCAGTTACTGCCTTATCTCCAATTTCAGGGGAAGCCTGAGAGAGATGGTGCTACTTCATTCTGAGTTCCTTGACCCATTTCACTCTGGCTTTAGATCTAAGACAGTGGTTTTCAACCCCAGACAGTATGTCCCCTTTGCTTTCTTAGTTGTGTAGTTAACATTGTATTTGGAAACAGAGCAAGATGGTTGGTTTCATTTTAGTTTCTGTTGCTTTAGTGTAGAGAGTGTCTTATAACAAGGATACATCTTTTTCTTTTTATCAAGAGAGTTTATCCACTGGTGGTTGGAGGTGGCTTTGGATCTGTGGCAATTAATAGAATTATGCAGGGTGCCAGGTTAACCAAAAGTATCTGTGCTTGGGGCAGGTATTTGCCTTCTTTAAAGGCAAGAATACCTGTGGGAAGTCCATACCCAAGATCTCCAGCCAGGACTACTTTAAATATACTCCCCATGCAGCTGTTCGTGAAGACTACTCACTATCTTTAACTTGGGCACTCTGCTTGTCTGCTAGTGTGCTTGTGGAGTTATCTGCTAAGAGCACCTTCCACATATTTTTTGTTAGCTGTCCTGGATCTCGCTGCTTCTGAGAGAGACACTTATGTTGATTTTGATCTACAAAGTGCAGTGCTGCATGTGTCTTGGCTCTTTGAGAGACCACTTGTTATGTACTGCTATGTGAGTTGAGATTAGTTGTGACATCCAGCCAGACTTCCTAGATTTAAATGAGGGCGGGAGCATGGAGACACTGAATACCGTTCAGTAGCAAGTCAGTGACTCTGGAATTCCTTTCCCTTGAGGATGATGGGGATGCGGGGGGGAGGTGGAGAGTTGCCCTGTGATCCTGTTAGATATACAATGTAAAAGGTCACTTGTGGCATTTATTTAAACTTCTGCAAGAAAATTATATATCATTTAAGCAATATTAATATAAAAGTGATGTAAAACAAATTTAGGAACCATCCTTATTTTAAAAAGCCATTTAAAACAAATTGTCAAACTACCTTATGAGGCTGACGTACCGTAATTCCTCTGACATTCCTGATTCAGATTTTTACCTTAGTGGAAATTATCGTATTATCTATGACAACTTTTTTGTGCACAAAATGCAATATTGCTTATTTAGACTTTTACCATTGTGCAACATAAAAGTACCTGTCTCAAGTCCTTGGGTACCCTTAGAAGTAGGCATGACATATGCTCCAAGCATGTAAGCTGGCATAGGTAGGAGTTTCTAAGGTCCTAATGAAGAATGTTTACTCAGGCAAATTCTGCTTAGAAAATGGGCATGAGTGTCTAGTCTCTTCTTTATGTCAGCTGCCTTCCCCATGTGGTTTTATTGTAAATTCTTAATTTTGAATTCCATACCTATAGCAACTTGATATGACTAGCTTTGTTCTTCATAGATTGATCTGCATTGATCTCCATTTATTTTTATTTCCCCTCTCTGCACTAACAAAATAAAGAGCTCTTAAACTGTTCACAGTTAAATGACTACATAAATCAAGATTCAGACCTGAATTGATTAATTTGTTAATTCCCATGTAGAACACCAAAAATAGAAACTATTTCTAATCTCCACAGTTGGTGCAAAATAATATATTTAGCTCATTCTCTAATTATCTTGAGCTAAGTTATGTGGGTGTGTTTAGTATTTTTCCCCATCCACAGTTTCTACAAATGAACAACTTCCCTTTCATCCTTTGTTCTCACTGATCTGCAAACTCTACTGTTGAGGAACTTGCACTTGACTTATCTCTGAAACAATCTGTCTTTGTCCTGCCTTCATGAGACTGCATCTTACATATAGTACTCCATCAGTATCCCATTAAACTGACAAAATAAAACTAATTTTTATCTTTTGGCAGATGAAGAAAATTTTACAGACTCCTCTGAACAAGAAATGCACAACTTTTTTCGGCAAGCAGCAGTGAATCTTAAGGAAATAATTAAAATACCTGGAGTTTGGGATCCTTTTGTGGTGTGCTATGTGGATGTAAGAGCACATTTACATGTGTATTCTTAAATAGTTGCCTATGGTATATCAGAGCAAAATATATTCTGGTATTCGACTATTTGAAGTTCTGTTATAATTAGAGTATTATCACTCAGTACATTTTTATAAAAATCTAGTGTTCTCTGGTCTCCTCTACTTATGTAATTGATTAAACTAATTTTTACTTTCCATTGCAATGTAGGGCCAATGTAAAGTGCATGCACAGGATCATTTATTTAATTTCATTTGATGAACAGATTGCACAATCTTTGTTCATGATAATGACACAGGAATTAAGAGCATGACTTGATTTCT
Organism: Gavialis gangeticus; assembly: GCF_001723915.1. NCBI lineage: Eukaryota > Metazoa > Chordata > Crocodylia > Gavialidae > Gavialis > Gavialis gangeticus. Next base: position 171,178,869 of record NW_017729022.1, on the reverse strand, counting down.
ACTCCCCCATCTGTGTGCAAAAATGGAACAATCCCCTTTTAATTGTCAAAGGGTAGGCACCCTTTTCTGGCCATGGGCTGGAATGACCTACTCCAGGTTGGAGATGGACAGACACTAAGACCTTACTGCCACTATCATTTGTCTCCCTGGCAGCACAAGGAGAGGGTCTCATGCCAAATGCCACCAAAGTCCTGTTTCTGCAGGACAGCTCCAAAGGTTTTGCAGGCTGGGTCCAACCCATGGGCCATAGGTTGCTGATCCATGCTGTAATGGATCCCTGTATCAGGAAAAAAAATGGAATTCCTCAAAGTCTCTTTTCTGTTTACAAACTTTAAATACAGACCTAACCTTAGCATATCTCTTAGAGTGTTTCACTTATTATAAATGGAGGTTGCTAGCCTGCCCTGTGGTATTTTACCTGCTTCTGGAATCTCATTAGGAGAACTAACCTAGAGCAGAGCAGTCCTGTTCATTGAAAAGAAATACTGGAACAGTAACAGGAACTTTTTAATGTGTTAATATTGAGTTGCCTGTTTAAAGTATTTTTAGTGGTCTTTTAATGATTTCTGCATATTAATAATTTTCCCTGTATATAGCGGGAAGTAAATTGCATGTAACAGCAGCACTATTAATGGACATTAGACTTGTACAGAAACATGCTAACATATTTCTGTTTTAGTCAGGAAATACCTGATGATGCTGGGTACACAGTATTGTTTACTGCAAAATAATCAAGAATTTGCTGCATTGTAAATTCTAAAATGCTTCACTATGTTTTTCCTCAGTTTTCTTTGGGCCTTATTCCATTGATTAACAAAATACTCCAATTCTTATTTGTTGATTCTAGTAGGGTTTGGTCTGAGACTTTTAGAGATACAAAAACATCTGAGGGTGAGGTGGTTTGGAAGCAAACAGAATTTATACTTAGAGATGGCCTCTTCACAAAGAAGTTTGCAGCTTCACCTTTTATACTTTCATTATAGGGGACATCGATGTCCACAGTTATTACGGTTGTTAGGAACTTTCATAAATACTAACATTAGGAAACAAGTATGGAATTCCTCAAAGTCCCTCTTCTATTTACAGGTCTTAAAGTTTAAGACAGATATCAAACTCATATGCACCCATAGGCTGCAAGGCTGCTTGTGGGGCAGATCTGGACCTAGCAGGTCATGTAGATTAACACAGTGGTTGTCAACCGGGGATATGTGTACCCCTAGGGGTTCTTGAAAAGATCATAGTGGTGGGCATGTGCCCCCCCCATTGTGTGCATGGGGTAGTGGTGGTTGCCGCTGTGCGCTGGGCTTTGCATGCTGCTGCAGCTGCCCCAGGAGCAATACAACACCATGTGCTTGTTGCTGCTGGGCTGTACTGCACCCTGTGCCCACCTGGTGGTGGAACGCAGGTGGCATCACACTGTTCCTGGGGTAGCTGCAGCAGCATGCAAAGCCCAGTGCGCAGTGGCAGCCACCTCCATCCACGCACAGATTGGGGGGGGGACACACACATGCCCCCTAGGCCTCCACTGGGGTGCGCAGAGCGGTGGGAGCCCCCCCCCCCATGCCCCTAGATGAGCCTCCTGGGCTCCATTTGTCCCATGACTCAGCCTGGCTGGGGCCCCATTCACTCCAGCCTGTGCCCCTATCTGTGCCTCACTCCTGCCTTCACCCTGGGGGCCTCAATCTGTGCCCTGCCCCCCCAGCCCTTTCCCTTCCCCCACAGACTTACCTGCTGGGGGGGTGTACATGCACACATGTCTACTGAGCCCCCTCCCCCCAAAAATAATTTTAAGATAAAGGGGTACATGAGCTGAAACTTTGAGATAGAAGGGGCACACTTGTTAAAAAAAGGTTGAAAACCCCTGAATTAACACAACTGCCTCTCAGTCCCCATTGTCCCCTCCCCACATCCTCCCTGCTGCCAACATATGTCCCCTGCAGGACTCTAGCTGAGAATTTGGTGGCAGGTTCAGTCTCGTTCCTGAATTCCCAGCCCCTCTGGGAGCCCTGTGGATGGGATGAATTGGCTCTGTGGGTCTTATATTTGACACTATGACTTAAGAATATGCTATTTTGTATAATAATAGCAACAATTTTAAATAATAGCAGTTGTAAATATTTGGTTATTTATTTGATAAACACCAGCAATATGATCATCTCATCTTTTCCATAGCTGTTGGAATTTTATGGAGATTATGATGAAGCGCGGGAAGTCTTAACTGAATATGCCTACAACTCCAAGTTTCCTCCCAATCCCAATGCTCATGTGTACCTCTATCATTTCCTAAAGAGACGGGGTGAATCCAAAAAATCACTGGTATCTGTTCTTAAGGTAAGTGATTAAGGCAACTTAAATTTGTTAAATTTGGTCGCTGAATTAGAAGACTATAAATTAAAAAAAAAAATTTTTTTTAAAGGTTTGTGTTTTACGCTAATGACTTGTCTCAGCTGTTACACATCATGTTTAAACAACTTGATTTTGGATAGAAGGATCAAGTTCTACAGTCAAAATATTGTAAACCAACTTTATCACCTCATATCATTTAGCAAATGATGTGAACATTTCAAAATACCATACTTACTCAAATCCAAGACGAGGTTTCCCCCCAATCAGCATGGGGGAAAGAGCCCTGAGTTTTCGATTTTGCATACAAAGCATGGGGGGAGGGCACTGCAGCTCTGACTCTGGCTCTGAGCCCACATTGGGGCCAGAGTCATACCCACAGCAGCCACCCTCTCCCCTTACTGTCAGGCACAGCTTGGCTCTGGCTTGGGCTGGGTTCCCTCCCAGGCACAGAGAACATGGAAACTCCTGTTGCCTGCCTGGCCAGTCAGCAGCATGGACACTGCTGCATGGTCCATCAGGGCTGCTCTTTCACATGCTGTGTTCTGGGAGGAAACAAAGCCCAAGCAGCATCTGACACTAAGTGTGTGTATATGGAGGGGGTGGGGGTTGGAGAGGGGAAGGGTCAGAGACTATATGGGGAGCTGCGGGGTGGGCAGAGACTATGAGGAGTGGTAGGAGGGAAAGGGCAGAGATTGGGGGTAGTGGCAGGGAGGGGCAGAGACTATATGGGGAGCTGGGAGTGGGGAGAAGCCAGTGGTAGGGCAGGAAGGCTGGGTGGGGGCAGATGGCAAGGGGTCAGAC
>NW_017729022.1:171167449-171170722 GCF_001723915.1 Gavialis gangeticus | reverse complement strand
CAGAGACTATATGGGGAGCTGCGGGGTGGGCAGAGACTATGAGGAGTGGTAGGAGGGAAAGGGCAGAGATTGGGGGTAGTGGCAGGGAGGGGCAGAGACTATATGGGGAGCTGGGAGTGGGGAGAAGCCAGTGGTAGGGCAGGAAGGCTGGGTGGGGGCAGATGGCAAGGGGGCCCCTGACCCTCCCACTCCCACTCCTCAGCCACCCAGTCCCCCCTAGCCACTGCTTTCTCTGCTGTAGCAGTTGGGGGTAGAGGGGGGAGATGCAAGACAACCCTCCAATAATTATAATCTATACATGGAAAATGATAACAAATTTATCATTTTTACATGTATATAATATAATTATTTGTGTGGTGGGGTCATCTTATATTAGATTTGACTAAATGCAGTAAATCCTCAGATTCCGCCCCCCCTCCCCCCCCTGTATTATAGCTCAAGGTACATTTGCATTTACTCACACTTTCAGGAAATTTCTGCACTTAGCTGTTTTGGGAAAGGAGTTCTGGATGTTTCATTTAATGTATGTCATGGTAGTGTTTAATGTATTGTCACAATACTCAATGCATTGGTGATGTGTAGGGTGTGCATGCGGGTACATGTGCCCTTGCTGAACGTGGTGGTGCACCCCCTGCAAAAAGGCGCCGCCAGCGGTGTCTGTGGGTGGTTGGCAACCACTGTGGCAGCTCTCCACTTGCCTCCACCATGCTTCCACCACCAACAGTGTCGCTGCCTACGGCAGCTTGCTATGTCCCCCCAGCCTTCAGGGGCACACAGCTTTCATGCATTAATGTATGTCTGTTTGGCAGTATCTTTTATTGTATCATTTATATAGCTGGAAAAAGTGTTAGACAAGCTTTTGGGCACAAAATGTCCTTCCTAAGATCTGGAAAGAAGCAGATACAGGCTAGGCTAAGCTAAATGCTAGGTAAAACAATGTTCTTTGCGTAACTATTACGTAATTTGAAGGCAGCTGCTTAGAAAAGGGGAAGAGGGCAGTAAACCTGCAAAACAGCAAAGAAGAGGTATTGGAAGTAGCTACAAACAAAGTAAAAGGCAGTTGAAATGGATAAGCCAATTATGTAAAACAAGGGTGTCAAGTATATGGTCTGCAAGTCAGATTTGGCCCATGGAGCTGCTCCTTTTAGGCTGCTGCGCTGTCAATAGGCCAGGGAATTTGTGGGTGTGGCTAGTGGTTGCTGCAGAATCCAGGGCATTGGGACTGTGATAGATATAGTTCTCAGCAGCAGGGCCCACATGTCTCCGCCATGGTTAGCAGCTGAAGTTACCATGATTGCTGCAACTGCAGGTGCCACCATTAGCCTGTGGATCTGGCCCACCAAGGAGCTCCATAGTCTGGATCCCACCCAGGGCACAGGGTGAGTTTGACACGCTGATGTAAAAGAATAAAACTATTCAAAATGGAGGAGTCATAACCTGAATGTCTGTCAGAAGTACTGTAAGATCTTATGTGGTCAGGCTTTTTCTGGGTAAGGTTAAGTTTAAGGGAATTGTTTTATCATTTACTATGTTATTTTAACATTTTATCTCTTTGTATGACGTATTTTGTTCTTACTGCAGTTCATTCTGAACCGTTTTTGGAAAGGACAGTACAGAAATCAAATAAACAGTTGTTTGTGGGCCCCAGAGGTTAGCAGAAGGGGGCAGGTAAATTCTCCCAAATACATTGTTGGTTCAATAAAAGATAGTCTCATACAAATGTTACTTTTCACATGTTTTCTGAACCATCACTACTACAGCAATGCTGTGACCCTACTGCAGTCATGGCTTGCAATTATTCAAGCTGTCTGCATAGTTACAAATTTGGTTTTCAGGAGTTCAGCTTTTAAAATTACTTTTATGTGTACTATCTGACATTCTTGGGGGTTACCCCCACATTTAACTATGTAATTTATTTTCTGAAAGGTAGAGTACCTGCTATTGTACATTCAGAGTAGCTGGGAAAAGGAAATCAATATATTTCTGGTAGTATCTGCATACTAATGTGAAGCAATAAACTCCAGAAGTTATTGGTCCAGAGTTTATTGCTCTGGGCATGCCATTTGCACATGAGCCTGAGGCTACAGCATGCTGAGCTGAGTCAGAGCAGCCCTTGCTGGCAGGAGGCCCTGGGTCAGGCCTGGGGATGCCCCCCCAGACTCCAGGTGCTGTGAAGGGGGTTGGCTGGGACAGAAGAGTGTTTCAGTGCCCCAGCTAGCTGGGGCAGTGTCCACATGTATGCTGCTGCAGAGTAAAAAACAAACAAACAAGTACTATCTTGCTGCAGAGTGAATTAGCTTACTCCAGGCTAATAGGGGTGTACATGTAGATGCACAACATTTACTGCACAGCTAATTAGTTTACTGTGCAGCAAACATCTCATCTAGACGTGCCTATAGTATTCTAAGTAGGACTGAAAAAGTCATCAGTTTTTCTTTTCAAGGCAACTGAGAATGAAAACTAGGTATCCGTTTGCAAGTAGGAAAGGAATATTGTGTGCAGGTGCTGACAGTCAACAGCACGCACACGTACAATTTTTTCTGTTTGTTTGCATATTTTATAGATTGCCTTACTTTTAGGCCCTAGTCCAGCAAAGCGCTTCAGTTTGTGTGTGAGGATAAGGGTGTGCTTAAGTGCTTTGTTGCATTGCAGCCTTATTGTGAGAATATAAATATCTTTTTTTGCTGTCCGGAGAACTGTCCTCTTCCTTGGTTGCTTTCTCTCCCATTTCAGGCCTTCATATCGAATTCAGTAAGTCTAATTTATACCAGTGGTTTTCAACTTTTTTTTTTTTTAGATTCAAGGCATCTGTCCATATCTTTTCTGAATTTAGTGGCTCACTGACTGAAAACCATTGTGATAGAGGAACACAAAAGAAACAGCTTTGCTTTTTTTTAACTAGTTTAGATTTCAAGTTAGTTGTGTTTCTTAATGAAAATACATTTTCAAATTACATTTTAATATTTTTAGAAAAGGTTTATTACCTAAAAATTGCTTTTAAAATGAATTGTGCAGAGCAAGCCTGGGCTGCTCTGCTTCTTCCCAGCTTCCCTTACAAATCAAGTCTTCCTGTCCCACTTGTGTTTGGCCCAGGCAAAGCCATAGCACAGCGCAGCTCTGTAGATCAGTCTCGAACACCGTCCAGGTTTGCCTCCATAGGCTGGAGGAGCAGTTGTCACTCTGGTGGGAACAGTCCTTGTAAAAGATGTCAGCAAGGCCTAACGGGGCAACCACTAGATTCCACCTTTTTTGCGGGGGGGGGTGGGTGGGAGG
>NW_017729022.1:171158415-171167116 GCF_001723915.1 Gavialis gangeticus | reverse complement strand
ACTTAACTTTGTGAATAGCTTAACTTTGAGACCTGCCTGTGGAACGCACATGCCCCTCATTGCATTTTGCAGCTGGTCAAACTGCAAAGCAGGGAGTGTTCTTTATCCTGCTTTCTAGTTCACATGCCCTGGCACAGGGAGGTCATCAGACTAGTGCCCTGCTCCCTGACAAACATTCTCATCCCCTCCCCATCCCACCCGTGGTCCTGTCTGTTCTGCTGTGTAGGTGTGTGTACTTAGGCCAGTGTTTCTCAACTAGGGTGCTTTGGGGTGCCCATGAGATCCTTTGAAGCATGTCCCAGTGTGAGGAGATAAGCAAGGTGCAAGGAGATAAGCAGATCAGCTAAGTAAATAAGCATAGGGTCAGGCTTGTCCCCTATCCCCACTCCCTGGTCCCATTGTAATATGAACAGCGGTTTTTGAAAGTAGGTTCTTCAATTCACAAGTGATGGAAGGGTGCTTTGAGTTCAAACAGGTCGAGAACCACTGATCTAGGTCGTCCCAGGTATCCTGAGGAAGACTTCTATGGCTCTTTGCACCCTAGGTTGTGATTGCATAAAAGGCAGCCTATCAAAAAGTTGCATTCTTTAAATAAATAAATAATGTCTGTCTTTACAACAAAAAGACTGGCAGAACGGAAACATGGAACAAATTCCTGCAGTCTGATTTCCTCTGCATGGTGTGAGCTGCTTGTGTCCGCTCTTGCTGCAGCCACTTCCGCTTCTGTTCCCACATGCATGTTTTTGCATGTACCGCCTAAAAACCAAGGCAGTTCTACCTGGTGGCAGTAGCATCTGCTGCTACCATCACTGGGTATAACTGCTGTACATGCCTCAGTTCTCAGGAGGCACATCAGAGCTGAACCAGGAAGGGCTGCAACAGAAGCAGTGCACCTGCTTGCATAATATAATACAGGCAAACTGCACCTTTCTTCTGCAGCTGCTTCTCAGTTTGATTGCAGCATGCCTCCTGAGAACAGGTGTGCAGGGCTGTTTCACCCTGCAGTGGCAGTGTCATGGCATTCCTGGCAGGTTCTTGGGACACCCTGGTTGAGAACTACCACCATCTGTATTTCATATAGTCTGTAACCATGAGCCCTTGTATGCTGCCTTATTTTAGTCCTACATACTGTCTATACCTCTGGATAGCTTCACAGCACAACTTACTGAAAAAACTAGGTAATTCTCTTATTTTCAGTCTTTAGTTTATACCAGTTGTTAAGGAAGGGGTTGTCTACAAGAGATTTGTAGGACAGAAATGCAAAAATGTGTTGTTTAGTTTTAACTTTTTAAAGAGAGCAAATGTTGTTTTTTTTCCACGTATTGAGTAATGACTCTGCCTAGTATTTAGCATACGTCTTATGTTTTCACTGAATTTTGGGGCTAAGCTATGATAAATTATCCTTTTAACGCTGTCCATTGGTGGTTCTCTGCACTAAGCTAACTGAATTCTCTTTGGGCTATATATTAAATTGATTAACCCTTTGCTTTGTCTGTTTTTCAGTAACTTTTTGCTCATCAACCCTTACAATCGTTTTAGCCACCTGATGGCAGCAAAACACCCTTATTAAAGCAGATTTTTTTTTACCGCAGCTTCTTTGGTTTATGCATGGTAATTTGTAACTTTTATGCACCAAACATTCTTAAATACACCTCCATCCTTACTATATCATTGTAGTTTCCTCTCATCCAAGAGTTTGGGATTAATTAGCAGTCTTATACATTAACTTCTTTTTACAAGTTAAATGCAAAGCAGTGGGATGAGTTTTCCTAAGTAGAAAGATTTTTCTGTGGCATAATTGGAGAAAAATTACTATATGGTAACCAGGAAGGCTCTTTATTCTTTCACTATATAGGTGAAATGTTTTAGTTTATATCATTTGAAAATTTTACCAGTAGTGCATGCATATGCAACATACATACCACAATATTTACAATGTACTTAGTGTTTAAAAATCTATTTGTCTCAGTTATTTTAAAAAAGGTATATTCAAATTTTACAGATGGGCAAGTAAGCACAGAGGTGAAATCCTGGATCTGTTGCTTTCTGTGGCACAATGCCATGAGTTCATCCAGAACTTAATTAACTTAAGGGCTCACAGTCAGTGTGACTAGTTTCTACGGCCTAAACAGGCTGCTCTTTCCAGTTCCCCGCTCTAACTGTTAGATGATGCGACCACCTCTTATTCATAATGCCCCTAGGAGGCAGGTGATGTAGAACCACTGTATAACTAAGTGATGGGTTGGTAAAGTGAAGTTACTAGTCCAGAGTCCTGTATGTAGTCAGTGACCATTCTGTGTGCTTTGTTACAGGCTCTGAAAGTCATGTATGTTCACTAGGTTTTCAAGGTCTTGAGGGCCATGAAATTAGCTAACAGAGTGAGTACTGTGTATTATAATGAAGTACAATACTTGGATTATTTCCACATATTGGTTTTTTTTAAACAAAACACTACATTTTTCTGTAGTCTGATTGGAATATGGGCTAGGCAAAAAATATACCATTTAAAGTCACCAGTTGGATAAGCAGGCAATGCATCTAGTTCTCTCCCAGATCGCTGGATAATTATTCTTTTTGGTTCTAATAGATGTCTTCACTCCAGGGCTTCAGAAAAATATTGCTTTGCCTCTGCTTGGCTTCATTTGTTGTGTCAACTCAATAATACATGGTCACTGGTTGTTAATGAATCTTGCAGTACACATTCTAAGGAAAATCTGACTTGGACAGTTCTAATGGAAAAAACTGTGTGGCGCTTATAGCATTGAGGAGACCTGAAGGAAGGGCACAACAAATGGAAATAATGAATACGAACAGCTATGTTGTGCCTGCCCTTTTTGGGTGTATGTAAGGAGGGAGAGGTACGAGGAACACATTTTGTACTTAGCTATGGGTGCACTTTTCAAGTCCACTGCCGCCCTTGCGTAAACTATTTTACTTAGAAACTCCAAAGAGACAAGGGTAGCAGAAAATGGGGACTTTAGCTCAGCTCCCATTGTGCCGGTCTGTGGAATTAGGTTTCTCCCAAAGGAGTACACTATGTTTAAGGGTGCATGGGATTCTCCTTGGACTGCTTCTGGTTTGTTCTTGCAGAGGGTGCCATGCTTATCTGAACTACCATTATAGGAAGTGTCCCTAAGTATTAATTGTTTGTTGTTTTGTATGAATAAATTAAAGCACCCAGTCACTTAGAAGTGTACATTACTAAAATCTTCGTAAAGTGTATGCGTCTCCTTGATTAAATATTTCAAATTCTATAATGAAACTCTTTTCCTTTTCAGATTTTGCACAAGACTGTTCCCTCTCATGAACTAATGTTAGAATTTTATACCATGCTTACAAAATCAAGTAAGTTTTTTAATGTCCTTTTTCCTTTCTTTAAGTTTTATTAAAGTAAGGGGAAGGCATTCCTGAATACTTCCATTAGCTTCTTCCTTTGTAAATAATTCAGGGGTGGTGCTATGTAGCTTTTCTTTTTAATTGTTTCTTTTTTTAATTATGAGGTCAGAAGAGAATAGAAGATTTAGAGGGAGATGTTTCAAAACTTTGTGAAGACATTCACTATAAATACATCTGGAGAGACTTGACTGGCACTTACTGTCATAGAACACAGGCCCCATGGCCAGGGTCTCAATAATGACTAGTAATTTGGGTGTCTGTTTTTGTAGAGGGGTCTCTAATTTATCAGGAATACTTCATTTATCGTACTCTGTATTTATACAGTCTGTATTGCATACATCAGAGAACAGAATACACATTTCCCCAAAATGGCTTTTGCCTTTCAAGCTACCTGAACATGGTCTCCCGAATCTAACACAAGTCACTTGCAGTTAAAGTCAAATTCTTTCTTGACTTGATTCTCCCAGATGCAGTGCATAACAACAGGCAGGTAGATGGTTGAGGGCTTTTTAATTCTAAGTTGCTTTTCTCCTCCTCCTCTTCCTCCTCTCTTCCTACCTCAGCTTTGTTTATACTTTCTCTTGAAACTGAGATGTCTCGTTTATTGTCATACAAATGGCAGGTTTGGAAAAATCCATTTATCTGATTTTTTTTGTATCAATCAGAGTTTGATCGGAACTGCTGCTCTGATAACTTAGTAGTCTTGCTTAAAAATTGACAGCTGGCTATTGCATAGCACTGAAGAAGGAATTCCTGTCTCATCATCACACCTAGGATGACTAATTAAGGAACTAAGCAAAGACATTGCTTCTTATTGAGTTAAGTAAATCAAGGACCTAATCCCCCACAGTTTGGAGCACTCTCAAGGACAGTCTAGACCTGAAGGGGGGCAGTAGAGTGCTAGATGTTGAGGGTATAATGCACCCTGTACAAGGTGATTGTCATCAGGCAGATGGGACCATATGGTCAAAGATTTTGTTGAATTCCAGTGCTGAAACTCACTGATTTCATTGGGACTGGGATGAGGGTTTACTAGATACAGAGTAGAAAGATTTGCACTTTCAAGTTAGTGGGCTATGGGATCTCCCTCTCTGCTAAGATTTATTTACATGCTGTTGTATATACGTGTATTGTAAAAGGAGAACATGGTTTTCTCAATAGCATGTTCTTTTTAAATGGCACAAGTAAGATTAACATTGCAGCCAGAGGGCTAGTGTGGCTATAAGGGAAAAATGTTGTTCTGCATAAACAGTCATAATTGTTGGTTGACTACTTGGATTAGCCTGAAAGTCCTAAAAGAAAACTTTGTGGCCTGTAAGGGAGATTTTTTTAATGGACTTGTATTTCTGTGTGTCTGGCTTTGCCGAGACTTGAAACAACCAAGATGCAATGTGTTCATTCTGCCAGGGAGAGCTAGAGGAACTTTGGTAACAGCCTCTGCTGACACCTGGTCATTATTGTGGCCATCATTGAGGCAGTTATTGTAAGGTGTGTGAACCTGTTTCTGCTGGACAGCTTGTTCTGTAGTCTCTTGAGTCAGCAGTCCATGACAGGTTTGAAGTAAGAACAAATTGCTGACCCACCCAGCATAATCTCTGATCTGAAAACTGGGCACATCTTTCCTTGCCTATTAGGAGTTGGAGGGAGAATTAAGCTTAGAATTGGCAACAGAGCATCACACTGGCCAGTGGAATGAAAGCCAATTAGATCTTCCTTCCTGCTTGCTGTACTCGTGAAGTTAGAACTAATCTTCTTTTTCCTCCTTCTTGCAGAAAAAAGAAAAAAACGTCGATTGGGGCTGGAGGTTATTTTTGAAGTTCTGGATTTTGCTGGCTGGAAGGAAAATGTAAAGGCTTGGAGTTGTTTAGCAGAACAGATTAAACAGATCCTGGAGAAGTAAGTCCAGTACCCCCTTTGCTATAGTTGAATTAAGGGAATTGAAAGTTGTCAGCTAGACCAATGTGGAAATGTCCTTTAATTTCTGTCCTTTGACAAAATTGTCATTGAGAAGACAGACCCTCAGTTCAGTGGCTGTGCTCAGCTAGCCTCAAGCCTTTAGAACTTTCTTTTTAAAGAATGTTTAAAGAAATATTTACGATAGTCTACTGTAGTAGCAGGCCACAGAGGTATCACTTGAAAGATGCAGCTTTTGAAACCTGTAAAACATTGTATTCTTTTAAATGTGCTGATTGTTGGTTGGGTTAGACATTTCCCTCTGACTATCCCAGAGGGCAGTTGACTACAACTCCAGAGGGACCTGTATCCAGGGTATTCAGCCCCCTGGCCAAGAGGTCACTGTGGTGAGCAGATTTCAAGAGAGTAGTTAATGGAATCAATCAAATAAGGTGATTCTACTCTCTTTGCTACTGTACATAATTGTACTGTACATACTGCAAGCCACATAATTCTAGAGGTGCACCGATACATCAGTCCATATCGTATCGGCACTGATAAAAGGAAAGTTGACACTATCAGCAATTGGCTTTTTTTTGGCTGACGTGGTTGGTAATGTCATTAATGCCCCACGCATGCACGCAACCAGGAACACAGCCTGGCAGCTTGGAGAGCAGTGTTTGGCTAGTAAGTCTGTGGAGGGGAAAGGGGGTGGCTGGGAGACATCAAGGCCCCCATGGTAAAAAAGTGGGGCTGGGCCTGGGGCAGGCGCTGCTCAGCCAGGGTGGGGCATGGGGTGGAGCCTCTGTGGGGGGAGTGGCTCCCACTGCTGTGCGCACGACGGGGGGAGGAGGGGCATGTACCCCCTCGATCTGTGCACGGGTCGAATGTGGGCTGCCACTGCACACTTGGGGCTAGAGGCTGTGCCAGGTTCTTGTTGGGGGGGGGGGGCCTGGGCCTGGGTTGTGTTTGGAGCAGGTGGCAGCAGCGCTGGGAAGGGAGCTACAGGGGGGGATATGGTGAATTTTGGGGTGACTGTAGGCCCCCCGTAGCTCCCCTTCCCAGCACCACTGTCTCCCAGCCTTAGCACAGCCCTGGCCCAGCCCCTGCTGGGAAGAGCCTGGTGCAGGCCTTGCCCTGAGTGGGCAGCCTGCCCTTGCCGTGCGCACAGATCCAGGGGGCATATGCCCCTTAGGCTTCCCCTGGGGTGCGCACAGCGGCAGGAACCACCCTCCTGACCTCTGGACAAGCTTCTGGCTCTGCCCCACGCCCTTCCCCTCCCTGGCTGTGCAGCACCTGCCCCAGCCCTACTCCCTCCCTCACTGTGGGGGGCCTCCAGATGCCATTCTCCAAGCTGTCAGGCTGCATAGTGGCAGTCGGATTGGTATTGGCCGATATGACTGGTCAGTAATTGGTCATCAATATAAGCCCAAAAAATCTTTATTGGTGTACCCCTACATAATTCAGTCATTCATGATTTTTACCAAGCTTGTCAACAGCTTCCTTTGATACAGCTTGTATTCTTTGTAGGTTTTTTAAAGGTGATTTCTAAATTCAGCTTAAATACCTCTTGAATAACAAGTTGTTTAGGATAGGGGTTAGGTCTTACTAAATAGAATTCCTAGTAAACTTAGTGCTTTTTTAGGAAAATTTGAATATTACGTAGAACTGGTTAAAACAGCTTTTAGTGTTGACTAGTTTTGCCTTGAGAGATTAGTCAACTTTGCTAGTCTCATAGCATATAAGAAGCTTTGGTGTGGTTTTGATCCAGAAATAATCTGTTAAGATGTGTGCTGTCTTGGTGACTTGTGAAACCTATTAAAAAGGCTATCTTAGCCTGCTGGCTTCTTTTATGAACCAGCCACAGAAAATGTTGAAATGAATTAGGTGCCCACTTCTACTGGAAGATCACCTCCTTAGAGCAACTTGTTTGTCAGTGTCTAATTAACTGCTGCTGAAAAAATATCACTTAAATTCATCCCCTGTAACTTCAGTGTCTATTAATTTACAAATTCAAAATCAATACTAATACGCAGTTTTTTTAAAGTGAACCAATGGGCAATCAAAATGGCACTTCTTACATAAAATATTTCATTCTTATTTCAGGTAGGCTGTGCCAGCATGCACTCTAACTGCAATTAAGCTGCACTTTAGATCATGAGTTTTCTTAAGTGGCATGACCAGCAAACCAAAAGGGGTAACTGCAGGCAGCAGGATGTTGACAGCTGTCAAACATGTAACATGAACATGCCATATCTTTGGTGTTCTTTTTGGGAATGTGTGAAATACACAGCACAGAGAACAATGCTTGTATGATTTAACTTTAAAAACAAATAAATTAATGCCTTCCCACTCTCTTTGAGATCAGCTGTAACTTATTTGTCTTTTTCCAGCTCTAACAAGCACCTTGACTGGGTAAAGGAGGAATGGAACTCCAGAAAGGACTGGTGGCCCGCCTTTCACTTTAGCCACTATTTGGCTAAAAGAAATTGGCAGGAAAATGAAAAACTTGCTTATGAAAAAGCATTGCTGGCTGGAATCTTATTAGGAAAAGGTAACTTTTAATTATTGTTCCTTTTCAGTGTATGAGAGAAATATTTTCTGGTTCAAGTTTTAATGGCAGGGTTTTTCTGATTTGTGTCCTGGAAGAAACTCATTCCCATCACCTTAAAGAAGATGGCTTGATTATGTAGGCTTGAATTCAAGAAAATCTCTAGTGTTAGGTATTTTGCCTGTGAGATTCAGTTCATATCTTGCTGGTCTAACTTCAGCAATAGTTCTAGCCTTTGCTTCAAGTAGTATTTTGTATATATTATATTAAATGTTCACTATAGAAAATGCATCAACAGTCCTTGGAGAAAAGACTCATTTTTTTACAAGTTCCCTCTCCCAAGTGAATGCCCCAATAGCTAGACTGTAGTGTCATACTGCTTCTCTTTGACCCAGTGAACTTTTAATACTTCTCTGCAAAATGAATCTGGTTCTGCTGGAGGTACTTAGTGTTCATAACTCCAAAGAGTCTAGGGCAGTCTTCTAGAAGGTGGGAGATGTAGGTTTGAATCCTTTCCAATTGAAAAAGGTAATAAACCCATATCTTCCATTTTCTGGGTCAGCGCTCCAATTGCTCATCTCTTGGATGAAGGATTAGATTTTCCTGAAACGTGTATATGTTTGCTTTGCACAGCTAAATAAACTCTTCTGTTGCTCTCTTACAATTTTAGGTCCTAATATACTGTATTTACCTGAGTCCAAGAGATTTTGAATTTAAAATAACCCTCCAATAACTAGATTCTATAAATGAAAAATGATAAAATTGTTATAATTTTCCATGCATAGAATCTAATTATTGGAGGATAGTCTTAAATTTGGTTCCTCCCCACTGCTGTGGTTGGGAAAGGAGGGATAAGAGGCT
>NW_017729022.1:171157482-171158281 GCF_001723915.1 Gavialis gangeticus | reverse complement strand
CCCCCCCCCCCCCGGTACTTGTCTCCCTCCCTGTACCTAACTGCTGCCTGCCCGAGCCTGTGGCTAATCCCTTCCTGCTTTCCATACACCCACCACCTCTCCCTCCACTTTTCCCCTGCCAGTTACCCTCTGTGGTGGCTTTGGTTCCCCCCCCCGCCCCAAACACAGGGTCTCCTCTGTGCCCCTCTTCTACTGCTGGAAGCCCCTCCCTGACTGCATGAGCTACCCTGTTCCAGGGCAGGGAGCCACTCAGTTCTGACGTTAGCCCTGTTTTATTCCCCTATGTTGACTGGGGGGTGGAGCGCATGGGAACCTATTTTTGGATTTGTATAAATATGGTATCTGGTGGATGTTACAAAAAGGTAAATTGTACAAATGCTCACATGTTGTTTGTCACTGTAGCTTGAGTGATGTGAATGGCCTATCTGAGTCTAAAGGTTTTGTTGATCCTTTCTGGGGTGGGTGATGATATACAACTTCAATACAAATAAAGGCGTAATAGAAGTGTTCTGTCAAGGAATCATTTGCACTCAGACTATTTTTCAGGATAAATAGTGGATCTTATAATCTTGTTTATTTTTTGTTTCAGATTGCAAATATTATAAATATGTTTTGCACCAGGGCTGCAAAGCCAAGAAGAAAAGGTTTCAGACACTGAAGAAATTTGTGAAGAAACACAATTCTGTGTATTTGAGAATATCTGCCTGTTCAGATTCTTCCACACACCTTTGATTTTATTTATTTATTTTTAACAAGATGTATTTTAGGACTTCTTTAAAAAAAAAAAAAAAAAAAAAAA
>NW_017729022.1:171155372-171157471 GCF_001723915.1 Gavialis gangeticus | reverse complement strand
AAAAAAAAAAAAAAAAAAAAAAAGGGTGCTAAATTAGTTTCCGAGTTTCTGAAAGGCTTTTCTTTAAAGATTCGTGTGAGACAGATTGTGAATCTCCATTGCTACCTCAGGATTTGACTTTCTGTGCATTGCTAGCCAGTCTTTGGTTTGTATTTTTATTTATAAATACAAGGAACATACGGTACATCTTTTGATATAGGAATCTGCTTTTTTAACGTTTGTATCTTGTTTGCTTGTGTCAGGTTTAATAAGCAAAGCTGCTGATTCCTTTTCAGAATCATTTAATAGCCAGTGTACTTGTAAGTCACCAATGATCAAGAGCAGTTGGCTTAAATAAGAGCAGGAGCAAGGCCATAATAGTTTGGCCACAACTGGAGTGTTCTGTGGCCATGTCTAAAATGTTCAGAGAACCCAGGATGTGATGGGAGGTGTGTACTCTGGCCCCTCTTAGCAGTTGGTTGAGCTTGGGTACACACACAGTGAGCACGTCTACACGTTCATTAATATGCCATAATCTTAGCATGTTAAGTTCAGTTCCTGTAATAACAGGTATTAACTTAATGCGCCATAATCAGTACTACTGCACGTTAACACAGATGAATGCTTTTGTGTGATGCTTAATGTGTATTGGACTAAAGCTATTGTGCGTTGGCATGGTTTTTGCCAGCCGCACTAACGTGCTGTACAATTAGTCCAAGGCACGTGAAGCGTCTCATGTAGATGTGCCCAGTGGAAACAAGTGGGGGGCTTGTTTCTTGGCATCAGTCCCAAGCTCAGCAGGGAAACTGTAGATGTGGCCTTAAATCCTATATTTCCAAATGTATCTTTCACCTCCTCTAACTTTTAAGACTGTCAGAAATGCTGTTTGAGAAATACTTGGACAAATAAGCAAGACAAAATGTTGCTAGTTCACATTTTAGAAACTCTTCCCCTGGAGTCAGCTGCTAAAATATTGTAGGATGGAAACTATGCTAATGATGGCTTATGATACACTGCAAAACACACTCAACTAGCTGCCAAACTGCTGGAGTGACTGAGTAGCAGACAGCTACCTAAAGTGTCTAGAAAATCAGGGTTGAGCCAAGAATGTGGAAAATAACTGAGTAACCCTGACTTAATTTTCTGTTGTGGAATATCTGTTGAATTAAAGTGCATTAGATGTAACTGTAGAGTTTGGCTTCCCCTCAACATGGTTGATATATGTAGCAAAAATAAAATAAATGTGATTTATTTCCCAGAACATAATCTTACAAATTGGCATGGACTGTGCAAACCTGCTACATTGCAGAAAATGGCTGCATGGTTGGAAAAGACTTACTAGTCACCACATTGCCTCAGCTGCTGGTGCAGTGGACCTAGGATTATGGACTTTTTTCCTCTTTGAGGAAATCCTCTTCACAGAGAGCAAGAAGTGCATCTGTATATGAATTCTCTTCTTAGCAGAAGAAACTTTTTAGTACCTGGTTGCCATTCTGGTCATGAAAAAGTTGAAACTTAGAATATTGCTATTTTTGAGACCTAAGTGTTACGGTGTGTGGTCACAAAACACTTAGAAGTTCACAATTTCCAAATATTTATGTATGTTTAAACTTAAGAAATTACTTATGTTTGTTATTAGAACTGCACTAGCAATTTGCAGTATATTTTTCCTATGTAACGGGGGGTTATATAAACATTGAGGTGAAATGAAGTAATTCTTTACCAACATGATAAATGAATAAGGCTAGAACAGGGATGACTAATCTCTGGCATGAGAGTCATGAGTGGTACAGGCAACCTCTGTGTGGTACATGGCAGGTCAGGGAAGGAAGGGGAAGGCAGCACAAAGCAGAGCAGCAGATTTGGACAGGGGAAGGGGGCTGGAGTGGCACCCAAGGATGGCATGGGGCTTTTATTTATGGCATGCCTGCTAAAAGGTCTAGGTAGAAATATTAACTTCATTATGATTTCAGCTTGTGTCTCTGCATTTGTCTGTTTGCTACTATCTCTCTCCTGTTTGTCAAGCTGCTACCTTTGCTTTGTTTAGTCTCCATTGAAAACGTATTTTTTCAAAGCTTATAAATTAACATTGTATAAAGGAAATTTAAAGAACTACAACC
>NW_017729022.1:171146070-171155361 GCF_001723915.1 Gavialis gangeticus | reverse complement strand
CATTGAGGTGAAATGAAGTAATTCTTTACCAACATGATAAATGAATAAGGCTAGAACAGGGATGACTAATCTCTGGCATGAGAGTCATGAGTGGTACAGGCAACCTCTGTGTGGTACATGGCAGGTCAGGGAAGGAAGGGGAAGGCAGCACAAAGCAGAGCAGCAGATTTGGACAGGGGAAGGGGGCTGGAGTGGCACCCAAGGATGGCATGGGGCTTTTATTTATGGCATGCCTGCTAAAAGGTCTAGGTAGAAATATTAACTTCATTATGATTTCAGCTTGTGTCTCTGCATTTGTCTGTTTGCTACTATCTCTCTCCTGTTTGTCAAGCTGCTACCTTTGCTTTGTTTAGTCTCCATTGAAAACGTATTTTTTCAAAGCTTATAAATTAACATTGTATAAAGGAAATTTAAAGAACTACAACCATACTTCAGTGCTTCCATCTTCTAACCATCTGTCTGCTAAATTGTAAATTCTCTGAGATTGGGAGGGCCTGTCTTTGTTTTTGGCATTTTGATACAGTTCTGAGCACCAACCAAGTAATGACGCACTAAATTTCTGAGCCGATTACTGATACGATGGTTCTACTTTTTTTTTAATTGCTTTCCATAACAAGAACCACCTTTTCTCCATTTATTGTGTGCAACATAGTGGCAAACAGCAAGGTATACTATGTTTGGGCAAGTTGCATTCAGACAGTACTCACATGGTTGTGATTTTTTTTCTTTTGGTCAAAAAAAAAAAAAAGTCTAAAAGTCTTTGAGGCAGTGGAGGCACAGATTTGTTTAATATGGTACTCTGATTTATTGTGTCCTCTCAGCACCCAGTATTCACATTCTCTCTCTCTCTCTCCAGACTTGAATAAAGCCATTAGCCCTATTCAAAGAAGCAATGAGGAATGCTTGTTGTCTACAAGCTGAGGTATCGAGTAACTCAGTAGTTGCAATTTTCTACATGGCTGACTCTGTAGCATCTGAATTTGTTAATCTGGAAGCAGTGTTCTGTTTGTAAGTGGATCTTGAAGAGATGGTCTTGAATTTAAATGCTCTTGCCCTTTAGAAGAAAAGAGAAGTATGGGAGTGGGGTATCTTACTGAGACTAACACAATATTCAAACAAAAGCCACAGACAACTCTGTCAAGGGCCTGAGTTTTAGAAATGGCTTGTGCTTGCATCAGCAAATCAAGCAATTAGATGTCTAAATATTTGCACCCCTAGTTCAGAGTGAATGCACAACTGAGAACAGTCGTTGCAGTGATTCATAAAGAAAGAAGGTTAAGTCAAGACTTCACAGAACGTTTAAACCTGCTCAAGGGGGTGGGGGTGGGGGGCAGGAGGGAGTTATTTCCTGGCAATGCTGAACCTTGCAGCTGTGCTCTTCCCAGTTTGCTAGAAGCCTAAACAAAGGAGGCACATTATAGGTAATGCCTATATGCTAATTCAATTAAAACTCTACAGGCTACTGCAACAAGCTGGTTACCAATTCAAATCTCCAAAATAAATAGTTTGCTGGAAAGGCTATGATTCTGTCGATCCTCATCACAGCTTAATTGTGTATCGCTGTCATTGTATGCTTCCATTTGTCATCTGTGCAGAAAAGAGCTCAGATAATTAGAAAATAACTTGTGCTCTTGCTCTGAAGTTCAAGCATGATAGTAGTGGACAGGATTTCTGAGTGGCCTTCAGTTCGTAAGGATTATAAAGTAGGTCTCTTCCCCACCCCCCATGAATATTACCATACCAAATTTGATCAATAGCATGTCACAGAGCAAAATATTTTCCAGATGAAACTGTGAGAAAGCTGTTGTGTGTCTTCTGTCTTCCTGTTCACTGCTCCCAGCATACTGACATCTGAGACAAATTGCCAGAAAGCCCAGTGTGCACTGAACCTAGCACCTCTACAGTGAGTTTGAGAACTAGGCTTCTAAGGCTAAGTACAGACAGTCAAAAAAAAAAAACAAAACAAAAAAACCCTGGGGCAAAAAACCTGAGGCTGAATTGATTCAGTCTTTGCAGATTAGTCTAAACTGCAAAGATTGAACCAATAAGCAAATTAACAGACATTTACTTTTGATTCAGGAAATGCAGCCACATGCCTGCAGTAGCTCAAGCCAGAAGCCAGGGCGCATTAGAGCACAGCTCTGGCATGTAGCCAGAATGTGCTGTGTGCTTGTTTCCTCTTTCTGTTGCCCCCAAGGTCCAGAATCACAACAGCAGGACTCTGCAGGGTTGCTCATCATTTCCTCTTCCTGCTTCCAGATGCCTCTGGGATTTGTAGTCCACAGTTGCAGGCTACACTAAGTAAGCAGGGCAGGGTAGCACAGCTTTGTACTCGGGGGAAGGGAAGTTTAACACCCCTCCCTAGCCCCAGACCCCACCAAGGGTTTGCTGGGGGAGGGGCAGTTAGTGAGCCAGCCCTCACTGCTCCAGCTAGGGAGCAGAGTGGCAGTGCCAGCCCTGATCTCTGGAGCAGACAGCACAGCCCAGCTCAGTGCTACAAAATGCTGGGGATTGTGATTTAACTTGAACCAGGAAGGGCTCTGGGACACAAGTTTCATAAACTGCTTTGACCTAAATCTGTTAAGTCTGGTACTACATTTAACCAGGTTTATCTTAAACCAGTTTCAGCCATTTTGAAACTCTTTTATGTGCAATGAACTTCTATTCTGTTACAGGTTTAAACCAGTTTCTGATCACTTAAACCAATTTGTGTAGCTTCTGTCCCTAGTACTGTCTCCAAAGGCTGCTGTCTACTGGTTTACACCAGGAAGAAAAAAATATGGAAAACTCCAATGAGGTTTATGAATCATCTTGGTATAATCTAGGCTCACAGACTAACATGTATTAATCGTAAACATATGGTGACTGCAGAAGATCACTACAGGGCATTAAGTTTATTTGGCTACATTATTGGTTCTTTTTTTTTTTTTAACCTTAATAAGTTCAGATTTCTTTTAACCATAACCCTAACTCAACTTTTGTTGGTGTTTGGGCATGACTATTATATTTCTGTAAGCATTTTTGTCTGTAAGTTATTGGGATATAAATTGAAAATTAAGTGAATCTTAAAAAGGAGGGAGGACTTTCTGGTCTATCCCTGAAGAAAAAGACCAAAGTTGATCAACATCTTTTTTAATTCAATAAAATGGTCAGGATAAGATTCCGGACACCAAGGTGCTCGGAAGATCACTTCTCCCCAGTGTTCGCACCCTGCTGCAACTGGCACAGCTAAGTTGGGCCAGCCACCTCTCAAGAATGTTTGACACTTGACTGCCAAAGAAAATCTCCTATGGCTAACTGTCAAATGAAGTACACTTTCGTGGCGCACAAAAGCGTTACAAGGACATCCTAAAGGTGTTCCTAAAGAGTTTTGGCACCAACCCAGAGTTGTGGGAGTAAATCGCTCGCAACCGTCCATCCTGGAGGTCCCAAATCCAGAATGCAGCATTGGCCTTTGAACAGCAATGCACGGCAGAAGCCATAAAGAAATGTGCGGCCAGGAAAACGAAAACCTCCTGTATCCAGCCCTCATCGCTCTCCTGCCCCTGCTGCAGCAGATTGTTCAAAGCAAAGATCGAACTTATAAGTTACCTATGTACTCGTGTGACCTAACCTCCACCCCCTTCTTCGTTCTCTTCCCTTTCCCTTTTTTCTCCTTTCCCTTCTTTCTCCTTTTGTCTTTTCTCTTTCCATTTTTCTTTCCTACTTCTTTTCTCTCTTCTTCCTTCCCTTCCCCCCCTGCTGGATGCAGTCGTCTTTGCCCACGAAGGATGAACAAAGCAGCAAAACAGCCAGTACAGGTTGCAAGTGATTGATTCATCTTCCTTCCCTGGTAACTTGCAGAGGTGCAGCATAAGTTGCCATGAAAGAGGAGAGGGGGCTGATCAGATTCTGTACATTTGGATCACCTACTGATTTGTCTAGTCTACAGACTCCACACATGATTTCTGAGTCTGTTTAAACTAGACTGCAGGAATTAGATCTGCAAGTGCTTGTGGGGGCATGAGAAATGTGTAGAGGGGAGGATTCTGCAATGTGACGTGTAAAATACCAGAGGAGAAGGCTGGAGGTTTCTACACTGCTCAAAAATAGTAAACTTTAGAGAGAGAGTGATGATCAAACGTTGAGCTCTGTGGCTGGCAGTTTCTAAAGCTCAGAGGATGAATAAGCCATACCTTAAAGAAGGCCAGAACTTGAATACATTTGGCCTCAGGAGATTTCCAGAGGAGAAAGTAAATGTTTGGCTGGACATTAACAGGAGCAGCTGCTCTGGTGTTTCCTTCTTTTGCCCAAACTATTTCCTTTGCTTCACCTTCTTGCTTCTGTGCCAAACAAGCCTGCTCATGGGGCATCCCCAGTGCCTGGACTATGGACCTCCTTTTCAGCCTCCTTTACACCTGGAATTCTGCTCTGCCTATGAGAAGTTTGGCTGCTGTGACCAGGAAAAAGACAACAGCATTGCAGCAAAATACTGGGAGATCATGGATTACATTAGTCCCCAGGGTCACAGGCTGTGTGGAAGGTATATCAAGGATATCCTATGTCAGGTAGGGCAGATGGTTTCAACCTGTGTGCCCACTATTGGTTTCTATTAGGAGGTGATCTATCTTTTATCACTTCTACATCTATGGTGCTGGGGGTAGGGGGTGGCAGTGGAGGAATATTGTTAATGGATAATAATTGATCCCAATGTGAACTAGATGTGACAGCTTGCACAAAATTGAGGCTAATATAAGTGCATGTAATAATGATTACTCTGATTGCAAGATCATTACCTATCAACCCCCTGATCAAATTAAAGAAGCTGCTGTTAGGAGAGACAATCCTAGCCCTTTTGTAACTAAAGCAACATTTAGAATAAGTTCAATATTGATGTTTGAATTCTGCTCATAAATACAGGGTAACTAGATGTCAAGTTATGCAGAACCAAATGAAAAGAGAATAGGAAGCTCAGTGTTTGTATTCCCAGGTCTCATGGAGGGTGTGTTTAGATTGTCTTGCTGCCTAGTGCTCTGTAAACGTTGTGGTTAGTAAAGTAGAACAAAATTAAACAACCAGCAGATTCATACAACCGAAATAAAATGAGGCTTCAGTTGCTGTGTTCCCTCTGTACTGTCTTCATCTGGCTCCTGGAAGTAGATGCTGTGCAGTGGCAAAATACTAAAGGCACAGCCCTTCCTGAGCTCCGGTCAGAACAATGTTTTATTATGGGCAGAAGGGACCTGACTTTTTTAACGACCTTGTTAGTTATGCAGGTCATGGTTTACTGTATGAATGCCAACATAAAACAGCCAAAACACACTTTTAGGCAGACACAAAAATTCTTCCAACTTTCAACTTCTTTAGACACAAAATATTGTCCATGTTTACCAGATACTTCCACTTCTATTGGAACATTGGCAAGATTCTGGAGTCACTTTGGAAAAAGCCAGTGTTTGGAAAAAGAAGACTAAACGCTTCATTGGTCACTTTTACAGCCAGCTAATCTGAAAAAAAAATGTGGATCATGGCAGAAACTCTCAGATTCACACTAATGACTGAGAGGCCCAGGGAGGATTTCCGGTATGTGACCATTAGAAAGCAAAGATACAGCAATAACAAAACTGCTGCACCTTTTTATTTTGATCAGATAAGCAGAGCTTAGTTTGAACTCATAATCCAGTTTTGGGAAAAAAAACCCATATACTGGCATATATTTTTTATAAGTATCCTGAGATCTTACAATGAACCTGATAGAATAGGATATATATCACAATAATAATAAATTAACTCTGTGATGAGCAGCAGCTTGTGATTGTTAAAGTTTTAATAGCCTGTTCTGCTTCCATTCAGATGGGGATAGGTGGGGTTCCTTAGTAAGAATTATTTGCTTATTGCATTAGCATAGTGAATGGGGAATGAGTAAATAATGAATTTATTTTCCTCAGTCACCTGTTATTTCCAGTACATTAACAGTAATGACAGATTCTCATTCCAGCAAGTAAAGGATGTCCTAATAATTCATAATGATTGTGTGAAATGTCAACACACAGACTTAGTGTTACACAAGTTTAAAAAGATGATGCTGAATAGTGACACTATCAGAATCTAGATTTGCAAGTGGTTGCTAACTAATAACTGCATGTAGTAAGACATCAGTGAGACTACTTACTGTTGCAAATACTACCTCTGGTGCTAAGTGTTTGAAGGTCAAAACTTAAGGAATAGGCAGAGAAGGAGAACATTATTATTTGCTCACATTTTTCAAGCAAATTAACTTAAGAATTAATTATAGCGAGAGTGATTCCTATGCTTTTTTATTACTAGCTTGCATTGCAAGGTTCTCCACTGAATTTTACTACAGGGGTATTCAGCAGCTGTTCTGCTATATAGTGGTCAACATATAAATATTTTTGGGAAGTCAGAATAGCAATGCCCTTGGAAACAAATGCATCCATTCTGTACTAGGGATAGTGGAATTCAAATGACGGGTCTGTTTTTACAGCTTTTCCCATTGGTACCAGGATGCTGATAAGAGTTGATATAAAGAGCTGTGCAGTGGAACTCATCAACAATCCATAATAAGACTTTTACAGGTCTTACAAAGCTCAGGAGCTATGCTGTGCATTCTCAAGCACCATTTCCTGACACCCTCTCTATACACTAATGATTTACAGATAGAGAGGACCATTGTAATAATGGTTGGCTTTGAATGCATTTTTCATCAAAGATTTCCATCTGTTACAGTCCAAATCACCTGCATTTGTCTTCATCATTTTAGTTGATGTTAAAAGAGAAGGTGTAATGCAGCTTGTTTCCATTGACTTGAAAAGAACTACTCTGACCTCAGCTGAAAGTTTGGGCCATCTTGGCTAACTACACTTATTTTAAATCTGTAGGACTATTAAGTCTGGTTATCACTGGGTGTAAATGGTTAGCTACGTAGAGATGTTGGCTTGGAAAGTGCATGTGAAGTCCATGCCAAGACTTGCCCTTAATAACTTTAAGCTAATGTTTTTCAGCCAGGGTGCCACGAGATCTTTTTAAGTGTGTTATGTGGTATTAGTACTGTTAGGTGGGCAAACAACCACACACAGTTCATGAGATAAACCCAGGGATGTCTTCAACTCCCTTTGCATTGTCCTACCCATGTGAGGGAAATGGGAACAGGTGACCAGCAAGTACAGAGAGACAGCTTGATGCAGTTAACGTGACACCTTTATGTCAGACGTTTAACCAACATGCTGGCTGTTGCTTGCATTCCTTACGAGACAGCCAATGTATGTGAAAAATGAATGGCTTAGGAAATAGCAAAAGCTATTACCTGAATGGCTGGGAAAGAACCTTCACTATTTAGAAGGTGTAATATGTTCACTACCAGACTCTAACATTGCAAGGGCTGCAGCTAGATCTTAACATTTAAAGATGCTGAGACCACCCTTAAAAAAGAACAAGTGCATTCCAATGGTCCAGCAGTTGCCATAGCTCTCAGACACCTAACTACTGTGGGACTGACTCTGGTCTCATGCACACCAACACAACCCAAAGAAAACTCTTTTCAAGTCAATGAAGTGTTGCCAGTGCAAAATTGAGGTGATGGCCAGTAAATGCTCAAATGCACAGAAGAGATCTCAACACTGAGTGGCAAACAGCTCTTTGGAGCCAGCTTCAGGAAAGTACTGGCTAAGAGAGTCATCTTTAGGTTTTACAGGGCCCAACATACAGTTGGCTTTATCCAGTTCCCCACCACATCCCAATGACATCTTGCTTGAGACCTTTCCTTAGTTTCTGGTGATCTCCACCTAATCTCATATTTTGTGAGATCTCGTCCTGCAACCTAAATTTTATACGTACATGTATGTGTGTGCACTGACCAGAGCCAGCTGGGGTTATGTCACAGAGGGTGGAGTCCGTAGGCACTCCTGAGGCCCATCCAGTTGTTATTTGCTCACATCAGGGCCTCCCACTTGCAGGTGCCTTTTAACAGAACAAGACTGGACAGAGACCTCTGTTGCCTTGGTTTTCATTGTATTGAGGACAATAAGAGCCCATTGCTGCCCTTCAGTGTTTTTGGAGGGCCCTAAACTGCAGATCTGCCATGATTTTGTAGCTTGAGGCATAACACAGGCCACAGGACTCTGCCCCACCATATCGCACTGCAGATTTCTGTTCCACAGTGCCTTTTTGGCAGGAGTGAAGTAGGAGTGTCAGAATGAGGCAAGAGGATCAGTTGTTGTGCAGATCTGTAGCCCTAAACCCATATACATAGGACCATATGTGTGGTCCAAGAGGTCTAGTATTGGTAGTGGGGAAACTGTGTAGCTATTCCATGCAAAAGGTACTGGGGTATAGGACTTCTTTCTAATCTCTCACCCATATGCTGCTGAGGTGATAGGTTTCTATTTGTTTTATGTGCTGTTTTAGTCCAATAACATGGGCAGCTGACATGGGGCTTTTCTGCTGAGAGGCAGTGACATCCATGCTATGGTTCTACCCTAGTATAAGCAATGAAACATCTTTATTAGAATAAAGTTTAGATGTCAGGATTTGTTACCTTCATATATGAAAATCCTGGGAAAGGCTGCCATTTACCATGAAAATACTGAAGGCCTGGAACATTTGCACAGACATCCTCAGAGATTTGGCTAATGTAACATGAAAAATACCAGCTGAATTGGCTGGTATTTTTGGCTTTACCTTAGTCCATGCCTATCCAATACATTTGCTGTGTGCTGATGTGATGAAGCCCAATAAATCAATTTCAGCTCTCTCCAGGATTCATTTAATAGGGCTTTGGCTTCTATAGGTCTTACATTCATGAATATGCAGATCTAGTTTTAAAAGAAATATCTTAAAAAGGATCCGAACACAGCTGGATGAAAAGCTGTTAAAAATTTGCAAAGCTGGGGTAGATTAAATATTATTTTTTCCGATATCTTGCACATCTGAAAATCTGGTTGTTAAGGTATATAACTTTTGGCACCCCAGCTTGAAAATACTGATTTGCCCAAGATGATACAGAGGGTCATGGCAAATCCATGCATAGAACCCAAGAGTTTTAAATCTTAATTTTGTAAAAGTAATGTATTGACTTCAGTGGAACTCCATACAGGCTGAAAGTTAAGCATGTACTTATGTGCATATGCACATAAGTACATGCTAAAAAGAGGCCTTAAATCTTTCAGAGAAATGTCATGATGCTAACTACTCCAGGGATGATTTACTGTAGCTATTTGTCTTCCTAATTATTTTCTGTGCTATTGACTATTCTGTTTGCATGAAAGCCATTTGATGCGTCATGAATGTGTGTAC
>NW_017729022.1:171125671-171141070 GCF_001723915.1 Gavialis gangeticus | reverse complement strand
TTCAGAGAAATGTCATGATGCTAACTACTCCAGGGATGATTTACTGTAGCTATTTGTCTTCCTAATTATTTTCTGTGCTATTGACTATTCTGTTTGCATGAAAGCCATTTGATGCGTCATGAATGTGCATACACAGAGAGGTATTAAGTTTGTGTTTATTTTTATAGGAATGTTCCCCATATGCCGCTCATCTCTATGATGCTGAAAATCCTCAAACACCTCTTAGGAACCTCCCAGGACTTTGCTCTGACTACTGCTTTGAGTTTCATTTTAACTGCCATTCTGCTATCACACTGCTGACTAATGACAAACACATCCAGGAGTGCTGCGAGAGGAACACGACCCGCTTCTGTAACCTCCTAAACCTGCAGGATCAAGACTACTGTTTTCCCAACGTCCTAAAAAACACAGACCTAAATCGGAACCTGGGATCGGTGGTGGAGGACCCCAAGGGCTGCCTTCAACTGTGCCTGACAGAAGTTGCAAATGGGTTGAGAAATCCAGTACTGATGGTACATGCTAATGATGACACTCACCGTATGTTTATAGCTGAACAGGTGGGAATGGTCTGGGTCTACTTGCCAGATGGGAGCCGGCTGGAGGAGCCTTTTCTGGATATCAAGAAAATAGTGTTGGCTTCCCCATGGATAGGGGATGAGAGGGGTTTCCTAGGAATGGCTTTTCACCCCAATTATAAATACAATGGGAAATTCTACATCTATTATTCATATATGGACAAGAAAGTGGAAAAAATCAGAATCAGTGAACTACAGGTTTTGGCATCTGATGTCAATAAAGCTGACCCACGTTCAGAAAGGTAAAGTTTGTTCAGAGCTGTACTGACTGTTTCAACTGCTAATCTGATGAGAGAGTCCTTCCTCTTCCACCCACACAGCAGCATCCAGAAAAGTTGCAATTACTTAGAAGTGATGTGGTTGGATTTTAATGGAGACTGCCAAATTAAGCCAGAAGCAATGTGAATGATTTGTTCAGGGTCACATGTTGAACCTGAAGCAGGACAGAAGACCGAACCTGGGAATCATGACTTCCAGTTCTCCTTTAACCATTTGAAAATATTAGCCCCTAGTCCTGTGGAAAGCGAAAGTACAATAGCAAATTCACATTCCAATCATTTAAACTGTAAGGCCTGTAGAATATTAATACCTGCTTTGAGAGTGTCTTGTACATGTTCGTATTTTCTATACAAGATGACTTCCAATTATATAAACTCACTGATTTTTCATCCACTATAAAGATGTTTTATTGCAGTGATATAATGTTCACGTGCACACACCACAGCAGTTCTGAGAAACACAATCTTGTTCTTTCTTTAGAGTGTCTTCATTTTAATTAATAATGTGACTGTATTTTCTGGGGAACCTAGTTCTGTACCTTTTGCTCTTGGAATGGGATGAGTTCATGATGCCACATGTTGGTTTTTGTGCACTTCATGTTCATTCTGAAAGACAGACGTGAGGATCTTGAAGCCCAAAACTAAACAGTTGAAAACAATACAAATTATTTAATGGCGTGAGTTTAAAAGGGAAGAAGCAATTTCCACTAGGAATATATTTTAAACAGATCAAGGACTAAGTGGATCCTGGACACAGAACTGTCCTTTTTCTCCTAGAAAGGGTTCTTCTATGTTGAGATGAAAGCATAATGGCAGGGTAATGTGGGTGGAGCTAAAAATGCACACAACAATATTAGAATGACAAGATCCAACTGTATATTTAAGTAAACTACTTTTAAAAATATTTTCCCCATGTTATTCCAACTGAAAAGACTCTCTGGCCCATGCAGCTTTCTGATGATTAATGTGGGGTAACCAGGAGCTCTGCCAGTACGAAACTAATAAGGTGGAGCTGTTTAATTTTTTCATCTCCTGTAAGACAGGATAGATAGAAACAATCCATGCCACCTGCTGGGTTTGCAGTCATTGTACCAGGGTGCTGTGCACCTTGCAGACTTAAACAGAAGCGTATGATTAGTAAAGGAGCTTGAGGAGCCCTTACTTCTTAGCCTGGGAATGGTATGAATCTCTTAGAAGGGTATACTGTGCTGCCTATTATGGGGACTGCATAGTGGTACATTGCTCTAACTCAGTAAGGTGCTTATCCAATCTTGAATCTTATCCAGTGGCTTCATCTGTGATTATTTCTTTTTTCTTTCTTTTTAGGAACCTTTTAGAACTTGAAGAACCAGCTGCAAATCATAATGGGGGGCAGCTCCTCTTTGGTGTGGATGGCTACATGTATTTGTTTACTGGGGATGGAGGAAAAGCTGGGGACCCTTTTGGAAAATTTGGGAATGCTCAGAACAAGTAAGCTGGAGGATAGATTTACAAGTCTCTTGTATGCATATTAGCACATTGGCTCAGTACATGATGAAACAGAATTTGGGCACAGATATGGGCTAGGGACAGTAATAACACTTAAACTGGTATAAATGATTGGAAACTGGTTCAAATCTGTAACCGAACAGAAATTCAGTCCACATAAACTGCTTTCAAAATGGCCAAAACTAGTTTAAGGTGAACCTCATTAGACTTAACTGATTTAGGTTAAATCAGTTTATTGAACTTCTGTCCCAGATCCCCTCCAGACTCAAGTTAACTCACAGTTCCCCAACATCCCAAGATTCTTTGCACCTCCTCTGCAAACCCCGCCTTTCAGGAAGGGCAGGCTAGCCCAAGCTGTCTGCTCCAGCTAAGCAGGGAGGCATGCTCAAGCATCTCCAGCTTCTGGCCTAGGCCACTGCATGAATGTGGCTGCATTTCCAGAATCAAAAGTGACTGTCTGTTCCCTTGCTTATCACTTCAATCTTTGCAGTTTAGACTAACCTCTGAAGATTGAATCAATTCAGCCTTGGGCTTTTTGACTGCCTGTACTTAGCCATGTAGGATGGAACAATAAAACAAAAATGCTCCCTGTTCAAGCTACTTGACTAGTCATTGCAAACCAGGACTATGACCATCATTCAGTGTCCTCCATGTATTTCTGAGACCAGTTTGGAAAAAAACTATTTAGGGGATATGGATGTAAGGGTTCATTGTTGTTGTATCAAATTTTACAGAACTGAGATCAACCTTTTCCAAAAAGGAAAAGTGTGGGCAGGTGGAGGAGGACAGTCCAAGCTAATGTGAACAAAAGGAGAGGCTCTGTTGGCTAATTTGCAATAGAGCTCCTATCTCTCTCTGTGAAGCAGTTCTGATTCCCTCCAGCAGAACAGAGAGGTGTGCACGTGCACACACATACACATACAAGACACTGCAGTATAGTATCCACTAGGGCTGGTTGAAAATAACCTGAATGTTGAAATTTGACCCAAAAAAATAGAGTAAAAAATCATGCAAATTTTTTTAGGGTTGGGGGAAGAGGCAGTGTTCCTATTCTCCCTCCATCTTGGCTGTGGACATCTATGAGCTGTTATCTGCCATTTCGTTAACCCAATGTCTGCACCTTGTCTTGTTTTCAGGAGTACATTATTAGGAAAAGTTTTGCGAATAGATGTGGATGGAAAAAACCCAGGTGGAAAGCCTTATCACATCCCACCAGATAATCCCTTTGTCTCTGACCCTAAGGCTCTCCCTGAGATCTATGCCTATGGGGTCAGGAATATGTGGCGCTGCACTGTTGACAGAGGGGACCCAGTCACCCACAAAGGAAGAGGGAGGATATTCTGTGGTGACGTTGGACAGAACAGATTTGAAGAAATTGACATCATTGTTAAAGGAGGGAACTATGGCTGGAGGGCTAAGGAGGGATTTGAATGTTATGACACAAAACTTTGCCGTAATTCCTCCCTAGGTAAGCTACTCGCTTCGATTGCTTGAAAGGGCACATCCCATGCAATGTGTGTTAAGATAACAACTCTGCTGCCATTTTTCCAGCAAACTGCAGTAATCTGAAGTCAGAGATGGGCAGTATGTTTATGTTTGATAAGAAAAACAAAAATCCCTGCCAACCCAGATGCACTGAAATGAAAAAGGGTCCTGAGACCTGGAAGAATTCCCCATCATACCCTGCACATGCAATACCCAGTCTAGTCATTGGAAGTCTTTGTATTTAGTCAAGTGGTTACTGGATCAGGACCTAAGTGTATTATGGGAAGTATTTGCTGGCTATTGGCTAATATTGAAGCCTGGCTACCAGCCTTAGTGCTGTGATCCTATAGCAAATCTTACGCAGGAAGCATTGTGAGGTAGTGGGGTGGGATTCAGAAGACCTGGGTTCTAGTGATAGCTCTGTCCCTGAGTGTTTTTGGGTAAGTTATTTTATTTCTCTCTGCCTCAGTTTTGCTGTATTTATAATAGGAATAATGATACCCACCTGCTTTGGAAAGTACTTTGAGACCCCCTGATAGATTTCATTACTGTTGTTGTCATTGTTATGTCCCTTAAATGTTTTGCTGATAAACACTACTCTTAGATTAAAAAGTGTAAATGATTCTTGAGGCGTGAAGGGTGTGTGTGCGTGTGCATGCATGCACACCCACACCCACACACCACCCATCTGTCTACATACCACATGGCCAGTGGTGATGTTAATGGGGTGCCACAACTAGAGAATACTCTTATTGTTTTCAACAAGGGTAAGGGTAATACTGTGGCCTAAGGACTAGGAAGGTTATCTTGTACCTGTTTTAGCTTTGGCTGCCAGGATTCAGATTTTTACCAAATTAAATTTTTCTCCCTCTACTGTTCAGCAACAAAACAAAAAAAACAAAAACCCCATAAAAAAGCAGAGGCTGAGTGGCAAGTTTTCAGCACTAAAAGAGACAGAACCAGCTTT
Organism: Gavialis gangeticus; assembly: GCF_001723915.1. NCBI lineage: Eukaryota > Metazoa > Chordata > Crocodylia > Gavialidae > Gavialis > Gavialis gangeticus. The sequence goes on along the minus strand of NW_017729022.1, from coordinate 171,136,277 downwards.
CATGGTAGCAGTTAGAAAGTTGGGAAGTAATTCAAATGTTTGGTATTACCTAGGGTTTTTCAGAACCAGATTTTCAGCTGCTGCCCATGGTGAGGACACAACTGAAGACTGATGTTTGTTCTATGCATTTATTGTGCTGGGAGGCTGCACAACATGTAAAACTTTAACTGTCTGCTCACATATTTTGTCATTTCAGTAGAAAGAAATATTTTTTTAAGATAATCTTTATCAAAATGTTTGATAAAATTGGCCAGGCCAGTTTCAACATTTTGGGATCATGAATTCTAATTACAGTATATACCTGGTGTGAAGAGTATTGGTCCAGTATGCTAGGGAAGTCCACTAGCTGAGCCTTGTTGAGCCACATAGAAAGCTCAGAGTTAAATTCTTCACTGGTGTAATGAGTTGAAGCATTGAAATAAATCAAGCTTTACATTACTTTATATTAGCTCTTTTGGTCCTTGCTTTCCTCATCAGTGTTTTAACCAATTGTTTTTTGATAAACTGTTGAGTGAAATATTTTCTTGGATTTTGTATTGAACAGATGACATTCTTCCAATATTTGCATACGGCCGCAAGGTGGGGAAGTCGGTCACTGGAGGATATGTATACAGGGGGTGTGAGTCACCAAACCTGAACGGCCTCTATATTTTTGGTGATTTCATGAGCGGGTAAGGAAGTTTCTGTTCTTTTCTCTCCAGCTGCCCTATGCACCTATGTTTTCCATCAGTGCTATTTCTGTATATCTGAATCCTTGTAGCCCAGAGTAAAAGAATATCCCAAACATTTCAAACTGTTTGGATCAAAGTTTTCTCTGGTCCATTATGGAAATGGCACCTGTAACATTTTCATCAGCATTATAACTTTTCCAGAGTTACAGTGTCTTATTATTTTTATTCAAGCCTATCTTTACTAAAGACAGCATGTCTACACATGACACTATGTCACTGTAGCAACACACTATGGTGATGTAGTGTGTTTCTATGGCGACGTATCATGGATGGGCACAAACCATGATGCTGATGCTACATCATCGTAGTGATGAGTTACCTTGCTATAGTGTGTCGCTATGGGGAAACGTAGCTGCTAAAAATAACTGCGCTGCCTGGACAGCCCAGTAATGGCTGTTCCTGCACTGTAATTTAGTACTTCCTAAAGCAAGTACTAAATGAGGATGCAGAACAACTGCACCATGGGGGACATGCGTAGATGTGACCAGTATTGAGTCAAACCCTGTTAAGGTCCTAACTAATATTTTTATTTCAATGATACATAATTTTGGCAGGAATTAATTCTGTTAATGGGAATATGAAACAATAAAACATAAATTTTATTTTTCATCTAGTCGACTTATGGCTTTACAGGAAGATGAGAGGACAAACAAATGGAAAAAGCAAGATATTTGCATTGGTAGCACTAAAGCCTGTGCTTTCCCTGGGCTGATCAGCTCCTATAACAAATTCATCATCTCATTCGCTGAAGATGAGGCAGGTAATGTACCTTGCTAGCCAGAGAACTGGCTTCTGTGAAAGCTTCAGGACAAATGGGTAGGCTTATGCTATTCTCTGGAAGTGCTAGCGTAGGGAAGTGACTGCAAAACTGTGATGTAGTGTCTCAGCTCCTGGAGCTGGCTGATGTTTTAGACAGTTCCTAGGTGCAAGCTCTGTGAGTTTATCCCACTGACCTGGAAAATATGCAAATGTTGCTTTGTTGTGGAAGCTGGGAAGTCTCCAGACTGTGTTCTCATAAAGTGTGACATGGATGAACATTACACTTCTGCTGTCTCTACTCTTCCTCTAAAATTTTGCCCTGGTGCTATAATGTAATTTGAAATGCAACCATCATTTTTCCTGGCATTTTTTCAAACTACAATACCCTTCTTCATATTATACTGAGGACTAATCAGAAGATGATATGAAGAGTGGCTGATTTCTCCAAATGCAGATCTGAGCAGTCGATTAACAAAAGCCTTCTGTCATAAATGATTATTCATTCTGGCTTCTGCTTGATTTCCTTTTTTGGTACTTTATAAAACAGCTAAATATTTGTTCTGTGGACTTTTCCTCTATTTGTAGTTGTTGAATGCCTTTGGAATAAAAACCAGACTCTTATTTAAGAGTACAAACAAAATACAACGCCCATTTGGACTGTCATCTACAGGAACCCACTGGAGCCTGGTTGCTGCCTTGTGGTAGGGATGGAAGGATTTCTGGGCTCACGCAGTGCCACACTGACATAATTGGGTCTCTATGTGGGCACAGCCATTCTGTCTAACTGTATCATGATGTTGGATTAAGTCCCAAGGCTTGAAAAAGAAACAAAAGGCAGGCATGACCCTTTCTGATTACATGAGTTAGTAGAGAAGCTAAGGATGAAGGGGGAATTGTAGTGTATCACATCCGGGCTTATTTGGAGCACCTGCACCTGAATCTGCTCATGTTCTTAAATATTCTCTCTCTGTCTGTTTAGGGGAACTTTATTTTATGGCTACATCATATCCCAGTGCTTATGCACCCCATGGATCTCTCTACAAATTTGTTGATCCTGCAAGGTTAGTGCTAGTTAAGATTTGGTTTTTCTTTGCCAGCTGCTTTATAATCACCACATATTCTGTGGTTGTGTTGCCAGGCAGGGAGTACATAATCAGTAATCTACACACTTACATTTTGATCTCGATTACCTCACTGTAAAGCTGGAGCAATTATACTAGCTTCAGTGAAGTTACTTCACACTTATACTGAGAGTAGAGTCCAGATCAGCATCTCATAAACATTTTGGTACAATATTAAATAACATTTTTTTTCTTTAAACATCCAGGATACAATACCAACTTGTTTTAATAGTACAAAAAAAATTCATACCCATCAGGGTCACAGTGGAGATAGCTTTTGTCTGCGTCATCCAAGGACCTTGTAAAATAAAGAAAACTTATTTTTGTAACAGCAGGAAGTTCTTTTTTCAATGTTTTTCTTTCTACTAACTTTAACCTGTGTGGCTTAGCTCTCACATTCCTGCCCTCAGGTCAGCAGTGCAAAAGAAACCCCTGAAAAAGGGGTGGTGACCCATGAAATATTAAAACACGGGAAGTGGCTGAGGCTGTACAACAAGCTAAGGGAGACTAGATGCAGACTGGTTATAGGCTACAATGCCTTTCCCTTTAGGGTGTTAGTTCCAATCCAACTTTGTCTGTTTAGGTTGTTATTCTTGACTTACTTGAATGTAATTAGTGGTCTGAGAGACCTAGATTTTGTTACTATGGTCTGGCCCCTTCAATTGCCGAACTCTACAAACAGGCTAAGGACTGAATGGGCCACAGAAAACAATGCCTTTTTACCATGTAAGGTAGATCATGTCTTAGCATGTTTTCAGGGAAAGCTTGTACTGCTACCCTCTGGGAAGCACCCAAGATCGGCACAACAAGGTTTCACTTAATTTCTAAACTGACTTAGATTGAAAATGAAATTAAAAATAAATGGTAGGGGCCAGTCTTTGTGTGTTCTAGCTATTCCAGCACTGTGCAGAGAGGCTAAATGGGTTTGACAAGGTCAGTTCTGAATCACCTCTGTGCATGTCTGTTAGACTCCCTTTGGATAATGTTTGGAGGTTGTTGATATGCTGGCACTTTCCTGAACTTCTGCTGTCTGTGACCTGGCAAATTGCCTGTCCAGATTGGTGTCTGTAATTGCATGTAAAGAAAAGCTAGTTTGCCAAAGTCAATGTGATGGGCCTTGGGAGCAACCACAAGGAAAAGAGTTGAAAATCTACCTTTGTCCTTGTTTCATTTATAACTTACAATTAGGGAATAAAACTAGTTTAGGAAAACTGGGGGCCAGAGTTAACACAAACTGGAAAGCTGTTGATCAAAGCTGATGAGGAAACAAAGTCCAAATAACTGAAGGGTACATTCATAAAATAATTACATAAAGTTTTACATTTCTATAGCCCCTTGTATACAAAGTTCATAAAAATGATCAATTAAGCTTCAGTGTGATGTACAAAGGGTTTGTTCCTGCATTAGAAAAGAAAAGCTAAAGGACAGAGGTCCAGATTTTCAAAGGGATGGCTTACACAATTTTGGCTGAGCATTCAGCTCCCCTGTGGCAGTAGAACTTTCTGGTGGCAGAAAACACCAGCTGTGCAAGCAATTGAAGACTTCTGCCACCACCCCGTAACTGACAGAAAGCATGTGCAGATGCATCTGAGCTGGCTGCCATCTGTCACAGCCCTTCTAACAGCTGGTGTCTCAATGGCTAGGGACAGAAGCTACACATAAACCAGGTAAGTGATCAGGAACTGATTTAAACCTGTAACAGAACAGAAGTTCAGTGCACATAAACCAGTTTCAAAATGGTCAAAACTGGTTTAAGGTAAACCTAGTTGAATGTAGTATCAGACTTAACTGATTTAGGTTAAACTGGTTTATGGAACTTCTGTCCGAGACTCCGTCCTGATTCAGCTTAACTCACAGTCCTCCAGCATCCTAAGATGCTGTGCAGCCCTGGGTTGTGCTCTCTGCCCCCAGCTGCCAGCAGGCACTTTTCCGTCCCTGGCAGCCAGGAGTGGGGCGGATTCCCCCACCTCATCCCCTCCTCAGCTGGGGAATCAACCCAGCTCCCAGCTGGGATGGGGGAATAAAGTACCCACTGCCAGCTTCCCCCCTCCACTGGGCTCTTGTGGGGGAGTCCCCCCACCTCCCCCCCCCGCCCCACACTCCCTCCTCAGTTGGCCTGCAGGCCAGGCAGGGGTCATGGCCAGGGAATTGCCCAAGCTCTGGTGAGAGGAGTAGAGCCCCAGCTGTGGGCTCTGCCCTTCTTCCCCAGTGGGGCATTCTTGGGTCAGCCTAGAACCCATGGAAGGGCTGGCACTTAGGCAGCAGAGACCCCCGATGTACTCTCTGCCGGGCTGGCTGCCCCCAGAGAATGTTGCGGCCAGGGCAACAGAGTGCTTTCCCCCAGCTGTACCAGGACGTGCTGGGCTGCTGGCCGCTCTTACCAGGAAGCCCCATGCTGCAGGATGTTTTAGGTGGCGGAACTTTAGCTGGCAATGTGAGCCCTCTCCCTCCCAGAATATTTTTCCAAGCAGGCCTCTGACTGGCAGAGGCCCCTGGACCCATGCGTTAATCTGCCTCTGCCTCTGCCTTTTCACTATGCCAGGATGGGAGACAGATCAGAGAGGCTAATGATATGATCCAGCTTCTGTTGAAGTCCACAAGAGTTTTCCCATTGGGCACTTTTATACATGCTCTGGGGCTGGAGTGGGGGTGGTGGTGACACTTTAATTTGAGTGGCTGTCCAGAGTGGCTCTGAGAGACACTTTAATTAAAGTGCTGCAGCATCTTGTGTATCAGTGTCCCCATGCTTCAAAATGTTGGTGGGGGTCTTGAAGTAAAGCTCATTTGATGGGTTTTAGTGCAAGTGCCCCAGATGCCATTTTGCAGTGTAGGGACACTGATACGTGAAACATGGGAGGCTGCTGGAGCATGGTAGTTGCCATTCTCCAACAGACTTGATTGATTAAGTCTGCTCCAATGTGCTGTAATTACAGTGCATCGGAGCAACCTCGTCACTCATGTACAGCCACCCATTGATTTGAATGGGGATATGGATTAGGCCAGATTAAAAAATGACTTAAACACTTCCACCAGGACTTAGGCAGACATCAGGTACCTTTTTCCAAAACCACAAACCCCTGCTTAGCAGCGGCCCAACTTTTGAGGTGCCTAAACTCAGTCAGTGTCTCCCAGTATGACCTGAATGGTCTCTAGGCACATGCTGAGAACATCCCTGGCCTAAGTCGTTTTGTGCCTAACTCTCCATGGGAATCTAGAAACATGTAGAGCCAGAGCTTGGCCTTCTAAAATCTTTAAAGCATTTTTCCAACAAAAGCTACATAGCTCTCCATTCCGTCATTTGTTACTCCCTCCAGACTAATTATAAGGTGATACTGATGATAAATTCTCCCTGGTTTTCCTTTGTAAACAGTGAGACTCAACTTCAGATTTTACCAGATGCCTGAAGAGAGTTTTTAGGTGATTGGTTACTTGCAAGCTCACAAGGAGATGGAGCCTGGTAATGGGCAGCTTTAGCAGGACTGGAGGGTGGGACAGCTTTCTTCCTGCCAGGAGAAAGGTTGGCTGTTCTGAAAGATGTTTTCTTTTTTCCTGTGTTTGAGCAACTTCTCTCCCCATCTTTCATGCCATTGCTTGTCTTCTAGAGCATTACTGCACCTTTAATCGTTTTTCCCTTGGTCTATGGGAAGTTTTTCTTCCCAAACTCCATGTAACTTCTGCTATCTTGGGTACATTGCTAGCCTCTTCAGCTTCCTCTTGCCTATTTGATTAAGTATTTAGGGTGCAGACAGGAGAGCAGCTCCCTGTTGCAATTCATAGCACTTTGCATGAAGCGCTATGAGTTGCAACAATACTCCGCACCCAACAGAAGCTCGCTGTTGCATTTGCGGAGGAGAATTTCAGCTGCTGGCTGCAAGACTGTAGCCTGGTCTCTGTAGCAACACTACTCGCCCTCCCAGACCAGACAGTGTTTTCAGAATGGGAGGGGGGGAAAGGGAGCAGAGGAAGCTCATTCTTGGGGTTCCCCAGCTGGTGCTGGAGGGTGAGGCAGGTGGATTGGAGCCCCCCTGCCAGAGATGGGGGGGAGGGTGGCTCCAATCCATCCACCCCACCCTCCAGTGCCAGCTGAAAAAACCCAAGACCAAACTCCTTACACTCCCTTTCTCCCCTCCCATTCTGAAAACAGTTATAGGCTGGGAGCTCCCTAGACACAAGTTATAGAACACGCTCCATTTTGCAACATTTTTCAGATTTTTGTGGGATTGGGTCATTTTAATGCTGTGTGCAGCCGTGCACTTCTGTTTGGTCACAGCTGGAGACCACTTTTTGGGGCCAGATCAAGTGAAAATTGTCACTTTTTTTTCACTCCTAATTTTACTGAGCGCCTAATTTGCAGATATATGCTCAGTGCTCAATTCCAATGCAACCTAAGGTTTCTCAGCACCACAGAAAATCAGGCCCTTCCAGCTCTGACACCTCAGGATATGGTTCAGTGGCCCAGTTATTCAAGATATGGAACACTAACTGCAGCAAGATATGATGCAGTGATTGAGCTGGATAGCAGCTGGCCCTGTCTTGGTTATAACACAGTTATCTTCAGGGAGTATTGAGTGATAGAATGAGAGGGGTGGGGGGTCGTGGAGGCTTAGGGCTTTAATTTTCATCTTGTTTTTCTCTCTTTGCATTTTAACATGATTTACAGTTTTCTTCTGTTTCCTCTTTCCCTTTCTTAGCATCTGACAAAGTACCAGGTAGGTTCATAGCATAATAGGTTAGGGCATACAAAAATTAATGCTTCTCTGAACCATTTAATCTCTGAGGAACCACCCTACCCTGCTTTCTGCCTCTTTTTATACAGTGGTTTTCAGCCTATTTTGATTTATTATCCCTTTTTAAGTTTATAATACTGCTGTGTAGTCCTATAAGTCCATGTTGTGGGGAAAAAACAGTAACACTACAAACACAATGTAAACTTTTCATCTCTGGAAAAGGTATTGTGGAGTTGTTCCTCTTCATTTTTTTATAGTTCTTCCTTTTCCTCCATGTCTATTTTCCCTTTCCCTTCTTTTTTCCACTTGGGTACCCTTTGAAGTTGGCTGGAAATCCTTGGGGTATGTATACCTCAGTTTGAGAAACATTGCTTCAGTGAAATGTGGCCAATTGCTAGGAGAGTGACCCCTTAGACCAACTTGTTTAACAAGTGTACCCCTTCTCTCTCAGAGTTCCAGCTCATGTACCCCTTTATATTTTTTTCTTGTTTTTAAGAGGTGGGGGGAGGGGGGAAACAAATCAAGGCCCCCACGGTGAGGGATTGAGTGGGCCTGGAGCTGCACAGCCAGGGCAGAGCATGGGACAGAGCCATGAGCAGTTTGCCCAGGGAGGAGGGTGGCAGCTCCTGCTGGTGCATGAACCCTGGGAGGGCATGGGGGTGTGCACCCCTGGATCTGTGCATGGGGTGAGCATGGGCTGGCTCCACAGTGGGGGAGGGAGTGGGGCTGGGGCAGGGACCTCCTAGCTGGGGTGGGGTGTAGGACTGAGCTGCATGGGAGGTGGCTCCCGCAGCTATGCGCACCCCCAGAAGGGCATGGGGACATGCTCCCAGATCTGTGCAGGCTGCGGCTGTGGGCTGGGGCCAGTGCCAAGTTATTCCCAGCAGGGGTTCAGCTGGACTGAGCTCAGGGCGGGTGGCGGTGGCGCTAGGAGGGAGCTATCGGGGTGGGGGAAGGGCTATGGAGAATGTTGTGGTGGCTGCAGCTCCTTCCCTAGTCCCCTTCCAGTGCTGCTGCTGGTCACCCAGAGTGTAGCCTGGCCCGGCCCCCCACTAGGAAGAGCCTGCTGCAGCCCCAGCCCCAGCCTGCAGTGGCATCCCGCCCTGCCCCATGCCGATCTGTACGCACACACCTCCCATGCCCTCTCGGGGTGTGTGCAGTGGTAGGAGCCACCCCCTGCATGGCTCAGTCCTGTGCCCCACCATGGCTGAGCAGCCCCTGCCCAGCCCCACTCCTTCCTCCACCACTGGGGCCTCAATCTGCTGCTTCCCCCTGCTCCCCCTCCCCCTCAGGTCCCTTCCCTCACAACACACTTACCAGCTGGACCCGGCTACTCTCCAGGCCACCTGGGTTTGGTATCTTTCATAAAACTGCACCACAAAATATTTCTCCACTACAACATCAATGTTGTTCAACATAAAAAGGGACACCTTTTAATTATTTGAATTTCCCCCACCCTAATGACAACTGTTCTAGTTTCTGCTGGGGCATATGACATCACAGGGAGAGTCTTTTTGTGTGATCTCTACTTTTGGAAAAAAGGAACTTCCTGATCATTTCTCAGATCTCTGTATGTGTTTTTTTTTTTTAATGCTTTTAATCTGTTTTCAAGGAGAGCTCCACCAGGGAAGTGTAAGCAAAAACCTGTTCCAGTGAAAACCAAGAGTAAGCATGTACCATTTGTTCCACTCACAAGTAAGTTTTATTTTGCTGTGGCACAACCTCATACAATCCCAAAGGGCTATTGAGATTTGTGGCAATCTTTACAGCCAAAGCAGTAAGCCACCACTATTAAAACTACACAGTGAATATGTTAATTCAGACTTCTATTGTGTAATAAATATACTGTGTTTACCTCGCCTCTGCATATGAGTTTGGAATTGTCCAAATTATGGGTCTGGGATTTTTTGGCCTTGGTGACGAGCAAAAATTTGAGCAAAATGTATGACAGACTTTTGGTTAAGTCACTTGACTGGGATAGAGGAGACTATGTGTGCAATTCCTGTCTCTGCCACAGACTTCTTGTGTGATGGTGGGCAAATTATTTAGCTTGTCACTGTAAAGTTGGGGCAATAACACTTCCTTCCTCCCACCTGGTTCTCTTTTTTTTTGTCTGGAGTATTAAGACTGAAGATATTCTGAGGGAGGAATTGCCTTCTACTGTTTCTATGAATGTTTTCCCTCAAAATTAGGTCCAATTTTGCTTAGGGCTTCCAGATGTTACTATAATAGGAATAGTTAAAGCTATTAAAAATGATCAATTATTAACTGATTGAATCTGTTGAGAATTTTTACCTACCTTAACTTTATTAAAACCTGCTTGCAAATTCCTTCCTTTCTTATTATGCATTTTTGGTCTTTTGCCAAAGAAATATCCCATCATTGCTTTTTATTATAAAACTGAATTAATTTCTCTAGCAACACTTCAAGAACAAGCCATAGTTCATGTTTCTTGAAGATACAGATACAAAAAGAGAAGAATGAGGCAGTTTCTTTTTCTCTCTTTGGAAAGAAAAATTGCTACTTGTGTCTGTTTCTATGTGTCAGTCTGCCAAGGGGGGCTGAGTTGTGGGGTGCAGGCACTAAGGCACACAGCTGATAGCCCAGAGGTTGCAAGCTTGAGGCCACAGCAGAGGCACTCATGGTGCAGCCTGTCAGATTCCAATGAATCTGCTAATTCTGCTAAATACCTTGTCACGAGGACATGAAAAAGGAAAGGGTCTACTGAGGCTCCGTATTAGTTGATATTTCTGAGTTAGTCTTTTGCTTTAAAGCAGGAATGCTGAAGCATGTTAATTCCTTTTCTCAGAAACAGTCCTTGAACTGCTTAATGAACCGTCAACAACCAAGCCTCCTAAAAAATCTTATGCCAAAAAAAGCAAGAAGCCTGTTTCCACCCAGACCAAGGGATCAGCGGTAAAAAAGAAACAGAGTGGGCAGGCATCTCAGAAAACCAAGGCCAGAAAGCCTAATTTAGATCTACCAGAGCAGAAAGCAAAGACTCCAAAGGTTTCACCAAAGACTAAAGGCTCCCAGTTTATCAAAACCAAGAAGAAACCTTCCCCTCTCCCAAAGAAAAGAGCAGCTCAGGAGAAAAGCCAGAAGAAACAAAAAGGGGTGAGATCATGGCGCCGCCTGTGAACTCATAGGAGCTATCACTGAGCTCAAAATAAACTGAGTCAGATGATGTACTTGCTGAATATTTCCATCATAGACCTAATTAGCTGAATCGGATCAATGTTATGACTCCTGTATTTTCATAAACGCA
>NW_017729022.1:171117053-171120671 GCF_001723915.1 Gavialis gangeticus | reverse complement strand
CTGTTTATCTGGGATTTTTTCCCTTTCTTGAAAATCAGGGTTACTATTCCTTCTATCAAGCTTTTTGAAGTCTTTTTTCTCTCCTCTCATCATAGACTTTATAAGGTCTGGTCCCAGTTGGACCCCAGACAGTTGCATATTGGGCATATTCAGCTTTCATGCAAACACATACTACTCCATTGCCTTTAGTGCAAATGATTTATATGTTTTATTAAGACTTCATTGGCACTGCGGTTTTCCTAGCCTGCTAAGTTTCATGTTCCTCACAGCTCTTGCTCTGAGGGACATCTCTTCATGTCAGTAGCTGTTTGAAGCCTCTGTTGATTCAATGTTAGTCCCAAAGGTAGGAGTAGATAGGCTGTAGTTTAAAGTGATTTTTGCAGCCTAGCCTAGACAGAAATGCAGGACTGGGCTACAAAAGTCTATCAAGGAGCTGATGAGATGTTTGTTAGGTTTGTGTTTTGATCATAGAATATGGAATAAACTCCTTAAGTTGGCCTGATTTTTGTTTCAGTCAGTATTCTTGCTTTAAGGTCCCTTGACCAGTGAATTTCTTATCTGTCATAAAATATGTTATAAAGAATGTCACCTTCTATTAAATGCCATAGACCAAAATCTGAACAGGTGTGCTTCCTTGTGGCCAGTGGTTTTCAACCGTTTTAGATTCAAGGCTCCCTTTGGGAAATGCTAGTTCTTAGCTTTGGCTTGTTTTTTTTACTACAGAAACATATTAGGCAATTCTTTGGTTGCAAAGAGCTCAGAAAAACAACAGGGCAGACCATTTTTGACACAATGATTCCTCATGTGAAATCTCTGGTTTTATCTTGTGGATCATACATAGCTGTTTGCACACATAACAGTGCTAATATTGCACAACACCCTTAAAAAGATCTCATTGCACCCCACAGTGCTGTGGCTTCCTGGTTGAAAGTCACTGTTATGGGCAGATGACCAGCCAAGATGGTCTCTACCTAGAAATGTTTGAAAATCATGCTGATAGTGTCAAAGCTGAGCAACTGCCTACTCCCATTGAGTTCGGGAGGGCTGGAGGACCCCAGCACATCTGAAAAGCAGGCTAGTTCACTGGTTTGCGCAGAAAGTTAAGCTGATGCAAGCCATGAGGCTTGCAGCACGTGTGAGAGGCCTCTGACAGGCTTCTCTGTCATGGCATTGTGAAGTTGCTTTGTGCTTTACACCCCCCTGCCCCCCAGGTATTTAGGAATTAGAGCCAGGTATTTCAGAAGAAGCTGTTTCTTAGAAAGAATGAACAATAAAAACCTTCATTATAAGAGCTCAGGTTGCATAGTTATTGTGAACTCAAGAAAGATATAGCAGGTTTTATTAACTGGGCCTACAGTTTGGTAACTTGCAGGTTACTATTTACCTGTGGTAGAGGATCTAACAAAGTCAATAAATTTCCCATGTCTTTACGTATTTTCACATTTATTTTTTTTTTGTACTCAGATACTTAACACAAATAGGGGGAGGAGAGGAATTCAGTAGCATCCACAGACAAGTAGAATGAACTTTGGAGAGAATTTGTAATAATTGCAAAGTTTCCTATTTAATGGGAGTCTTATGTGACAGCATTACAGGTATATTACTATGAGAGTGAAATAGTAATATAGCACATGCACATATAGCACATAGTAGCAATATGAGGTCTGATTCTCTTATTCCATTTTTGTGAGCAAGTTAACTAAAATGTTGCAGTACTGCTAAGCCCAAGTATTTGAAATGACACACACCTCAAAAAGATTGTAAACGCTTTATGTGGACAAATGCCTGTAGTGTGTAGGCTGTGGTTAGGAGAAGTTTGGGTCTGCTGGATGTCCAAAACGAAATATTTTATATCCCCCAAGAGCACTGCAATCACTGGTTTTCCTCTTACACCACCACTATCACCAGCTACTCACTTGTGACATTTATGGGCTTTTTTACACATAAGAATTGTACAACTTTAACTGGAGTAGAGCTATTAGTGCAGTACAGCATACTCTTGCATGCAAATGGTTATATCAGTATAAAAGTACTTACAGCTAATCCTGCTCAGGGAGAGGAATATACTACACCAGAATATACAGCACCTTTATACCATTATAACTGTATCTGCACTAGGCATTGTGCTGGTATAAAACACATGGTTAGATCAGATCTAAATGTGAAAACCTTGAAGCAAATGATATGATTATCTACCGTAGCTTCTTTAGTTTTATTGCCAGGCGTCTAGCTACTCCCTCCTTGCTAGTTTGTTTTAATGAACTAATATAATTTTTAAGGGAGTACATAAGCTTTTTTTCCTGTCTTCTGTAAACAGCCACTTTTTCTCTCCCTTCCCTTGCAAGGCTTCCAACATGCAGGACCTCTCTTATAGTTATGAGTGTGTTTCATGTGTGCTAATTCCCATGGATGTCCAGGTGTTCCCACAGTTTTGCCTCCTGTTAGGTGTCTTCAAATGAAAGACCACATTTATGAACCAGCAATTAAAAAGAGTTTGAATGCCAGCAAATTCAATTGCCAGTTTCATTTGACAGAATGTTCACAGATACTATTTTTTTGCTGTATTCAGCCAATTTATTTCTACATGGGAAGAATTTTAAAGATTGGTTTAGAGTGGAAATAAATGAGGGGAATGAAAATTGTGCATTTCTCTTTACTCTCATAAAAAGAAGAAATTCAGTGCTGAAAGGCAATAAATCAGCTTAAGTCTGGTAGAAGGAAATATTTCTAACATCAAGTAGAAGTTATCTGTGGTACTCATATATCCATGTGCATGAAGCCAGGGGGATGGTGGGATCTAAAGAAAGCGTCATCATTTATCTGGTAATGAGAACCTTTATGGTTGTATTAGATACAATTACAAATGGAAAGGATGAATATATACATGTCTCTTCAGATTGAAACTATGCAAAGCTTCCTATATGGGCAAGTTATTCCAGAATTATTCATTAAACATATTTCCTTTGGAGAGGTTAGCACTGACCACTGTCAGTAACAGGCTACTGAGCTAGATGCATCTGGAGTTGGATCCATCCTGGCAATAGTCATACTCCTAGTTGGTATTTATAGAATACATCAAATATGAGCAGAGGCATCTGGAGAAGAAATTTAATAGCCTCAGTTCCAGGTCTACTTGAATATTTATGTTATTTTTTGGTGGTAGGTGGGAGAAAACAAATGTAAGATGTTATTTTTGGTAGAGTATATTTATATTTGAATTACAAAGCCAGAATCTAATGTGCCAACAACTCATCAAGGAAACCAGCACTGTTTGAAAGAGATCCCAGGGGAAGGATGGAGCCAAAACAAATTACATCATTTTGCAGTTCAAGCTAAGAGGGAACTGATTACAAAATTATAAAGTGTCTCCATCGCCCCCCTCTAGATAATGGTGAGATCCATTATTGCTGTTTCAGCAGGGCTCAGGCTGCCAGCAGGCATCTTTTTCCACCAAAATATCACAAGCACCCTGGGCAGTTGCTCAATACAGTGGTTATGCTTTTTAGATTCATAAATTTTAAAAAATAGTAATAAAAATAATCCATAAATGGAAAATAGAAGTATCACTCCACAGCTTTATTGTCCAACATTTACTTTGGGTTGGAAGCTACTAACATT
>NW_017729022.1:171108402-171112053 GCF_001723915.1 Gavialis gangeticus | reverse complement strand
TAGTCACTACTTGATTCCTGGCAGCAATTTTAATTGAAAAGATTTGTTCATTTCAGAAGGCAGACGGCCAGGTAAGGACTGGAGGTTTCTATCCTTGCTTACACATATCTTAGAAGTGCGGTATGACATACTATTTGCTGAATTAAATACCCTGGGCAGTTGCTCAATACAGTGGTTATGCTTTTTAGATTCATAAATTTTAAAAAATAGTAATAAAAATAATCCATAAATGGAAAATAGAAGTATCACTCCACAGCTTTATTGTCCAACATTTACTTTGGGCTGGAAGCTACTAACATTTCTTTCAGCTAGAGCAAGGCAGAGGGGGAGGACTAGCTGGACACTGATACCTAACTCAAACAGAACTTCCAGTAAAGGAAACCCACTTGTGATCTTGCCTTTAGTTAGCTGCATTGTAGCCATGAGCATTTATTGAAGTCCTCTTTTTCCTACAGTGTATGAATGCAGATGTGGTCAGTGACAGTACATATAATAATGGTATGTTTTAAATGCAAGAATCCTTGTCTCATAACTTTTTTAGTCATCCAGAATGGGCAAGAGCAGTAATGTAAAAGCTGCTCTACACTTCTGTTGGCTTTGTTGCAACTCTGACTGCACTTTGTCTGTGGTAGACTATGTACATGCAACAGTCCTCTAGAACGAAGCACAGATATATAACATACATGATTAGACCCTGTCAGACTTTGTGGGAGGTAAACTATCCAAAGACTTGCAAAGTTCCCTACTGCTCATTAAGAGCATGACTTTTACCCTTGGGAATATAGGTAGAGGATCACATCTGACCTGCGCATTTCAAATCTAACAGCAGGGGAATAGGAAGTGAATAGAAGTGGCTATTGGAAGAGGCTAGTTCCTTAATTTGCTTCTTTGACTAGGTAAATGACCTAGTGCAGGGGTGTTAAACTCATCAGGTCCGCAGGCTGGATGGGTGGTACAGGGCTGGTCTGTGGGCTGATTGTCTGCAGGCTGGACTGAGCCCACAGAATGGCCTCATGCATAGGATCTAGTGTGCATTGGATCTGCGCGTAGGATTTAGTGTGCAGGGCCAGTCTGGCATGGATGCTGTATGCCGTGGATACCCTGGCACTGTGGGCCATGGGCAGTTTGCCCCAGCTCTGCATACTGTGGGCAGTGCATGCCAGATCAGCCCTTCAAGCCATAGGCAGTGTGTTCCAGACTGACTCTGCCCATAGCTTGGGCAGTGTGCGGGGCCAGTCCAGCATATGCCGCATGTGACCTGCTGGTCTAGTCTAAGACCCATGGGGCAGCACCGTAGGCCAGATAATAGGGGTTTGCAGGCAGGTTCTGGCTTGCAGGCCATATCTTTGATACCCCTGACCTAGCAGATGAGAGAAGAATATTCAATGCAATATACCTTATCTTTAGAAATACTTTTGATACTGTTTCACATGCCATTTAGTAGATACAGACTAGGGAAATTTGAGCTGAATGAAACTGCCATGAGAGGAGAGCACTATGGGCTGAAAAATGACTCTCAAAAACTAGTTATTGATGGTTTACTGTGAAACTAGGAGGGGATTTCATATAGAGTCCTGTGGAGATCTGTCTGGGATTTGATTGTATTCCAGTATCTTGACCTGGATAATGGTATGGATCAGAGGTGTGCAACCTGCAGCATGCATGCTACAAGTGTCCCAGGTGGCCTTTGTGGCATGGCAGATCAGCGAGGGGACAGGCAGCACAGCAGCAGCAAAGGCAGGGAGCTGAAGACAGCGCAGAAGACTAGGCAGGAAGCATGGGGCAGGAAGCAGAGCAGCAGATCAGGTAGAGGAAAGGGATCTGAGTGGTACTTGTGGAGAGTGCAAAGCCAATCTATGGTACACCTGCCCCCATTGGAATAGATGGTGCACATATTAATCTTGTTGATAGGTGGAAGGATTACAAATACACTGAAGGGACAGGATTTGAATCCAAACTGGGTTTGATAAACCTCTCATCTCAGAAATGGTACAGAAGAACTAGAGAAGGTCCAAGAAAGGCAACAAGGATGATTAGTGGTATGGAGGGGCTTCCATATGAGGACAGACTAAAGAGGCCAGGCCTATTCAGTTTAGAAAAGAGACTCTTGAAGGGGGGCATGATAAGGATTTACAAAACACTAAATGGTGACAAGGAAGTAAATAGGGATTTATTATTTACTCTCACAAGACAAGAACTAAGGGTCACAGCACGAAACTAGTATGTAGTAGGTTTAAAACTAACAAGAGGAAGCTCCTTTTCACACAGCATGTAATGAAAGTACAGAACTCATCGCCACCAATTGTGGCTGAGAGTTGAGGCAGATTCAAAAAGGGATTTGACAGTCTCAGAGGAAAAGGGCATTAGGAGCTATTGAGTACCAGAGGTAGGGGCACAGCTTCTGCTTCCAGACCTTCAGTGGTGGAGGCTGCAAGTGAGGGAGGAACAGTGGGGGGAAAACACCCCAGTCAGGCCCAGTTGGCTCTCCCTTCCAGCATCGGCTCTGCCCTGCTGCAACAGGAGACTGGGCATCATGGCCCTGTGCTCCAGCCCAGTCAATGGCAATTCTTAGAGGGGGTCCAAAATAAGCAAGATGAACTGAAGAAAAGCCCTGCTTAAGGCGGAGACATCTGAAGCCCAAATTTAAAAGGGGGAGGCAAGGCCACAGGATGACAGAAGGGCTCGGAGACTTACTCCAGCACCACCAGCAAGGCGAGGGGGAGCTCTGGGTAGGCTGTGTTCACCAGAGGGCCTGTGGGAGGCAAAGGAGGGAGGTCATGCTGCCCCATAGTCCCAGCTCTTTATTCCAGGTACCTGATAGGTGATATTATTTCACATGCTTATCAGCAACTATACATTTTGGATGACAGTGTAACTCTTTAGCAGCCTGACCCATCACTAATCGCTTTTACTTGTGCAAAGACCACCTTTGAGGGAAAAACAAATCAAGAGACTGGGAATGAGGGACCGACTTCAGGCTCATCCAGCCGGAGCTGCCCCGTGGCACGCAGCTCAGCCAGACTCAGCGCAGCCGGGCTGGGTCTCGGGCGGGGCGACAAGCACGAGGGGAGGCCGGGGATGGGGGGGCTGCGGGGCACCAGGGTGTGCTGCCCGCCCGGCAGGGGGCGCAAAGCAGCTGGGCGGCTCCCGCGGTGGCTTTTAGGCTGGACAGAAGCCTCAAGACGTCACAACGGAGGCTGAGGACGTCACAGTGGAGCCAGCGCTGGGGCGTGGGGCGGGCCGGGATTCCAACCCCTGGTAGGCTCAGCGGGACGTGGCGGCGGCCGCGGGGAGGCCTGTAGCGAGGTGCTGCCTGCGGGGGGGGGCGAGCGGCACGGCTGGGATTCGGGGCTGGTCCCAGCAGGCGCTTAGCATCAAAATGACTCCGGCGCCAAAACGGCGGAGGCCCCAGCGAGGATCGAACTCGCGACCCCTGGTTTACAAGACCAGTGCTCTAACCACTGAGCTATGGAGCCACCGCTCGACTGTTTCCGTCGGCTCCTCTAAGCAGCAGCAGCCGCCGCAGCCGCAGAAAGGGCCCAGACCCGGGGTGCCTGAGCTCCCCGCTCCCCCGGCTGCGGCCCGGCTCCTCCGCGGGCTGTCTCCGCCCCGCGGCCCGCTGGCGGAGAAGGCGCGGGGCGAGTGGAGGCC
>NW_017729022.1:171099168-171108391 GCF_001723915.1 Gavialis gangeticus | reverse complement strand
CTGGTTTACAAGACCAGTGCTCTAACCACTGAGCTATGGAGCCGCCTATGATTTAGCTGTATCCTACGATGTGGTGTTGTTTGCCTTCCGCCCCTCCCTGCCAGCTGCGGGGGGGGGCACCCCCTCTTCTCCAGCCGCGGAGCACCTCCAGCTACAGCCTGACAACAAGGGGGGAGGGAAGGGGGAAGGAAGCTATCACTATCATGATTATATTTATTTTGGAAGCCGCTGTCCTTTTTCCTTTCTTTTGCTATTTGTAACTTGAAGCATTTGTTTTCAGAGCTGGGTTTTCAAACCACACCTCCCTGAGGGCGCGGGCTCTGAGCCCTTCAGGTGTGGTTCTCGGACAGGCGGATTTCAATTGCCCGCTTAGTACAAGACAAGCTGTTCACCTTCTCAGGCTCCCAGCTATAGAAATCACAGAGGGTGAGGGCTGGAGGGGAGCTCGGGAGGGCATGGAGTGCCACCCTGCTCCGAGCAGGACCAGCCCCACCTGTCTGCCCCCAGCAGGGCTTTGTCTGCGGCTCAAAACCCCTCCAAGCCGGGAGACTCCACAGCCTGGCCCAGAGCTTCCCTGCTCTCTTCACGAGAAAGTTTTTTCGCATATCTAACCTCGACTCCCCTCATTGCAGCTTGAGACCACTGCTGCTTGTTCTGTCATCCCTGGGAACAGAAATCAGTGAAATCAGAAATCACAAAAATCCGAGAAAACCTGAGCTGGAAGGGAGGGGCCTTCGCAAGTCCACCCCCATCCTGACAGGCTCATCCCTAGGCAAGCCATCCCTGTCCAGCCTGAGCCAAACCAGCCTTCCCATAGTTTTGCAACCCCTCAAAAAAGAAACTAAATTGAGCTAAAACAAACCCCCCAAAGTAACCTTGGACCTGTATGAAACAGTGGTGTTCAGAACCTCCCTGCCATTCCTCCCCTGTAATAATGAACATTTTAGTTCAAATCAACAGGGTTCAGGGGCACTGGCAATACCAGGACTGAGGGCTGCAGCAAAACTGGGAATTTTGCTTTGCATTTTGAATTTGAAATAGCCCCGCATCACTGGGTTTGCACTGCTTTGGTTTTGAAATCCACAGGTTCTCACCTATTTGCCCACAAGGAGATAAATTAGGTACCCACACTTGGTACTTGCTTACCGGCTGCTCAGCTAATGTTAAGTGTTCCTTCACTGGCTTGGGGAAGGCCTGTAAACTCTTCCTGAGTAACGTCAGAGTCTGGCTTTGAATTTTGATTGTGGTGCCGAGCTTTAGTCAATTTAACAACATATGTCCTTGATTACAGGGCTAAGAGTCTTGATGTTTGCTTCTCCAGTTAGTGCATTAATGATCATCATTTTGAATCCCCAAGTCAAGTACATAATTGCAGAAGACACGAGTATATTGCCAGTGGTAAAATCCAGTGGTATATTGCCAGTGGTAAAAAATATTTTTGAGGCAATGCATTAATTTTTAAGTTCCAGTCTTTGAATAAGAAACTAGGAAGAAAGAATCATTGTGAAAACAAGTGGGATTAGCAGTATATCATGGTGAGGTAAGTTCCATGAGTTGACCAATGAGCCATGATAAATTTCTTGGTTTCATAGGCTGCAGTACTGCTTACCCAAAAGGACAGTATGGGCAGTTATTGACCGTGCGCATGGCATACGATTAGATTTTGCTGCTACATTGCCGTAGCAATGTGCTATACCAGGGGAGTGTGCCACTATGGCAATGTAGCTGGCAATCAGGTGTAGACCCATGCGATTGCTACAGTGACACAGTGCATTGCTACGTCGCCATAGGGCAATGTGTAGATGCACCCAATTAGTCTCAGTTAATTTTTTCCGTATCATTTGTCAACTTCTAATTATTTCTAGACATTTAGGGTAGAACTCTGCTATCAAAATACAAACCTATTACACTTCAAGTCATTCACTAACTTTGTAACTCAAGTTTGTGGTCTGAGTATTTAAAATGATACTTTCTGTCAGCATTTGGACAAAAAGGAAATAGGAAAAGGAAAAGGATTATTTTATCTATTTTTCGCGACTTACATAGTAGACAGCATTTCTAGCTCAGTTAAGATTATCTGCAAGAACTTGATGCCTTTAGAAGATGCAACTTCAGTTTGACTTTGCTTTCCCTGGATTCTTGTATGTAATAGTATCATGGGTTTTCTTCAGTGGAACTCAGAAATTAGAGATGGTTGTAATAGTATTGTCTCTGGCAGGTAGCTGGTAGTTTCTATGCATTAGAATTTTCAGTGGTGAGGTGTGTGACACTTCTCTGACTTGCCCATGTCTTTTCTTGGCTCAGTATTTACCTGGAAGAAAGCTGCATACCAAAGGATCGCAAAACTATTCCAGTCTTTCAAAGGCTGTGTGATAACTATCTGTATTTGCTGATCTGGAACAAGCACTCAAGTTGCAGTACTGCTGGCAAGGAGTTGTCATGGTCCAGCCAGAATCTCCTTTACCTTGGACATCACCGTTTTACAGTCCAACTAGGCAAAGGGGTGTTTCTTGTGTACCAGCGAGTTTTATAACTGGATACAGTGTAGTTGGTTTTACTTCAAGGCCCCCACAGTCCACACCTACTTACCTGCAAACATATCACATGCTTTCCCCTGATCTCATTTTCAAACTGTAGCTGATAAAGTGCAGTTGGACACCTACCAAGACCATTCTGAGTTATGGTAAAATGCTGAGGCTCTTTCTTGTCCAAGCTGTCATTTGTCTAGTTCTTCCCCTTACAGAGATATCTGTGCACAACTTTCTGATCTACATAGAATCTCTTCTTATTCATGATGCTCTTAGACTGCAGCCATACAAGTGTCAAATAAATTATGAAGCTATTTCCATTTATCCTGTCACAGTCCTACAACATTAAGTTATGAAATAGCAAGCAATAATAGCTGTATTTGTGTTATTTTGCACACCTTTTGGCTTTTTCTTTCCTGCAGTTAATTTAATTTGTGCCTACATGTTGCTAAATAGGTCTAATATTTGGTTTTTCCAGCACTTAAGAAGCCCCTCTGATTACTCAAGTGCCTGCTATGTAATACTGCAACTCAGCAGCCAGTCATTATAATAGTCCTCGGGGAAGCCCATTAATCCCATCACTTTGCTTTTGAATATATCAGTTACAGATCAGATCTCACTCCATGTTATTGATCTCCGTTCTTAAGCTGTAAAGTTTCTTTCAGTGATCATGTTTATTATTTCATTTATGAGATGCATTTACCTATCTAATCACTTAAACCTTTGATATTGTCATGACATGAGACTGTTTTGCGTCATAGGCAATTCTGACCTCCCTTCTCTTGTTTAAGAGTAGCTACCTTAATGGGGATGCTCCCTAGAACTGGCAGTCCCAAAAGAAGCTGCTTTGCCTCCTTGTGGAAAACCTCTGTTATTACAGTTTTCATCTGGGACACTGACAGGACAACCTTGACCTACAGTCTTACAAGTTAGACAGACACTTAAACAGGAAATAAAACATGCTAGGCTGATTACATGTGTATCACATTAGAAAGTGTGTTACAGGCCTCATGTGATTTGGATTTAATGCAGCTTGATCAGAAACATATTCTGTTGCAGCTCTTTGTGGGAGCTCAGGGAGCTTTGAAGGCCTATCAGATGCTTCCAGGGTTAGCTTACCTCCGAGAATGCACTCTAAGGGTAACTTACAGGCTTTTGATGTAAGGAAACATACTGGTGATAGTAATAGCCTGAGAGAGGTCAGTGTTTGTATTTGATCCATCAGCTAAATATTTCATACACCTTTGTGAGAGACGGTCTAAACATTGTAGACAACCTTTATGGCTGGGGGATTTAATTGAGGCGATGGATAAACAGAACAGATCTGCTCTGCATAAGAGCTCTGTACTGTAATTGCTTGTTAATATTTTTCATAGAATAATTGTAGAAGATGGGTACCTGGTCTGGCTTTGGGCTCAGCTGCTACCTTAGTTTCTCCTTCTTCAGTAATGAAAATTTCCTGCAGAATGTTTTCTCTATAGTCCTCCTCTTTGGGGCATCTGCTTTATTCATATACAGTTCAAAGCAGCCACAAAAGTCCCAACCAGCCTTCCCAGCTGGCTTATTGGTACTGCTGAGTTCTCAGTCTTGCCTCTGCAGAGACTTTCCTTCACCTTGCTTATTCCCTACGCTCCAGCCTTGCTTCCAGATTCCTGCCTCCTGCAGGATCATACTCTTATGCTCATATGGCTGGAAGCTAAAAATACTGTGTGTGTCTGGGTATAAAGCAGCACATACAGCCCTCCTATTTCTTTGACTCTGTGGGTGTGTCTACACGAGATGTGTTGATGTGCATTAGCTTAATTTAATGTGCATTACAGGTGTGCATCTACACATGTGCACCCTTAATGTACATTAAAAATGGCATAATTAGGCTAATCACACCTAAACTTGATATCTGCAAATATCAAATTTAGGCATGATTAGTTAAAGTGCATTAACACACGTGTAGACAATACCTGGCACTAACTTTAGTGCCAGGTCTGCCCAGCCACTAGGGGCACACGGCAGAGCTGCAGAGACGTGGCACTAACTTTAGGGCCAAGTGCACTAACTTTAGGACCAAGTCTTCCCATGTGTAGACACCTGCCAAAAATTGCTTAGTGCACATTAGCTTAATGCGCATTAAATTTAGTTGTGCTTAAATGCATGTATAGATGTGCTTTATGAGCAGTAACCCATCTTTTTCATTATTGGACTTGGAAGGAAACACAGGATTAAAACACAAAGTAATGCTGTCCATGCCAAATATTCTAAATGGTGAAATAAATTGGATAGTGTTCCTATTACTTTCATTTATAATGGATTCAACATCCATTTACAATCTCAAATAATTTTGTACAGACTCAGTGTTTTCCTTGATCTAAAGCAGTGATTCACAACCACAGTATCATGGCACTTTGGGGTGCCTTGAGATCCTTTCAAGGGTACCACAGGGTGCACAGTGGTAGCACTGCTAGGTATATAAATGCGATTCACAAGAGAAACCTAGAGTTTTCAAATAGGCATCCAGAGTGTTAAAAACATTTTGACCTGTTGTGGTCTTTCTGAATTCTTTGCAAGAAAAGAATGGCTCTAGTATTTTTCTAGTTAGAGAAAGAGTAAAAACAAAGAATTGTCATTTTTCTGAGGAGTGCCTTGAGTCTTAAACAGTTGAGAATTATTGCTCTAAAATATTAAAGTAAACTTGTCTTTACTGAAAAGATGTATTTTTTCTTGACATCTACTTTTGCCACTAATAAAATCAAAAGCTTCTGTGGAGATTATATTTTTTGTAACAGTAACTGTGTAGAACTAATGAAGCCCCTAAGGTGGTTCTGTCATCCCTAGAAAATGTTTGTGTGTCTCATTTAGACTTTGTATGAGCAGAACAGTCTTATTCTTGTCCCAAATGGATAAACTTGGCTTTACCAAGTATTCAGAACTGAACAGAGAGGGGAAATTTAATCCAGGGAAGAATTATGAAACTGCTTTATGTATTCTACCATATGGCCACCTATACATTCATTTTTTCATTCTTGGACAAACTTTAATTTTGCCAGAGCTCTCCAGATCCCTTGCAGTGTCATAGTAACACTTAATGAAAGTTGTTACTAACCAAAGTCTGTTATGTACAAAGACTTGCCAGTTTTCAAGTCAGCTGTTAGTGGATTGCTCTCTGAGATACAACAAACAATTATTGGTGTTGGCACAAATGTTAGTTTGGCCAGCAGCCTCAACTATAGCGGTCGGCAGGCTGAGCCAAAGTAGAAGTAGTACTATAGCTCCCTCTTCAGTGGCAAGTTACGTGGAGCGTGCCTGCCTGATACACAGAGCATGTCTGGGCAACATAGAGAGGTTGCATAGAGTAAGTGGAGAGGTGATGTCCCTTCTTTAAACGGTCTCTAATTAGACTGGCTGGTTTAGAAACTGTGCTGTTGTAGCAGTTTTCACATACGGAGACAAAACACACCTTAACATAATACCATGATTGTAATATAGAGGGTAATTACATCCTTGCTGTAATATATGCATATATAGGAGTATATTCTCCTTCCCAAGCAGATTCTTATAGCAGAATATGGCTGTCTCCTTGGAGGCAAAGCCACAGGTAAAATTACAGATATATCTATTTAACTCAGAAACCATTGTAATATACAGAAGTCCCTGGCAACCACATTAAGACTAGAGCCAAAGTTACAACTGTCTATCTGCCATTAGATGCAGCTGTTTCTTTCAGTGATATTTTCCCACTAGAACACCCACCCCTTTCCCATTCAATTTCTGGCACAGGCCAATTTGCACAGATGGTAACACAGAGGCTAGTTGAAATGCTTCCAAGATCTATGCATATAGTTTCTCTTTAATAGGCACATGGCCTGAATTTTTAACCCTCAGTCTCATATAGATGTAACTGGAAGCCACTAGGTGGAACCTAAATACTGTATTAAAGGAGAAGATACTGAAGCCTTAGCAGATAAAAAGGGAGACTTTTACAGAGATTAAAAAAAAAAATCTGTAGAACAATTTAAAATGTATTAAAACAGCTAGACAAGAAAAGATCAGCCTCTATATCCACTTTTTAAAGCTTCTACTGATTTACTGAGGAAATAGACTAATTTATATGCTACCCTATATTAATGCTTTCTCTAGGATTTTTTTACATCTATGTTTGTTCAGTGACTTAGTACTGATGGTACTAAGTGAATGACTAATAACACCTGGCTAGGCAGAGGGGAGCTAGCCCTCCTCCTCTCTAGTGGGCAATATGACCTGGTAGGGATCATGGAGACCTGGTAGGACTCCTCGCATGATTGGAGCATAGCTGTAGAGGGCTACACCCTGCATAGAAGGGACCGAGCAGGGAGAAAAGGTGGAGGTGTAGCTCTCTATGTGAGGGAGCAGTGCACCTCTCTGGAAGCTGACATTGGCTCCAAAGATAAGTAGCTTGAAACCCTCTGGGTCAAGCTTCCGGGGTTGGGGGGGGTGGGGAGGGCATGCTGAGAGAGACCTAGTTGTAGGCGTTTACAACAGGCCACCAAACCAAGTGGAGGAGCTTGATCTGGAGTGCTCTCAAGACCTGACAGAGGCCGCGTGTGCAAGGGACTTGGTTGTCATGGGCAACTTCAATTACCCGGGCATAGACTGGGAGGAACACTTGGCTAGGTCAGATGGGTCATGTAGCTTAACTGTAAATCGAGGAGCTCTTTCTGACCCAGGAAGTGCAAGGGCCAACTAAGTGTTGCTGGGGAACAGTGGCCCCAAGGTCACGGTGGGCCGCGGGTTTCGATACAAAACAGGCGGGATTGGTGGCGAGGAGTCTGAGCGGTACAGGACTCGTGCGGTTCAAATAATGTTGATTTATTTACTTACACTACTGGAGCGTAGGCAGGGAACTTGCTTCAGTTACAGCTGCAATAAATGAACACGAACAACAAAGGGATCTGTTGGCCCACAGGGTTCTCGAGTGAGCCCTTGCTTTCTAGCCAGAGCTAGGGGCGGCTGCCCAACTCGATAGTCTCAGGGTTGGTCAACAGCTCATTGTCACAGAGTAGGGCACAGGAGTGGCCGTGATCTTGCTAGCGCCCCCTGCCGTGCCAAGTAGGCGATCCAGCACCCTCTTTTCTCGCCCGCCACGTCTTGCTGGTATATAGTTTTAGATGGGAGGCTGCCTTCAATCCCCTTGGGCACGGTGCTATATTTGTACTGGCTCCTATTCCATATGGGGCAACCTGGTGCACCCCAGCCTTATGGGCTATGCGTGCCTCCAACCTCCCCTTTAGCACGGCCCAAGTCTCGCAGATCTACCGGATGTTATCTGGTTAGTTTCCTGTATGCGCCCCTGGGCTTGTCATGCCACCGGCGCCCCTCTATTCAATAGCCCTCTTGGGCCTGCTAATTATATCTGCCCCCCTCCTGGGGTCCACTCAAGATACTTGCCCCTCCTGGGGCCTCTCTAAGTACATATGCCCGCTCCTTGGGCTTTACTCAGTACCTATGCCCACTCCTGGGGCTTCACGCCCTCTCTTGGGGCTTTTCTCATACAGACTGTCCTATCGAACCAGTCTCCTTCTGCTTATGCACTCTTAGCCCTCCCCGGGCTTCTCAGCATACTTATTCCCCTTCTGGGGCTTCTCCCGTATTTTCCTGGTTAGGGCTCAGGTGGCTGTAGCCATGCCTGGCCCCCTTGACCACCGTCAGGGTCTTTCCCCTTCCGGGGCTTCTTCAGTATTTTTTCCGGTTGGGGCTCAGGTAGCCGTAGCTGTGCCTGGCCCCCCTTAGACCACCGTCAGGGTCCTTCGCCCTACTTGGGCTTCTCCACCTATTGCCCACACAGGGCTGGGGTTAACACACCCCTAAATACAGCGCCACACCAGTGCGCACAGCTGTGTCTACCCGGCACCGCTCACAGTACCCCACAGGGCACCAGGAACCCCCAGACTGCTAGGGAGCTCCCATGAGGCCTCCTTGCACCCCTACAGCCTCACCCAGTCCTCCAGTAGTATTAGACAATAACCAACAGGGAACATAAATCCATGAGTCAACTGGCTATAACTCAAAATAAGCCTCCTGGCTAGAACATAATGGCTGCGCCCCCATGGCTCACCTTCCAAGCCTCCCTGTCAGGGTTCTCTCTACCCCGTACCATGCTGGAGCCACTCAGGCAGTCAGGCTGCGCTGCGCTGCTGCTCCTTAGGCTGCCAGAGGGAAACTGCTAGCTAGGCTTTGGCCTGGGCTGTTTATAAAGGCCCGGCCCTGCCCCCTTCCAGTCACCTGACCAGCACGGTTGCCCCAGCAACCGTCACCTGAGCTGCCCTGGTGATTGGCAGCTGCCCTTATTCCTTCCTAGGAACAGGGCACCTCAGTGCCCCTGTGACACTCATCAATCGGGATAACAAATAACAGAACTGTAACACGTATAATGTCGTGACACCAGTCCAAATGGACGAAACGGGTGGTCGTTAAGATGCCGAAGTCGATGTGGAGGTCAAAATTACGATGTCATAGCCAGTGGTCAAGATACGGGATCGTGGTCGAGGTTGAAGCCGGAAATTAGTTCGTTAGCCAGAGATCAATATGGAATAATCAGATCAAGATGAATCGAATAAATCGCAAAATCATAGCTGTGAGGAGACCAGTGGGCCCAAAGCCCTCCTGAGGAGCAGTCCCTGCAGCCGCAACCTCTGCTCTCAGGATCGGTTCGATCTCTTCCTGTG
>NW_017729022.1:171072658-171099122 GCF_001723915.1 Gavialis gangeticus | reverse complement strand
AGCAGTCCCTGCATTAGCAGCCTCTGCTCTCAGGGTTCGGACAGGAGACCAGTGGGCTTAAAGCCCTCCTGAGGAGCAGTCCCTGTCAGGCCAGCCTCTGCTCTCAGGATGAATCTTCCCTGTCCGCACCGCTGTCAGAACCCCCCAAAACTCTCTCTCCTTCTCCCTTTCGCTAACTCCTTCTTGCTCACTAACTCCCCCCTGAGGAGGGGCCCCCAAGTCTTTATGACAACTGGGTAACCAATCAGGTTGTCTTCTCTAAAGAAATTTCTAGTCTGATTACATCATGCAGTCTGTGGACTGAGCATGCGTCTAGTCAGATTACTTCATCTGCTGAGCAGAACTGAGCATGCGTGTTCTTACAAAACTAGGTCAGCTTTGATTGACAAGCCAAGGGTCGCATAGGGGGCACATGCTGGGCACCCCCTGGAATTTTCCATAGGCCTTGTCTGCTTGTCTGCGCATGATCAAACTTAACTCTTGTGTTACCAGCATACACTTAAAATTTGTCCGGACAAGTGTCAGTAAAAAAGCCTGTAAATGCTCATGTGCATTAATTTAGTACCTCACATTGGAGGTACTAAATTTAATGCGCATTAGAAAATGCTCATTAATGCAAGTGTAGATGCACCTCATATAATGCAAGCAGGAGTTCTGCAGTGCTTCCCTAGACAGCTGGTGTGATACTCATTTTTGTCTATATGGTATCACCTTTCTTACAGATGATATAATCATCTCAGAAAAACCTTTTATAAAACAGTCAGCTGTATGTGGGAAGGGGTAGGGGGGAGAGAGAGTATGAAGGTTTTGTGGTGGTATTTGAGGAGGCAAGTGAATCCATGACTGGGATGGAGTTGCAGGCTCAAGACCTATGCCTTTCTGTGGGGAGTCAGACTGAAGAGTAAGATAGGAGAAGTCAAGCCTAGGCCCAGTCTATGCTGGGGAAAAATATCAAGCCAGAAAACTTAGCTGACCCCACGTCACTCACGCTTTTGCTTTCAGTTTGGACAAGAATATGTTAGCTGGTTTTGGTTCATTCTTGGGTTCTTCAAAAGTCCTTCTGCACACTAAGGACAAACTTGTGTTTTAATTTTGTGTAAACCTGATGTCAACTGATGTCAGCCAAGCCACTCTGAATTCTTGGAAGTGTAACTGAGATCAGAATTCAGCTTTTGGCATTCATATCCCATATATTCTGTGTGTGTTTCTCTAATAAATGCATTATAATGCTGTCATGGCAAATAAAGCACTGAAACATTTGGGTTTTGAATTTTCCCTGAAATCTTACTTACATGCTAAAGGGTTCTGATTTCCAAATGTATTTTGGACTACCTAGCCTGCTTCTTGTCAGAGTTTGTTTACTGATGTTTTGTAAATTTAGCTACCCTTTCTCATATAACCCAGTTATCTGGTCCAGGCAGTAGTAATGTGAAATAAATACCAGTGACACTTCCCTTTACCAATGTGACATACTTTCTAACAGGTTGTCCTGTCTTGTCTGGCTTTGTCCTCTTCATGTACAGCGAGCATTGTGCTACAGGGCAACTTAATGCACCAGTGATGATCTCAGCAGAAATACAGATCAGTAAACCAGGAATGTTTGCTTTTGCCTTGCAGCTTTGGTATGAAAAGACTGTGTCCAACAGCTGCTATAAAGTCACATTATGTGTATGGGGTTTTTTTGGGCCTGTCTACGTGTCACCCTATAGTGATGTAATGCACTATGTCACCGTATGGCATGCTATGGTGACATAGCGATCACTTGGGTCTACACGTGATTGCCAGCTACATCATTGTTGTGGCATGCTCCCCTGGTATAGTGTTTCACTACAGCGATATATAGTGGCAAAAGTAATTGCCCGTACCACACCGTGCTTTAGTACTTACAAAAGGTAGCACAGCAACGTGTAGACAAGCCCAATATGGATCTAGTGATGGAGCTGCTAAAGGAGCACTGCAGCAATGTAATAATTCCCAACTAAAACATCAGCAATTTTCACTTATTAAATATTTTGAATGATGAATTGCTCATGAGGTACTTTGTGCTGCAAAAACAGCTAGATATAAAGGTCATCAAAGTCTATGGCAGTAATTCTCAATCAGGCATCCTGGGGTGCCTCAAGATCCTTTCAAGGGTGCCATGAAATGCTACACTGTGTTAGCACTGTCAGGCGTGCTGACATGATTAACAAGACAAACCCAGAGTTTTCAAGGAGGAACCCAGTGTTAAAAATATTCTGACCTGTTGTAGTGTTTCTGAGTTCTTTGTAAGATCAAAATTGCTGTGTTATTTTTTTCCATAGTCAAAAAATGAGTGAAAACTAAGACTTGGCATTTTCTAAGGGGTGCTGCAAGTCTAAAATGATTGAGAACCACTGGTCTGTGGAATACTTTTCACTGACTTCGGTGGGTTTTGGGTAAGGCCTATAGGGCTGATGGGTCATATGCTAATGGTCTTAATATCTACATAAAACCTTAGCTCTCATTCTGGCATTTATCTTGGGGTAGAAGTTTTATATTCTCATTTGGCAAAGTCCTTATTCAACTTCTCAATCTTTTCTCAGACAAAACTCAGGCACTGACTTCAGGGGGAGTTGCCGCCTGGGTGAAGAACAGGCCATGGCTCAAGAGTTCTGTATTTCGAAACCTGACATGTCTTTTTATTTATTTATTTTGAAGCATTGCTCTTTCAGTTACAGAAACAATACCCAGAGGCTGTTATACTCAGAGGAAAAAACAAAGTATAAGGTACAGCTGGATACAAGTCAACAGAAATAAACAACAGCAGTTTTTCATTATCATGCACTGTTTGACACGGGTGAGTGATAATGGGTTATAGATTCTGGGATGCAGTCCTGACTCTACTAAAGTCAATGGGAGTTTTGCCTTTTATTTCAGTGGGACCAGCATTATATCTCTGGGTTCAATCCAGCCCAGATTAGTATAGCAGAATTCCAATTTTTTTGTAGTGGGATGGTTTGCAATTCACTTAATATGCAGCAGGTTGCTGAATTAAGGACTAACCATTCACCATTTACTTTAAATGGCATTGCTTCTCCAATCATTTGGACCTCACTGCCAATTCTGTGGAGCTGAGAAGCAGCACCCTTTGAAATGAAAGCTTCAACAAGCAGCTGGGACACTTTAGCAGTCTGCTGTAGCTGTTAGCTGAGTCTCTATATAACCCTGGCCAGAGGTGGAGCCAGAGGGGATGCAGTTGCACCCCCTTTTAGACCATGCTGTGTAGAGGGATAACTGGATGACAGGGTACCTGGGGGCACCTACCACACATGGTGGCAGTGATGACTTCTGGTGGCTACTGTCACTGCTTCTGGAATGACTGCAGCTACAGCAGCAGTCATTTCTTTCCACCCCCCACCAAGTTGGTTCTCTGGAGCAGCTGCCCTAGTTGTCCCACCCTAGTTAAACCACTGAAGCCACAGGAGCAGCAAGCAAGGACTTTTTTTAAAGTACCCAAAGCAGATAAGAGTTCTTCTTCCTCCTGCACTTCCCCTCCATGCTTACTTGTACATCCCCCCCTTCTCGTTCCCTTCCACTGCCTTTGTCTGTGGTTGCTCTGGGGGTGGAGGAGCTCCAGAGCTGCTCCTGCCAGGCTCCAGCTGGGCTGTGTTGGGAGCTGGGCCTGGCCCAGGACAGCTGCAGCAGCAGCCAGCAGGTTCCCCTCCTTGCCTGCCCTGCCCCCCTGGGTGTTCTCTGACAGCCCAGGATCAGAAACAGGGAGGGGGGACCTGCCTATTGCTGCTGCCACTGCCATTGTTCCCTGCTGAGCTGGGCCCCTGTGCAGCCAGTTGGCGTAGGGCAGGAGCAGCTCTGGAGCTCCCTGTGCCTCCAGGCAGCTGGGGACAGCAGAAGCAGTGGGCAGGGGAGTGGGTGAATGGGAGGGGTGGTGTTGCTGAGCACAGAGGGGAAGGGAGTGCGTGCCAAGAATGGCAGGGGGAATTCTTACCTAACTTACAAAAGTCCCCAGGCTGCTGCTCCTGTGACATGGTTTGCCTGTCTCGGTGGGGTGAAACTGGGAGCAGGGGTGCAGCCACCCCTGCAGTACTGGTTGCTGCTGCCCCCCTCACCCCCATTACAGAATCCTAGATCTGCTCATGGCCCTGGCTAGTTCACAAATGCTCATCTTTGCAGGGAGGATAAAGAGCCTAACCCCTGTGAAATATCTGAGTTCTACTGTACTGACTGAAAATTGCAACCACCTGAAGGCTAGTCTGGCAGCATTTTGTGCTCTCAGTCCAGCTTTCAGTAGACAAATGACCACAGCATACAAAAGGAATCCCATCACAACTGGCAACCTTATTGGGTGCCCCTGTACAGAAGCCCAGAGTTGAAAAGACTGGAAAGGTGCAAGTCCTTCTTGCTCCCCAAAAGTTGGTTCTTGTAAAAATAAGGTTACAGTACTTTGCAGTGTAGGTTCACTTTCTTGGGTTGTCAGGTTAGTCTTTTCACCTGGATTTAAAATGTAGAAAGCCAAGGGGAAAAAGTCCAAAGTCTTTGGCTTTATGCAATAATATAACATACATGAAGGAAGGGGAGAGGAGGAATTTGAAGAAGTAATTACTAGTAAAAATCTCAGCTAAACAGACATCAACACTGTTTATCTCTGACCCTAGAGTCTCTGTTTCTACAGGGGACAGACCTACCTGAACTTTATCTAGGTAATTCCAGTAGACCTGTCCCTTTGTATCTGAGTAGTAATGCTTTCTCATAGAAAAATACAGCAGTCTTCTTAGAAGAAAAAACCAAAAGGTGAGCATCTACAACAATTTTCCTTCCTTATTTCGAATCATTTTTGTGGAATTTCCTTATGAAGGAACTAATTTAAATATGCAGTGTTGTTAACTTGGTGTATCCAAGTAGCTGGGATAGTATCTTGATCTGTTACATAACT
The DNA here is from genome assembly GCF_001723915.1 of Gavialis gangeticus. Classification (NCBI taxonomy): domain Eukaryota; kingdom Metazoa; phylum Chordata; order Crocodylia; family Gavialidae; genus Gavialis; species Gavialis gangeticus. The sequence goes on along the minus strand of NW_017729022.1, from coordinate 171,094,210 downwards.
TCATCTTCCCTGGGTCAAGAAAGGGCTAATCTATTTCCTGTTTCACTTCAAAAATGTCACTTTGATGTAGGTCAGATGTGATTTTTGTTAGTCATAACAACATTCTGAATTGTAATATAATGTGCCTGATAATTATTAAGGTTTTGTTAAGCCAGGTTGCTACTGGCACCAAGCTGAGATGGCTTCAAGGGAAATATGTTTTCAGGTCAACTACATGATTTCAAAAAGGCTGGAACATTTTTTCCTTCTTGGCCTCAGTGGAAAACATTCTATCTCTCTCTCTATTACCCTGAAGAGGTCCTTCCCCCTATTTCATACATTGAAGGGGCTCAGTTCCTACTTGACAGACAGGATACAAAGAACAGAGATCATGGTTAGCTTGTGCCTCAGTGCAGGGTACTGGTAGACAGACTGCATGTTCTTAGCATTCCCCTTAGCATTCTCCCTTGAAGTGGAGAGGGTAGAGGTGATGTCACCTCAAAGTGCCATTCCATGTAGGCTAAGGACAGACATTACACATAAACTGGTTTAAGTGATCGGAAACTGGTTTAAACCTGCAACAGAACAGATATTTCGTGCACATAAACCAGTTTGAGAATATCTCAAACTGGTTTCAGCCAAACCTGGTTGAATGTAGTATCAGACTTAACTGATTTGGCTTGAATTGGTTTATGCAATGTCTGTCCCAGACCCCTTGCTGGTTTAAGATAAACCAGACACCCCCAGCATCCTGGCATGCTCTCTGGGCTGGGTGGGACTCTCTGCTCCACAGCAGGGCTGGCCTCTCCCTCTCCTCCCTGGCTGGAGCTCCAGAGACTGTGGACTGCTTTCCCTCTCCCCTCACCGCTCCCTCCTAAGCAGAAATTCCCCCCTCCCCTCTGCCTTGTGGAGAGGTGTCTGTGTATTAGCTAGCAGACCACATGCTGGCTACAGTCCTGTGGAATCAACAGGCAGAATCAACAAGTAGCTGGTAATGTCCCTCTGTTGTTTTCTTAATTGGGTGATAAACACTGCTATAAATTCCCTGCTGGGCTAATCAGAGCTTCTTCAGAGCCCGGCCATGCTCCTCACAGCTCTATGCTGTGGAAGGAAGGGAGGGCAGCTCTAGCACCCTCCGGCTTCTAACCTGAGCCACTGAAGCCATGTGCCTGCATTTCTGGGATGTCTGTCCAGTTGCAAAACTGATTTAGCCTGGCCTGATTAGACTAACCTGCAAAGACTGAATCAATTCAGGCTTTTTAAATGTCTGTCCCTAGCCACACTGACTAGTGAAGCAGAGTGGAGGCCTGGTGGGAGCAGGCTGCACTGTTCTTAAGGCAGCAGTGCATGTTCCTTGGATCTTTTGCAATAGTCTTCAGATCTCTCTGAAGGCTGGTTTAGCCACTCTACCCTGAGACTCTGGTCTGGGTGCATATGTATTGTCTGGAAGAGGGCAAATTACTAACTTTGGCTCTGAAAAACAGCTGCCAGAATGGCATTTGGGCTTACAGGGCAAAGATTTCAACTTGTGCGGTTCAAGAGATTTATACCATATAAAAATCAATTAAGTGCATTTGCAAGGCAGGTTTGGCAAAGTAGTTGTGAAAAGAAAAAGGCAGACAAGCATGTGGGAATGAGTGTGCAGCTGGGAGTTCAGGATGTGCCGAGTTCTGATTCTGACTTGCTGTGTATAATTCCAATTTTGCTTATCTTTTCTGTCTCAGCATCCCCAATGTATGGCACTTCCTCACTGACCTCAAAGTGATGGCAGAGGGAATGTGTAACATGTCCTGTAAATGCCAAGTGTGTTTATTGTAAAAATGGGTCAGAGGATTTTGAGTTTTTAAGGGAATTGGAAGGAAATAAGCATCTCACAATAGGATGGCACAAATGTTTCCAGTCTGTGATGTTCTAGTTACAGGATAGGATTGTTTTTCTGTTTTTAGAACTGTGACCTGATTTCTACAAAGACACAAACATAGTGTTAATAGGATGTAGGTTTTTTGCTTTACCGTAACTATTGAGGTGGGCATTTTCAAAGGAACTTAAAGAAATTAGGCACCTAAATCAATGGGAGTTAGGTGCACAAGTTCCTTAGCTTTTCTTGATAGCCTTGCCCTCAGTGTGACTTGAACACCATTCTCCCTCAATACTGGTTAATTATGACTCTGTGAATATTTTGGTCACCAGAGGGTGAACAAGGGCAAGCAAAGGCACCATATGCTGTGGAAAAGTGAAACAAGTATTTGTGCAACCATTCTACACAAGCATTCAAATCTCACATGGCTCCTTCACATTGTCATTTTCTACATATCAATTGTGAGAGAGGTTTAATTTCACTGAACACACGGGACCCAACTTCCTGACACACTGGACATCCCCAAATAAGACATGCATCTTCCTTTTGGGAAGGCAGAATGAGGGGGAAAAAGATTTTTCCAGAATTATGGCCTTGTGGCCCTGGTCCTTGCTCCTTATATTCAGCTCAGTCACCCCCCTCCCTCTTTCCTGCTTAAGCAAGAATTGGCTATTTTTGCCTGATCAGAAAAGGAAGGGTGAGTCAGCTGAATGTTACAGATTCACAGATTCACTGAAGTTTAGGGCTGGAAGGGACTTTGTGAGATCATCAGGTCCAAGCTCTGGGCAGGAAAGACTGTTAGGGTCAAATAACTCCAGTAAAGTGTGTGTCCTGTTTCTTTTTGAAGATCTCCAGGGTAGGTGCCTGCACCACCCCTGCTGGGAGTCTATTTCAGAGTTCAGTCACATGAACCGTGAACTTTTTCCTTATATCCAGTCTGAAACCTTCTTCTAGGAGTTTATGACCATTGCTCCTGGTTTTCCCCTGGGGCACTTTGGTGAATAGTTGTTTGCCTAGTCCCTGATGCTCTCCCCTGATATATTTGTAAGCCTTCACGAAATCCACCAAATTAAGCTCTGTCTCTGCTCCTATTCAGTTGTGAAAGAGTTATAACTATAGGTGCTGCTGAAGGCGCCATGCAAACATTACATTTAGCTCAACCTAACCTCTGGGTGCAGACAGAAGTGACAATTTTTTCCCAATCTGGCCACAGAAAGTAGTCTGTAGCCTTGACTAAACACAAGTGTACAGCTGCAGATACCTTAAAAAATGGCCGATTGAGTGAAAATCTGACCCCTCATTGCATAAGGTATCAGATAAAGTTGTTTCAAAATGTAGTGTTTTCTGTAACTTGTGCCTGTGGGTGACTGGTGCCTCCTAGCTCTTGGGGGATGCCAGCGGCCGATTGTTGATGGGGGAGGGGTTCCCCAGTGGCTGATCATCGACTGGGGAGGGGGGTCCCCCAGCAGCCAATCATTGATCCTGGAAGTGCCAGCAGCAAACTGGAAGTGCTGCTGGCAAAACCGGAAGTGCGCTGGAGCTTCTCAGTGGGGGCACTGGCTGGTGTTCCCAACTCCCCAGCTGGTGAGGGCCAATTTCAGGGAGGCACGTGCCCCCCCCATGTCCTCCCTACGTGTCGCCTATGCTTGTGTCTATGGAGCTCCCAGCTTGTTGCTGTTTTCAGAATGGGAGAGGGGGAAAGGGAGAGGAGGTAGTTCAGTCCACAGGTTTTTCAGCCCCCCTCCTCAATTCACTCACCTCACCCTTCAGCACCAGCTGGGGAACCCTAAGAATGTGCTCCCTCTGCTACCTTCCCCCACCCCCATTCTGAAAACAGTGAGCACTGGCAGAGAGCCTGGCCATTGCTATGGAAACCTGGCTGCAGGCTCCCAGCTCCCAGCTAGATTTCCCTCCCCCTGGAACCAACAATGAACTTCTGTTTGGTGTGAGGTAAAGTTGTAACTCAGAGTGCTTTGCAGAAATCATTCTGCCTTACAGCTGAGAGCTGCACTTCTGCCTGCACCCAGAGTCTGACTCAGCGGCTGAAATCCTGGCCATTTAGATTGACCTAACCTTGGGCTTCCAGCTGCTGAGTCAGACTCTGGGTGTGGGCAGAAGTGCAGATCCCTTCACGATGCTGTGAATCCAGGACAAATGCTGTCACGGAGTCATGCAGCCCAGGACTTGGACTTGAGGTTCCCATTCTGGGACTATCCCACCCAATTAGCGACAGGTGATCACCCTATATCAGGTGACTGTTCTGACCAGCAGGACAACTAAGCAACTGAGAGGGGCTTCATCCCCCTCAGCTGCTGGAAGCCCAGAGAATGAGATTCTTTAGGCTGGATGTATTTGTTTAGGTGAACCCAACTATAAGGAGACCTTCCAGTAGGTGGGCAGACCAAAACCTGATGGCATTTAATGCAGAGGAGTGCAGGGTGCTCCACCTTGGGAGGAAGAACCAGCATCATACTTACAGATTTGGCAGTGCTACACTCACTAGCACCATGACTGAAAGAGACTTTGGGATCTTGACTGACCACAAGATGAACATGAGCCACAATGCGATGCCCTAGCTAGCAAAGCAAACCAAACTCTGGCATGCATCCGCTGATGCATCTCAAGCAAAACTAGGGATGTCATCCTCCTGCTCTACTTGGCCTTAGTGAGGCCACATCTGGAGTACTGTGTCCAGTTTTTGGTCCCCCACTTCAGAAGGGATGTGGATAAGCTTGAGAGAGTCCAAAGGAGAGCCACCTGCATGATCAAAGGCCAAGAGAGCAAGCCATATGAGAGGCTGAGGGACGTTGGACTGTTCAGCCTGGAGAAGAGAAGGCTCGGGGGGACTTGGTCTTAGCCAGTAAGTATATAAGGGGTGCACCAGGATCTGGGAGAACAGTTGTTCACCAGGGCTTCCCAAGGGATAACTAGGTCTAATGGCCACAAACATCTGGAAGGCCAATTTAGACTGGACATAAGGAAAAACTCCTTTATAGTCCAAGGGTTAAGGGTCTGGAACAGGCTCCCCCCAGAGGCAGTGCCAGCATCTACTCTGGACTCTTTCAAAAGGTGTTTGGATGCAAATCTTGGATGCAAATCTTGACCCCAGCAGACTTTTTGCCTATGACAGCGGGACTGGACTCGATGATTTTGCAAGATCCTTTCCAGCCCCTAATGTCTATGAAGTCTATGAAGTATAAAGACTGGTTCTTTAGGTGAGTTGAGCAGGTTATTGGTTAGTTGACTCCTCCTTTTTCTCCTGTTATCAGAGTGGACTAGGTTATATTGTAAGAGGAACTTAATAGATGGACTAACAAATAGAACAGTGATTTTCAGCCAATTTAGACTTAAGCCACCCCTTGGAAAATGTCGGCTCTTAGTTTTCACTTTTTTTTGATTACAGAAACTGAGTTCTTTGCAAAGAACTCTGAAAGACCACAACTGGTCAGCATGTTTTTAGCACTATGGGTTTCTATTTTAAATCATTGGGTTTATCATGTGAATCATGTTTGCACACCCAACAGTGTTAACATTGCATGGCATTCTGTGGCACCCTGGCTGAGAATCACTGAGACAGGAGCTTACTCTCTATGTATCTCTATCAATTTCAGAGTTTGGTGTTTCCCCAAGCCACACTCCAGTCTGCAGTTTTGCCCCCCTCACCAATAGTTTACGCCTCAAATACAGATTAAGCAAGCAGTTTTGAGCTATGGACAGAAAGGGGAGGAAGACTTGCTGCTAGGGTATATTCAGCAGCTATTACCATATTTACTTACATGCCACATGCACCTTTTCCCTAAAAATGAGCTCTCCAGAATTGGTGTGTGTATCTTAAGCAGAGAAACTGGAAAATGGGTATTTTTTTGGCAAAATAGAAGCAGGGAGGAATAGAAACATGGAGAAATTGTGCTGCAATGACTACCACTTCTCTCTGGTCCAGCAGGTAGCAGGGGTAGAATCCAGTGTTAACCTTGAAGTAGCCAGCAGGGACATCTACACGTGCAATTAATGCAGCTGAATAAAGGCGTCTACATTTATAATGTGGCTGAACAAAGTGGCAGTTTACACTGGAGTTTATTGCTCCCGGGCACCATGTTTGCATGTGTACATGCATGTTGAGCTGCTGGGGGAGGGGGACATTGTCCCTGCCTGGGGTCTGGTGGTGGAGTTTAACTCAACAGCAGCAAGCACTTGGGGGCAGGGAGCACATTTGCTTCTGGTCAGTAAATTTGCTAGTTGTATTTGCAAATAGCTTGATTAAAGCCAGTTATTGTGCAGAAAGCATCTGCAAGTGCCTCCACGATGCTTACTGTACAGTAATTAGCTCTACTGCACAGTAAAGCGCCTCATGTAGATGCACCCTCTGACTTCCAGAAAAAGGTGTGTATCTTATTTGGAGGTATGCAGGATATGGTATGATGTAACTGTTATAGCTGCATGCTTTTGTAGTGGTATATGTTAGCTAAATCACTAACTTTACTCCTGAATGAAACGGTTAAAATTCCAATGATTTTGCTACACTTATGGCTGTAAGTGTATGCAGATATAACAGTTACATTGTAACAGTTTATATCAGCATCATTCTATACTAGTGGTCATCAGCCAGTGGATCACGATTCACCGGTAGATCTTGGAGCCTCTTGCGGTAGATCTCGGAGCCTCTTGGAGTCGATCAGAGGCTGGGGTGGGGGGCTGAGTGCCCATGTGCATGCACACGCACACCCCAGCCTAGCAGGTCAGTCTGTGGGGGAGGGAAGGGGTGAGGGCCTGATAGAGCCCCCGCGGTGAGGGACAGTGCTGCAGAGGCAGGAGCAGGGGTAAGTTGAGTGTGGCCCTGGCTGGGTGGGACTTACCTGCTAGGGAAGTGCACCCCCACATAATTTTTTCTCCCTCTGCCTTGATCTGCCCCCACCCTTCCTTCCCTCATACTTAGCTGCTGGGCAGGCAGCAGCGCATGGTAGATCTTGGGTTGCTTTTTAATGCCAAAGGTCATCTCCTACTTAAAAAGGTTGGAGACCACTGCTCTATATCATTATCCTTCTACACCCTCAGTCTTGTTTTATCACCCTCTGTGTCTATTTTGCTCTGCTCTGTCTGTGAAATATGTTGGTATCTACTTCTCTTAACCTGCCAAAATGGCAGTATTCTGTGACAAAGACTAATATTGTAAGTTACATGTGTAACCTGAAATTAGGAACAGAAAATATTATATACATGTAACACATCCCAGTTAAGTAGATTCTCAGGCTTTCACTTTAGTATAGTATGAACCTACTAAGTTTCTTTCTCTCAGCTCTTGTTCCCAGCAGAGAAGGGCCAGAACCAAAGCCCTAGATATGAACTCCCCTGAATTTCGGGAGGCTGAGATCTTGATTCAAACTTCACATTATTAACTGGCAGAAAGGGAAAGGGGAGGGGGTAGAGGGAAAGAAAAGAAAAAGAAAAACACATGCTTCAAACTTTCTTAACCTTGGAGAAGTTCAGTGGCTGGTCTTTATGGGTCGGATTTTTGGCAGAGTTCAAAGTCAGTTTTCAAGTGCTCAGCATACACCAAATATGGCTTCCACATTTTTAAGACAGGTCAGTTCCCCTTCAAGCACTTAAGAGTCACATTCTTAGAAATGTTTAGCGGCCAGAAGCTCCTACCAAAATATTTACAATCAGATTTTCAAAATACTGTGTCAATGAAAGGGTGAACCAAAACCTGAACATCCTACATTTGGATCCAGATCCAAGCTTTGTGGCTGGGGCCCATATATAGCTTACACTTTCTCTTACTTCTGGTTGGGCTGGAAATGCTCCAAGCACAGCCTTCCTCAGGGTGCTTTCCACATCCTTGAGCAGTCTCAAATGGAATCAATCATTCAAAGCTGGAAAGGAAGGGGAAAGGAGCTAGCCAAACTCTTCTGACTCTCAGGGAAGATTTTGATTAAGTTCCATGTGTAGATTTCAGGTTGATGCTTGTTTCATTCAGATTAGCTCATGGCATGGGACTGAAGATATATTACCGTCTTGGTCTCAGATGGATAATGAAGGTGGGGAAAGCAAGCAGGTGATATCATAGTTCAAACACAGGCTTCAAGCCTGAACTTTGATAGCTTTAATAAATCCCCTGCAGCAGAACTGTTGAGGTAAAACTAGGATCAGCCAGTCCAAAGCTTTAAAAGCACCACAGAGAATGTCTTAAGAGAGTGACAAGGCTGAATCATATTTGCATGAGAGGATAAAAGATTCTTGAGTCTAATCCACAAATCAGACCATCAGACTACTCTAATCAAACACCATGTGCGTCTCTGCAGTGCATAAATATTAGCAGCTGCTCTTCATACATGACAGATCTTTTTTAAAGCTTATGCATGCATATTAATTGCTCTCCTAAATAAAATCTATTTAAAGGAAGCCTTGACCCACTGTAAGACACATCAGAGATATGTAGCTGATGAATAAATACAAGCCCATCTTAATGCATTTGGGTTAATGTTCATTTCAGTTTACGTGATGTTATATAAGGAAATGCAGAAGTGACTCATTCTGAATCTGTAATCAGGATAGGTTCAAGGGGGATGGGCATCCCACAGGAAGTAGCAGGCCTGAGCCAATGGCAAGGCTCATGGCTTTCTTTCAGAGTGAACTGGGTCAGGGTTTGCATAAATCAGAACTCTTTGCCACATAATGTGATGTTTAAGTAAATAGACAAGTCGCATCTTAGGTGGATCCCAGTTTACCTTTACACATGAAGTGGCCTGAACTTTTAGGTCTCTGATCAGGAAAATGCACTGATCTCAATGGGAATTAGCCATGTGCTTAAAATGCTTTGCTCTTTACACACATTAAGCTCTGTGCCTTCTACTATGATGCCTCTTTACCTGGAACAGATATTAATCTCAGCTGACAGAGACACAAGCAGATCTAGGATTTTAAAAAGGGGGGTATGGAATCAGTGACAGGCGCAGCAGTGGTGACTGCACTCCCCTCCTTCCAGCCTCCCCTCCCCATACCCGGCCACCAGGGCAGGCATACTACAGCCTAGGAGCAACAGCCAGGGACTTCTTAAAATTTCTCAAAGCAGATAAAAATTCCCTCATTCCTTCTCCTACATGTTCAGTAGCACCTCCTCTCTCCTCCCATTCCCCTATCCCCTGCCTGCTGCCACTATCCCTGGCTGGCCTGGGGGTTGGGGAAGCCTCATAACCTTCTTTACTTATATCTCTGGATTCTCCTGCTGCCTCTGTCTTGGCTTCTTCTGCCCAGGGCTGCAGGGTCCCTGGCTACTGCTCCTGCAGTATGGTCTGAAAGGGGGCCATGTGACTGTGCCACTGCATCCCCTCTGGATCCATCTCTGGACAGGGATGATCATTCTCCTCCTCAGACCTTCAAAGTGGACAGTCCTTATTAAAAATCCACAGACCCTCTCTCTCCTGAAAGAGAAAGAAAAACATGGGCATCACATTTATGTAGACAGTGGGCACATCTACACATGCAAGTAATGTGAGTGAATAAACAAATCTGGACATCACCGCCTACACGTGTTTAATTGTACTAATTTACTCCACCACCAGATAGTACTTGCATCTGACAGGCCTACTCTGTGGCAGAGTAAATTAGTCTACTCTGGCCTAATATGGGCGCATGTGTAGATGGTGACGCTTTACTATGGAGCAAATTAGTCTACTCAGCAGTAAAGTGCATGTGTAGATGCTCCCAGTATGTTTGACATGTTTATATGTTTCATGCAAGTGTAGATTATGATATCTGAAATGGAGCACTTAGATTTGTTCATATGTGATCTCAAATAAATCTAGCATTTATGATACACATTTCTTATGATCAGTTTAAATATAAATTGCATACTTATCCACATGAGGTCTTGTGTTTCTGATGTCTTGCTTAAGCTGTAAAGTCTTTGGGTTGTGAAACATACCTGGTATGTTGGAATTAACTTTATGGTGTTTATGTACTCACACAGTGGCACTCTAAGTGTTCAAGCACTCTGACCAATCCAGATATGTACTCCTGGTATGCATGTGAGGCATTCCTTTTTTTTTCTTAGAAACTCTTCCCTGACCCAGAGGGTCAACTTTGTGTTAGTGATGTTCCAGAAACCTGGTGCAAGAGAAGACTGGTACATATTTAATGAGTAGAGGACTATAATCTCCTCTCCAGTGCAACCTCAGCAGAGTCAATTTTACAAAGAAAAGTAACCTTACATTTTCTGAACAAATTGTTCCTTCAGGTGGGGAGAATCTAGAAGTGCAGTAACCCTGCTTCTGGTAGTAGACTGTTTTTTCTGTAAAAAACTTTAATGAGCTTTTACGATAGTTCTACTATTGGAGCATTACTGTAGGACTGAAGTCATTATTAGCCATTCATAACAGGAGATTACCAAAATATACAGATCAGAGCTTCTCTTCCAGCCAGTTATGCAAAATAATTGTTATACCCAGAAATAAACTAAATGAAGCTCTATCTGTACATCTGCTATGAAAATTGGTATTTTATAAAGCAAACAATGTTAAGAAGGCTCCAACAGGTTTTAAATAATCAGCTCTGTATTGTCTTCTTATGGGACACAACTCCAGCTTGTTCAGATTTGTCCCTATATAAGCATATACAATTGAAACTGTTTTAAAAGGATAGGGAAAGAAAAAGAGGATACTATTGAAATGTCCCAATTCTGCAAAGCTTTGTGTGTCCAAGTCACAATGCACACTGAGTAGTTTCCAACTACTCTCAGGCATAGAATGTAACGGAGAGCTTCCTTTAAGAGAGAAGTAGACTGGTGAGGGAGCACTGTAGGCCAGGCAGGGTGCAGCAGTTGCAGGTCACAATGGCAACGGGGCAATGAGGCTAATTAGCAGGCACCTGCAGGCAGCCCAGAGTAGCCTGCTGATTGGAAGGGGGAAGGGCCCTGGGAGGCATATAAGCCTAGGGCCTGAGCTAGCTAGTTAGTCTAGCCCTGCAAGCCCCAGGGGTAGGAGCTCTTGCCTGGGAATGCTAGATGGATGGCTGTCCTGTCTGTAGAACCCAGTGAGGCTCAGGGAGCTCACAAGAATAGCTCAGGGCTGGGAGATATGCTGGCACAAGGGATGAGGGAAGGATTTCCCTCTTAAAAAGGGGAGCAGTCTTCTGCCACTTTATGTCTATGTTACAGCCTGGGGGCTTACTTTTTGTGTTGCAGTTTGGAACTGGTGGATTGGGTTGGGACTGTAAGGGGTGGTATACAGAGGTCCCACTAGTGTCTGTGGGGCATGTAATTGCCTTAAGCCCTGCCAGGGGGCAGGCTTAAGGCCCAAGCAAGGGTTGAGCCCAGAATGGGCAGAGTGTGAAGCCACAGAGCCACACAGGGGCCAGGGGCCCAGCACCTGAGAGGGCTAGACCACAGCTGGTACCTCAAAGCCAGGTCTGACACAGCGAGCCTAGGCTAGAAAGTGTAGCTAAGAGGAAAGAAGCAGCAGCTGAGGATGCTAAAGCCCCAACAGGGGACCAACATCACAGTAACACCTGCGAGGCTTGGGACTTGGTGTAGGGGAGGAATGGAGCCACACAATTAGCCTCTAAGGCTTTAGGTGCCCTGCAGTGGCATGGTCCTGAAGAAGCCCAGTGAAGGGCACTGAAGTAGTGAGACACAGTGAGGTGCCTGGGAGCAGTGCAGTAGAGACTACTAGGGTGCTGGGGAACCCTAGTTGGGGTTCAGCTAGACTGGGGCCCATGCAAAGATCCATGGACAGCATCCCCTTTAATCTTATTACATCAAGGCGTGGTGGGTGAGACAGAAGGGAAAGCACCCTAGGGCAGAGTGGAGCATGGTTGTAGAGCTGCCCCCGGGACTCCAATGTGCTACGCAGAAGTACCAATATTATTTGCAAGATCTGAGGCTTTAGGCCATGTCTCTATGCTAAACTTGCTGTCTCTTCAGCAGGGCACCAGAAAAAGCAGAGCTGTGTCCTCATAGCACACAGATGGGCTAATCACTCAGCACTGCTGCATGACCATGCCAGTGAGCTTGCTCCAAGTGCTGTACAGACATTGCTACACTTTTCTGGTTTAGAAGACATTCCACCAGGAACAATAAATGTCATGCCCCTGAGGGTGACCTGCTGAACCTGGTAAGTTTATTATGGAGACAGTGCCTTAGCACTTTGTTATGCAGTAATTTTGGGTGACTCCTGGAGCACTTAACCCCTGGATTGTCTGCACATTACCACCTGAAAGTGGTTTTAAGCACTTGTTATATGGTTCAAAGTCATGCCACTCCAAGACAGGATTGTCTCTGATCTGCCCTACCCAGCTCCTGTTCCATTAAGGTGTGGTCACTCTCCACAGATGTGCTACCCCAGTTGACCTCCTCCTATATCTCAGGATCTCTCACATCACCACTGGTGCAGCAGGGATAGAAGCCTGTCTTAGCTCACCAGGCCTCTTGTGGCAACTCACAGCTGCGCAGGTAGGTGTCCAGTCAGAGAAGGTTTCTAGACTAAGGGTGTAACTGCTCCAAACTCCAAGCTACCACCAACACCGATCAACAATGGCTCACAGCCTAAGGTGTAACTAGACCCTTAGATAGTAAGCTCTTCCAAAAAGGGAAGTATCTCTCTTTAAGATTTGGTCTATATAGTATAGACTCTAAAGTTTTGGTGCCCAACCTAAATTTGCTCTGAGAGTGAAAACAACATGTGACCTAGCCCACAGCTCTGCTAACAACCCTACCTCTTGTCTGGATACAGCTATGGTGACAGTGGGCTTCTGTCAGTTGAGTTTTGATGTAGGGCAACAAAGTTGACAGAAAAGCCTCTTCTCCTGCCCTATGCTTCCCCCTTCCCTAGGGGTCTCTGTTGCTATAACCAGGCTAGCACATTTGTGGAGGCAGCAGCCCTATCATGTAAAGACAAGGCTTTATATTTGTGTAACATCTGGCATATTGTGAACATGCTTGGAACCAGATAGTAACAGATCATTTTCTGCAGCAAGAAGGTAATTCAGGGTATAACAATGAAGGTGAGAAGATAAATTGTTTTACAGTGAATATTTTTGAAGTCAGACCCTCCTAGAAAGAGGTCATCATTTATTTTCTGAACATCTATCTGATAATATCAGATCTCTCTGTTTGCTTCGTGAGACTTTCCAGTGCCTAATCCAGAAGGTGGTTCTTTTCAACTTTCCTTTAAAACTGGTGAGTATGAATACTGTTGATTTTAAGAATAACTAGTTTAACTGATTTATTTTGTCCTTACTCAAATGAGGTGACTGTGTAAGAAAGACTAGCAGACAGTTGTAAATAAAGGAGTACTGAGGAGATTATAATGCTTATATGATAGAAATATTTATGAGGTTTTAATAAGAGAACCCCTAGCACTCTCTTCCATTTTCATCTTGCTCATGCTTGCTTGCTCTTAAGGGCTGAACTCAGCACTGAAGTGATTCCCCTTTAAACACTGTTGATTTATGCACAGTTTTTGCCAATGCTTGTCATATAAATCTTTGTCACATAGGTTTATAGAGGTAGAGGGAAAAGAGAGAAAATTATGAATTAAAGGGAAAATCCTATATATCCCTTATCGTATAGCTACCAGTGTGGTGCATTTGCTTTAGTTTGATTTAGACAGTGTGGATGCCACAACTAAATGCATAAATTCAATCAAAATCTATTAAGAACATGTTAAATAGGCTGTTTACAAGAGCACTTAGGAAAAAAAACACACTGCTTTTCTGTCAGAGTTGATCAATGAAGCTTCATTTGAAGAAACCCCAGGGAAACACACTTATTTGAACCCAAAAGGGGTATGTTAGAAAACATCAATAAACTAACACTTGTTACTGGCTGCTAAAGTGCAATCATCTTTATGTGCATTTGTGGGAACAGGGATTTTTTTTTTGTTCACAGCAAGATATTCCTTGTCAAAGTGCATGTTTGCCAAGTAAAATGCCTGCAAGCTTGCCAGTCCAATAAATTCAAAGAGTATGTAGATGAAAATCCCAGTGCCCTTGGGCCTCAGTCACGGCATTGTTTGGACAAACTGGCTGACTCAGAAAGCTTTATTACATTCCTCCAATTCTTGAGTTATTCCTTTAACAATCACCTTCTCCACTCTGTCTTCCAGTTTCCTTCCTACCATTTATCTCTTCCAAAGCAATAAAGGCTTTAAACCCTTATTTTATTTTAAATGCTGTCTGTAAGGTAATTCCTGTGTCACATTATTCCTCCAGTGCAGTTAGATCTGTCAGCCATCAGACTTGGAACCTTGGTGTCACAGGCCGGCTAGGCGCTGTGAGTGTATCAGCCGTGAGGCTGCTGGGTTCAGGATCAAGGAGGTGAGTCAGGAGTGAAGTAAAGGCAAATTTACTTATAGCTTAGCATACAACAGTTAACAGAAAGGTTAATGCGACAAACAGATAGTACAGTAATAAAGAGCTAATAGTGAATGATAACAACAGATAGAGAGAATGACAAAGAGTTCCCACATGGGGCTGGCAACTTATCAGCAGTCCCTCTATGCCAGGTGCATGCCAAGTTGTTTCAGCGAAGTCAGGCGTCCCCAATCAACGCTGTCCGAGGGGTCACTGGGAAGGTCGCTTGGTCAGGATCCGGTCCTCACTCACACTGGGAGACTGGGATCCAGGTATGGTACAGAGATGGTCCTTCTGTCCCATCCTTCATGCGGGTCACCTGACATACGTAGTTCTTTATACCTTATCTTATGCTAATCTGTTAGCTTTAGAGCCACTCACAATCTTGCCCTATAGCTGTTACCCTATAGGATCAAAAGGTGTTAGAAATTATCATGAAAGGTTACTGCCCAAACTCGGGTTCACGCAATAAGCAAATTACACCACATTACTCTGAAGTTTTAAATTAGCATTACCTGCCTAAGCTCAACTCCGTAGTTTTTTATTCCCGGATTCCTTGGAATGTGCTGATTATATTAGGTGGTCAGATCTGGTTATGGCTTGACCTTTAAAAAACCTGTTAAATTAGCTAATCTTGTAGCTCTGCTTATTTTTGGGGCTCAGTGGTCCCATGACCGGTGCAAACAGATTCAACACTTTGGTTAAATTGTGACAGACAAATTCCACTTGCAGGTTGCAGACTTACAAGCTTTGCATTAGTTAATCTTAACTGCTTAAGACAATTACCAGATGCTTCCAAGAGCATATATTTTTGCTCTGGTTCTGGCTACCACACCTTGGTATTATTCACATAGAGCTGAATTTCAGAGCTGAGATTGTGCTGTCTTGATGTGATATGGTTGAGGAGTATTTTCACTGGCAACTCTAGGATGAAATTTTTCATGAATCATTGAAACTACAAAAAACCTCATAGTGCAAGCTTTACTCATGTTGGTGTGTGCTCACTCATGTAAGCAGTCAAAGTGAGTTCAGGGGACTACTCATGCAGGTGCTCACAAGTGTGAATACAGATTGTGCTGTTACTAAGGACACCTCAGAAAGTATTCAAAATCCTCTGATGTGCCTGTTAGAACAATGAACTACAGGTGATCATCATTTTGGGCCTGTTCTTTGAAGCTCTGGGCTAGATGTATTCTGCAAAGTCTGGAGCACTAGACCTGCTTCCAACCTTCGGGGTCAGTTTAAGACAACATACTAACAGTGGCCTTGCCCCTGTCACTACTCCTTGGAGTAGCAGCCACATTAGAGATGACCAGGGACACTTCTACCACTTTGGGAGTTAGTGAAAACTCTTCTTTAGATAATGTGGACTCCTTTTTCAGCAAAAAGGGACAGATCCCCAGAGGGCATAAAGAGCATCACAATCACACCAGTTGAGAATCTGTACCAGAAGCTATAAGGTCATATACCAATCCCCATGCTGGAAACAAACACCCTAAATTTGGGTGCGCAAAGTAGTTCCTAGGTAGGCACACTTGGAATCTGGGAGAAACAACAATGTAGCATGCTGTGTGCTTTCACACTTTTTATGATTATATACACAATTAAATATCAGAAGCAGCTTGTGTGTTGGGGGCAGTAAACTGCATTACTATCTTTTCTTGACAAATGGGAGAAATGCCACAGACACCCTGAGTGATTTACCCAGCCCCATACAGCAAGTGAGTGGCAGAATAGGGAAAAGAATCTAGCATTTCTTTCTTCCCAGCCTCTGAACGTGCTCCCAGATTCTATGTACTCCTTAAGGAACAGGTCCTGACTGTAGTTGAACTGTTGTAATTCATACCAGCTGGGGATTTTGTGTCTACAATTTTAAGTGAAAATTACTGCTACATAATTTAGGATTTGGATATCCTTGTAGGTACCTGTAGTTAGAAATGGGTCTCTAACATCCTTCTCATTGCTCTTGGTTGTTGGGGGACAGAACACTCATTTAAATGGTGGGGAACCAGTTACTAAAAAGAATTCTTAAAAAAAAAAAGGAATTTAACTGCTGTAAGCACAACAACAGGGGAAGCTATAACTGATCGCATCAGAAAAAGCACCATCAAACACTTCCCCAGGCTTTCATTTTTACCTCAGAAGCTGGAAAAAAAAAAGGAGACAAGCGAGGCCTTTTTAAAGCCATGATTTGCAATTGTTCAGTGAAATTACCAGATTTGAATTATGCACTGAAGTTGAAAGTGTCCTTGTTGTGCAGGGAGCAGCATCATTGGAAGCTGCCAGAGTCAGAATGTATAAAACGGTGCGTACTGTAATTTGTCCAAAGTTGCTATCAAAAAGAAAATAAGGGAGATATCTGTGTCAGCCAAAATGTCACACCTTACAGATTTAAAGCAGGATGAAGTGATTTGCTGACCTCCATACTACTCATTGGGGGCATATACGTCTTCTCCTTGTATAATCCCCCTAGTCTGTTTTTGACACTCCAGCCAGGGCTAGGCAGCTACTAATATATTGTTCCACTAATCCTCTGGGTCGCATACAGTGTGAAGCTCAGCATTTTGTAGGATGCTATACATCTTTCAAAGAAAGTCCAGAATGCCTCTATACTTTGTTAGCCTTTAACTATTTATCTTCATCACCAGGCTAACTTCTATCAATAGTTCTATTGAATAATAACAGTAAGATAATGTTATGGAAGGGCACCAGGGGACAGGGAGTCAGAAAAAGAGTTACAGTGCCTGAAAGATGCATCTTTCTTCTACTAATACAGGCTGCTTGTTAAAGCATATGTAGACAAGAATTTCTTTGAAGTAGCTGCCTGACAAGTGTTTTCCATGGCACTGGTGGAAGTAACAGGTTGAGAGAAATGAGAACGAATCTGTGTATGAAGAGTCAGTATGTAAAAGAGAGCACATGTGAGTATTTTATCTTCTGCTGGTAGGTGTTGTGTGGCCTCAGTCCCGTTTTGGCCAATGCCCTGCTTCCTGACAATGACAGAGTGGGACCTAGAACTCATTGCTGTTGCATGCCCACTCTGGGCTCCATCCGAGTGCCTGCTCACTGGTCTCCCCTGTTTCAGGCTGGCCTTCTACTGTCTAGTTCTGATTACAGCAAAGTCCTTAGGAGGGCATGACTTCTGCTGAGTTGCCTTCTCTTCAGTTGAGAATAAGTCTCCCTTAATGATTCCCACTGCCCTGAGGCAAGATTTCTGCACTGCTACTCTTTAACGTGATGGGGAGGAAGACCCCACTGAAGCTGGCTCCCACTGCAGAATCCTTTCCCGCACTTCCGCCTGTCCTGGCCACTTCTCACCTGGCTCTTGCTTCTCTGTAGGTGTCTGCACAAGTGTCCCTGCAGCCATCTCAATGTCCAGTGCTGTCTACCTCTTGCTCAGTGGCCCTCTGAATGCCACTCAGCACAGCCAGGTTAGTTGCAATGTCCCTGGCTGCCTGTGAACTCTCAGCAGACAGTACCTCTAGCATCTTCTTTTGCCTGATGCCATGGACTCTCCCCAGTGACTCCTCTCCAGAGCCAGAAGTACCTTCACGGGTCTGCCATGTGCTAATCTGGGGAGAGAAGCTGTGCTGGAAATATCCTGAACCCAGTTCCGACGGCATTCTCCGATTTGGCTGGGGCAAACGACAGAGGTGGGTTACCTCTTGGGCTCTCCCTTTC
Organism: Gavialis gangeticus; assembly: GCF_001723915.1. Lineage (NCBI taxonomy): Eukaryota > Metazoa > Chordata > Crocodylia > Gavialidae > Gavialis > Gavialis gangeticus. The sequence continues at coordinate 171,076,347 of NW_017729022.1, read as the reverse complement.
TCTTCTATTTCCCTATCTTCATGGTATCTTTGAGTGAAGACTTTGGGCTGCATTTATAGTAGAGGGATGTCCTGTAAACAATATATATGTGTTTGAGAGAAAGTTTGGGAAGCTAAATCTCAAACTCTGAATCAGAGCTGGTAAGTTTTATGCAGTTTCTTGTGTGACTGTTTCCAAAATGTATTTATTCAATTTTCAAATAATTTTCCTAAAGATTGGGCGTGTCTACACATGCAATTAATGCTGCTGAATAAACCTGAGTGCAGCTCACACTAGAGTTTATTGCTCCTGGGCATCGTGTGTGCACATGCGCCCAGGGTGGCAGCAAGTTAATCCAGGGCAAAGCAGTCCCAGCTGGCAGGGGGCCCCAGGCATCAGCCTTCCATCCCAGGACTGCTCTGACCCAGCTCAGCATACTGCAAAGGGGCTAGCTGGGGCATGATGGTGCTTCAGTGTGGGGCTGGCCAGTGGTGCTTGACAGCCACGGTGAATGAAATGCATTGTTTATGTGCAAGACTGTAGCAGGCCAGGATTTCTTTTCCACAGCCCCACCAGCATGGCACAGCTGTGTTCCAGGGAAAAAGGGTAGCAACTTCTAGAGGTAACGGGGCAATTTGGTCACCATGGCTCCCGCAGTTCTCGAGTCTTAAGTCTGTCAATTAGTGAAAAGTGTGATAGTGGGATTCTGATATGCAATGGAGCAGCAAACACAGAGGGAGTGTGTCTGGGAATTTGCTGTAGGAGGGAGTCGGGGAGCAAATGGCTATGTGTGTGCATACTTATGCATGCATGGGTGTGTGTGTTTGTGTGTTTTTTCTTTTCTTTCTTTTTCCTTTTTTTTAACAGCCTAGGTGTTCTCCAGGGAGCAAAGGAGGCATAAATAGGATTGGATCAGAAGTTGTGACTTGTGTGGAAAGTGCCATGTTCTTTTTCCTCCCAGAGGGTCAAGATGATTTCATCGGTGTTAAGTGTAAACTGGTATCTATCTTGGAGGAATAGATTGAAGGGTTGGAAGCACAGGTATCCATGCTGCATGCTATCAAGAAAAATGAGTTCTTGGATAGAAGTCATGAGAGGCTGACACTGGAGAGGCTAAAGGGAAAAGAAGAGAAGTGGCACAATATATGAATACTAGAAGAAGGAGGGTCCCTAGAATTCAAGAGAGCTAGACTAAAGTCAGTAAACACTTTCAAGCACTCTGCTTGAAACCACCCTTCATAGGTATTTCAAGACTGCTATAAAATCCCTCTGCAGTCTTCTCTTCTCCAGACTAAATAATTCCAGTTTGTCAAACCTTTTCTCATAGGTCATGTTTCTCAGACCTCTTAATTTTTTTTTATTGCTCTCTTTTGGACTTTCTCCAATTTGCCTATGTCTTGAAGTGTGGTGCCCAAAATTGGGCACAGTACTCCAGGTCAGGCCTCACCAGCGCTGAATAAAACCACTTCTCTTGATTAACAAGTGACAGTCCAGTTAATACAACTCAATATTTTATTGGCTTTTTTGCAAAAGGAGCACACTTTTGGCTCATATTCAGCTTGTGGTCTACTATAACTTCCAGGCTCTTTTCTGCAGTACTGAAGCCTAGCCAGTTATTCCCCAGTTTAGATCTGTTCATGTGATTGTTTTGTCCTAAGTGCAGATCTTTGTACTTGCCCTACTGAATTTAATTTGATTAATTTTGGACCAGTTTTCCAGTTTATCAAGGTCATGCTGAATCCTAACTATCCTCCAGATTTTCTGCAACTCCACCCATCTTGGTGTCATCTGAAAATTTGCTAAGCATGCACTCGATCCCATCCTCCAAATAATTTATAAAGAAATTAAACCATACTGGACCCAGGGCAGATCTCTGGGGAACCTATTCAATACCTCTTGCTGATTAGGCATCAAGTCCTTATCTCAAAATCCCATGTTTCAAGTCTTCTTCTGGTTACCTATAGTGGCAAGAAAGGAACTTTTCCCTCAGGAATGCTTTATTTGCTGCTTTTGCTTCTTTTCATTATTCTTTACATTCTCTGAAGCAGTGGACATTGGCCACACCTAAAAATGGGAGTACTGACTGGAGTGTACTGGTGTTCCCACTGGTACTTAAGATCGTTTTGGGATGAAGACACTTTTTCTTTTGCCCAGGGTCACTTTTTCTTTTGCCCACCTGATTGCCAGACTTGGGAGCAAGAATAATTTTTTTCTCCATGTCATATTGTACATAATTGTAGGAGCTTTTGCTTTCCACTGTAGCTGGGGCATCAGCACCCTCCTAGCATTCCATGAACATATATTAATCTAAAAACTTCTTGCCATTGTAGTGGCTAGGCATTGGAAGTGCCGCTGCTTCTTATCTGTGTCATGTGGCAGGGTGTTGTTGGATTTATTTTCATTATGTGCATTGTGCTTGCCTGTCAGGAGTTGGAGTGGATAATTTTTAGGACTCTATATAAATGGTGACTGGACTCAGTGACTTGAGAGGCCTCTTCCAATAGGGTGGGCTTCAATGCAGATAAATGCAGGATGCTGCTTCTGGGGGGAAGGAATCCACAGCATACATACAAGCTGGGGAGCTCCCCACTTGAGAGCACAGAGGCAAAAAGGGATCTTGGAGTCATTATTGACTCCAAGTTGAACATGAGCCGCCAATGCCAGACCGCAGCCAGCAAAGCCAACCGCACCTTGTTGTGCATCTAAAGATGCATCTCAAGCTGGTCCAGAGAGGTGATACTCCTCCTCTATGTGACTTTGGTCCGGCCTCAATTGGAGTACTGCATCCAGTTTTGGGCACTGCACTTTAAGAAGGATGTGGCCTGCCTTGAGAGGGTTCAGAGGAGGGCCACCCGCTTGGTTGGAGGGCAACAGGACAGGCCCTATGAGGAGAGGCTGAGGGACCTGAACCTGTTCAGCCTCAGCAAGTGGAGGCTGAGGGGGGATTTGGTGGCTGCCTACAAACTCGTCAGGGGAGATCAGCAGCAAATAGGAAGGGCCCTATTCCCCCCAGCAGCACCTGGGGTGACGAGGAACAATGGCCAGAAGCTGCTGGAGAATAGGTTCAGGTTAGAGATTAGGAGGCACTATTTCACTGTTAGAGTAGCTAGGATCTGGAACCAACTTCCTAGGGAAGTGGTCCTAGCTCCTACCTTGGGTAAATTCAAAAAGAGGTTGGATGAACACCTGTCTGGGGTCGTGTGATCTCAACATGTGCTCCTACTGTGCGGGGGGTGGCGGGGGGTCAGACTAGATGATATATTTTGGTCCCATCTGACCCCCAACTACTATGAAATTATGAAATTCTGTATTCCTATATCCCTATGCTCAGAATGATATGAAGTCTAAGCTGCATGAACACAAGGAGTAAAAAAGTAATAAAAATCAAATGTGTCTTAAAAAAGTAAATTCAACCTAATCTGAAGTTTCAAGCACTGATATGCATTACTTATAACCACCTGGGTTATGATTTGAGGGTGAGAATAGAATTAAGGTTGTTTGGGTGTCCAAATTGTGGTTCCTGTACTTTTATGTGTGTGGGTTTTTTTTAAGGTTAAACCCAACTTTGAATTTCCTGGGCTTAGAATGCTTGTTTTCAAAGTAATCATGAATGACACGTTCTGCTGGCGACTGGGTGGGGGGCATGGTGGTGGGGGGAGCGCGGCGGTGGTAAGCGCTGTCGGGAGTCGGTGGTAGATTTGGAAATGGGG
>NW_017729022.1:171064036-171072609 GCF_001723915.1 Gavialis gangeticus | reverse complement strand
GGGAGTCGGTGGGGTGGGAAGGAGGGCTGGTGAGTGCTTGCAGACACCACTGGCAGCGGCAGCCAGTGGGGATGGCTGACTGCCCACAGACATTGTTGGCGGTGGGGTGGTGAGTGGCCTTTTTGTAGGGGGTGCACTGCCATGCTCAGGGGGTCCACATGCATCTGTGTTCACCCCTCTGTGTCACCCCTGAAAGTAATTATAATTTCCTTGCAATGTATTTTAACCTAAGTTAGTGATACATACTCAACTTTAACTCTGCCTTAAAGTAGTTTTTTATCTCAGAATATTACAAAGAATTTGTAATTTTACCTGCTAAACTCAGTTCCCTCTAGCTATGGATCTGCAACTAGCAAAACTATGGTCTCTTTAAAGGTTGGAGAAATATAAACACCTATAAAGGGAAAAACTTAGACTTAACTCTTAGACCATGTACCCATGAGCAGGGGTGTGTGATTGCCACGGGGAAAACAGCAGCAGCACAAATTTGTATTGCTGCTTTTTTGCTCTGGCACATGCCCCTGCATGTGGGGTTAGCGCAGTGAAAAATGCTCCAGAAGGAGTAGAAAAGACTGGAGCCAGCACCTGGGCTGGTTCCAGCAGTCTTACTTGGGATCCTGAGGGCCTCCCAGAGCTGCAGTGGTGGCGATGAATGTGTGGAGCCTGGCCAGCAGCTGGAACATGGCTCTGGCAGGCCAGGCTCAGGTTTTGGGTGGCACATACTGCTGCCACATGCACTGCCCCACTTTTTTTTTTTGCACAGGTTTATTTGATACTGGGATCTCCCAGTGTCAAAAAACCTGCCACGCTGCAAATTAGCTGCATGGTGAATGCCTGCATGTGTGGTGCTGGTCTGCGGTGCCACAAACTGCATGTGCATGCTCATCTGGACATGCCCGTAGGTTTCAGCATGCTTTAGCATGGCACCAGGAATCACTGCACTGAGCTTCTCTGATCCTGCTCTATGCACGCTGGGTGTGTCTGCATGTTCATTAATGCACAGTGTGTTTAAATTAGTAACTGTAAAATCAAGTACTAAATAAATGCTCAGAAACTGGAATTATTGCACAGTAGCACTGGTGAAAGCTTTTTAAGTGATGCTACTGTGCAATAGCCTAATAATACCGCACAGTAGCATATTAGCACTGTTTGTGCTGTGATGCACAACTGCGCAGTATTATTAGGCTATTGTGCAGTTAGCGTCTCACGTAGACAGGCCCACTGTCTTGCAAATGGAAGTAGAGTTACTGGTTTACTGGTGCTGGGTATATACCAATAAACTTTACTGAGAGACGGAGCTTATTGGCATGCCTGCAGTGTCATACTAAAGCCAGCAACATTACATCTAGGTGGGGAGGTAGTGTACACAGAGGAGGAGCATTGCTTCTCAGTGGCTGTGTCTACACATGAGCTTTACTGTAGATTAGACTAATTAGCTGTGGAGTAAAGCATCACCACCTACACATGCAATGGTATTAGGCTGCAGTAAACTCATTTATACCACAGTAAAATGATACTGTTAGGGACAGTACTATTTTACGCTGGGGTAATTTACTGTGATTAAATGCATGTGTAGACACTAAATGTGGGAACAAATTGCACCTGGTCGTCCAGTCCCAGATTCCTGCCTTCCACCTAACCACACAGCTCTGTACTATCTGCACCCTCATGCCCCACCCAGCTCCTCTGCAGCTGGATGCTGCCACCTGGTGCCCAGGGCTGAGCAGCCGTTGTGTAAACTGCTCCACCCCAGCTCAAATTGCTGCTATCCTGGGTGCGCCTGGGACTGTAGCTTGTTGGAGTAGCTCTGGCTGGTAAAGGGCCCTGCTAGCCTGGGGCTGCTCTGACCCAGCTCAACATGTTGCAGAGGGCCTGGCTGGGGCATGAGAGTGCCAGCAGGCAGCCCCCACACTGAAGCTATAGTGTTTTCCCTAGGCTCTTGGGTTCCAGGGATGGGGTACTCACTCAGACCTTCATGCCCCTGGGGTTCTGTCCTCAAGTCATCACTCAGCAGAGACCGGTGAGATGATAAACAGCTTCATCTTTATTAGGGAAAACAGGATTTACACAAATACTTCAGCTTGCAGGGAGAACCACCCACTACCACCGAACTGCACCCAGTTGGCATCAGGGGGAAAAGCTGAACCGTTCCACCACAGGCCGCTTAAGGGTACATTCCATACACCACAGAAGCAACTTCGTGCTTCAGCCAGTTCCATCAGCACCTACATGTGCATTGCTGTGCACTAAAAAGAAAACACAGCAGGATAGTACTTGTATTTACAAACAGTAACCTGTGGTGGAGTTTATTAGTTTGCTGCGGCCTAATAAGGCCAGAAGTGTAGATGCTGAATTGTTTACTGCTGAGCTAATTAGGCAGCATCTCAGTAAACATCTTGTGTAGACGTGCCCAGTATGGTCCTACCTGGTGCCATTTTCGGGTAGTGTAGACTTGCTCAAAATTTTCACCTTAGTTTGTCTTCCTTTGGACTGTAAGGAGACTTTCTTTCTTTCTCAATGGAAATATACATATGTACGTACATATACACACACACACACACACACACTCCATTTCTGCCCTCCTCCTGTCAATGGGTATAACATACATATAAGATGCGTGACATGTGGGAGGGCTGCTATGGGACTCTTGAAATTGAAGTACTGTGCATTTGCTAAGGGAATGCCATAGGATATTTAAATGATGTTATTTTTAACATAACAATAAATAGGAGGTTATTTTTAATGATTTAATTAAATCACATTGCACCCACCTATACAAATAAGGGGAGAGGGAGAGAACATGTGTGCCTCCTCCAAAAAGCCTGCCATCTCCTGTGGTTTCAAAACCAGGCTGTCCTCTTTTATTTGGAATTCTGTCGATCACTGGGAAGCCACCAGCTCAGCACAGTGGAAAGGACTGAATGATGGCTCTTGGCAGTATGCAGAGAAAAAGGGAAGGCTTTTAGAGGTCAGAGTGAGAGCTAGAAACTAGGAACTATTCCTATTCTCAGCTCTGCTTCTGGCTTCCTGTGTGACCAGGGCTAGGTACAGACAGTCAAAAAGCCTGAGTCTGAATCTATTCAGTCTTTGCTGTTTAGTTTAAACTGCACAGATTAAGTTGAAACAGAAGTGAACTGACATTTACCTTTGTTTCAGGAAATACAGGCACATGCCTGAGGTGACACAGGCCACAAGCCGAGGGGGTACTAGAGCCCAGCTCTCTGGCTGTGTGTTCATCTTCTCTTCCTGCTGCCCCCAAGGTCACTGAGGTTTGCAGTCCAGAATTACAGCAACAGGACTCTGCAGTTGCTCATCACTTCCTCTTCCTGCTTCCAAGTGCCTCTGGGATTTGTAGTCCACAGTTGCAGCTGGCAGTAAGTTTGAATGGGGGACGGGGTGTTTAACCTCCACCCTGGCCCCAGACCCCAGCTGGGTTTTCTTGGGGGAAGAGGGGGTGGTCCCCCCACTGTAGACTGGGCTGCAACCCAGCTGGGCTTGCCACCCCCCACACATCCTTGTCAGCCAGCCCTCACTGCTCCAGCTATGGAGCAGAGGGTTGGGGCCAGCCCTACTCTCTGGAGCAGACAGCCCAGCCCAGGGCTGGGAAGCATGCTGGGGGATTATGATTTAACTTGAACCAGAAAGGGGTCTGGGACAGAAATTTCATAAATCAGTTTGACCCAAATCAGTTGAATCTGATAGTACATTCAACCAGCTTTATCTTAAACCAGTTTCAGCCATTTAAACTAGTTTATGTGCACTGAGCTTCTGTTCTGTTACAGGTTTAAATCAGTTTCTGATCAATTAAACCAGTTTATGTGTAACTTCTGTCTCTAGCCCAGGAGTTACCTTCTATGTGCCTCAGTGTTGCTATCTTCTAAATGGGTACAATTGCATTTGTCTTTGGAGAGAGATGAGAAGGAATGTCTAAATTCCTTGGACAAAGGTACTATGAATGCAGCTTTTATTATTATTAATAATAATAATTGTTCATGTTCATGCCTATCTATTAACAGTACCTCTTCTGTCTCCTTGGTTCCTATCACATCACATAGCAGAGAAAGAGTTAACAAAAAGCCTTATTTGCTTCCCTTAATGGCTATATCTCTTGCTGTTGGCAAAGAAATCATTAAGCTTATTCAAAAAGGGGGCTATGTGGATTTGTTTTTGAAAGCTTTACAGAAATCAGTGGACAAATTGTCTGAGCCCGGGGCGTTTCCAGATTGCATATCCTTAATTGTATTAAACACTTCAGAGCCATTTGACAGATTGTCTCACAGTTAAGCCATCTGTTCTGGAAATTTAGGCAAGCTTTACTTTACGGAGAATTTCAGAGGCAGTCACAGTGGAGTTATATTTGAAGGCCCCTGGGCTGCTCTTTGATGAAGAAGGGCTTGTGTAGTGTCACTGATGATAATACAATGATTGAGAGAAACATAAGGTACTAGGGGCTCATTAGTTTTGATTAATCAGGCTAAAAATACAACAGCATTCTTGCCTTCTTTGTAAAATGTCTGCTTGCCCAAAAAAAAAGCAGGATATTATTTTATTTGAATGGTAGCTGGTTAGGAGACAGGGCATTCTGCAAAGCCTACTATCTATTGGATAACTTCAAAGTATTTAGGGGGGTTAACTGGTAAAAAGTGCATCCTGGGTACAAACCCTAGTAGCCCCAGTCCCCTTATCAGCCCCAGGCTTCCCCCAGCCCTGTGGGAGATGCTGCTGCTGGGGCAGGTCTTGGCACAGCCAGCAAGTTAGTTCAGGAACCCTCTTGTAGCCCCCTACAGCAACTGCTACTGAATCCTCTTACCACCAGGACGATGGGTGGTGGGGCGGGGGATGGACAGACATGAGGTTACTTGTGACTGCTGTCCCAGCTCCCTGTTGCCAAATCCTCAATCCAGCCCTGAGTGCTGCTCCAATTTCTATTCCCCTCCCCTTTAAATTCAGCAACCAGGGACTAGTGCTCTGGTTGCCCACCACTAGTTATGCTACTGCTTTTATTACTGTACCATTTGAGCCCCTTACAATCTTTGATATATTTCTCTTCACAGCATACATGTAAGAGAGAGCAGTGCTATCATCTATGGGCATCTTTACACATGCTCTGGGGTTGAGCAGGGGGCACTTTAATTAGAGCAGCTCTGACAGCCACTCTAATTAAAGTGTCCACAACATCTCGTGTAGTCAGTGTCTCATGCTTTAAAATGGCGCGGGTGCTTTAATTGAAGCTCATTCCACAAGCTTTAGTTAAAGTGCCTCTGCCACCATTTTGAAGCATGGGGACGCTGAATACGCAGGATATGGAGGCTCCCAGGGTGTGCTAATTGACCTGCTCCAGCAGATTTGATGAATCAAGTCTGCTCTGATCTGATGCACTATAATTACAGTGCATCAGAGCAGCATCCACATGTGTATAGCCATCCTATGTTTCTAGGGTTGGCTTGCCGCCAACTACAAATGGTGGCCCCCCAATCTCAGTAGACACCAGTCGTTCATGCCTACCTGTAACCCAACAGTATTATAGGCAGCCTGGAGCACAGCAGAAGCAGTAGCAGTATATGACTGAAAGAATGCCCTCTGCATGGTGCTGCACTTCCAGTCAGACACCAGGTAGCACTACTATGCTCTGTCTGTTGGAGCGTCAGTCAAGCTGAGGGTACTTAGTACTTTTACTGATGGGTAAAGTTTTTTTTAATGGACTTTACTGCCAGCCATTTTTAGCCTGATTTTTTTTACTGATAGTCAACAAATTTACTGACAGTTGGCAACCCTACTAGACATCCACGAGAAAACTGGGGTGTGCTTTATATGCCAGCAAAATGGATCCCCACAGATCCAGAAATTTGGTGGCAGTGGCAGAATCAATTACTGTGGTTCCCAGAGAGAAAAAAACTCTCAGAGCCACAGCAATTAACACTTCTACCACTCCTCCACTGCCAAATTTCCAGACACGTGGGGAGCTCTCTGGTCAGATATACTTCTGCATATCAAATCAGGTCAGCATATAGTGTTAGTCCGTGGTTGCACCCCGTGTGCAGCTCTGGCCCCAGCACATGTGGCCTTGGAGCCAGCACATGAGGTCAGACATAGTACGTAGTCCTGGATGGTCCCAGGCCTAGTGCACAGAGATGGTCCCAGTACATGGCTGGAGACCCAATGCATGGAATTGGGATGCAGCATACCAGATCAGTCCACGGGACCCTTCCCCAGGCTCAGGAACAGACTTGGCTCCCTAGCTGCTGCTACTCAGTGGGTGCATCTACATGTGCACTTTACTGTGGAGCTGACTAATTAGCTCCATAGTAAATCATCACCATCTACATGTGCACCCTTATTAGGGCACAGTAATTAATTAACTCTGATCTAGGCTACTACTGTCCCAGACAAGTACTATCCTACAGTGGAGTAGTTACATGCATTGAAATGCAGATGGTGACTGAGGCTGCCTAGGTCAAGAGGGTGCTATACAGTGTGGGGGCTGTCTACTGGCTAGCCCCACACTGTAGCACCCTTATGCCCCAGCCAGCCCTTCCACAGCACGTTGATCTGGGTTGGAGCAGCCCTGGGCTGGTAGGCTGACAGGTCCCCCCTCCCCTGGGTCCCCTGCTGTATTGGGGCTGCCCTACCCTGGTTCAATGTGCTGTGGTCCCAAGCACATGTGTAAATAGTATGCCCAGAGGAATTGCACCAGAGTTTATTGCTATGTGCTAATTGCACATGTAGATGTATCCAATTTCTACAAAGGTTTTCTTTCTTCAAGCTGCCTCTGAAAACACAGGTGCAATGTATATATGGGGGTGTGCGGTATACAGGAAAATACACAATTGTAGTACATTGTGGATTCCCTTGTTTTTTTTAAGGGATAGGAGGAAAACTTCCCTCTGAAACTAACAGGGAGAAAGCCCCGTGCTTAGGGAGTACTCTGAAAATTTTGAATGAATGGCTCAGGCTTTGACCACTTAATTTTGCTTACTGGGTCCAATTATGCTCTTATTGTCACCAATATAAATCAGGTGTAAAGTCCCAGTAGTTGATGGTGTTACATAGATATAAACATGGGATAAGCCTGCTTAAGGTCTTAACTCATTTTTTTCTGATTTAAAGTGATACAGCACAGAGTTCTATTGAGCAAACTTCAAGTGTTCCTGGTGTCTAGATAAAGGGACAGTGTCAGTACTCTGAGGTTGTGTTATATTCTGCTGTTATTTCTCTATCATTCAGCAGATGCAGCTCAGGAAAGGGAATACAAAGGTGATTCTAAGCCGTCTCTTTGCTTTGGGCCTTTGCACATTCTGGGCTGCTTGGGTGCCCATGCTGCCGACATTTGAAATGAGTGTAGCCTCTGTCAGCCCTTTAAGTGATGGGAGAATTATCCAGTTTCTTATGGTCTGGAGTATGGACTGCGTTAGTCTCCTTTCCCACCTCTGACATACCCCAGCACCAGGCCCTGTGAGGATGAGGATAGATAAACTTTACAGTCATGTAGGCTACCCCTAGCTGTGGAAGGATTTTCTGTGGTGGCTAATCTGAACCTTTTACTGCTCTGATATGCTTCTGGAGAAGGGTAGCACACTGGTAATGGGTGTGTGAGTGTGTCAAAGTCTGTCCTATTCTTCTGTAAAATCATAATAACTATTACTTACAAAGTTTATTTTACTAGGAATGTGTTATAAGTTCAATAACATGCTGGTGGTACAGACTAGACTCTTTAATTAATTAGAACAGCAAAGCTTGCTAGTGGTCTTTTCTGTGGTAGCAGAAAGCCTTTCATGCAGCAGAGCTGGTACCATTCCAGCCAGACTTGAGGGTGTTGTGCACTTGCACTACTCAGTATAGAATTGAACACCCTGGTCTCCCTTCCTGTCCCAGCTGTCAGTGGTCTGAGAGGTGGACAGTAGGCCTGTGCGAGTCGGCAGCGATCCGATCCGGCTTTGGATCCAGCCGCTTCGGATGGCAGCGGTCTGATCCGGAGCTCCAGACTGGGTTTCCACCTCGATCCAGCCGAAGTGGCTCCAAAGCTTTGGAGCCACCTCAGAGATCTGGTCTTAGGGTATAATGGGGGAATCAATGAAATATCTATAACTTAGTTTCATCCAAATTGGACAAAAAACAACATGTAGGGATGGTAGCCTCTGCTGAGAGCATGAAACCTGCCAAGTTTAAAGAAGATCGGTGCAGGGGTTTTGGGGGAACTGTACCCCAAATTCTTGAAAGCCAAACTCTTGTCATGGCTGTGTTACACCACAGGGGGTAAAAACTGCAGGGGTGGTAGCTCTTACTGAGGCCACAAAGCTTGCCAAGTTTCAAAGAGATTGGTGCAGGGGTTTGGGGGGAACTACACCTCAAGCTGCGGACAAGCAAAACTCATGGCATGGGTGGCACTGTGTGTGTTAAGGCGCAGCGGAGTGAAAGCTGCAGGCCTGCTAGCCCATGCTGCAGCCACAACACCTGCCAGCTGTCAAGGAGATAGGTGCAGGGGTTCTGAGACCCTGCACCTCTAGCTGCTGATGGGCAAAACTCATGACATGGGTGCTTGTGCAACTCTGTCTGTGCCCCAAACACACACACGT
>NW_017729022.1:171051826-171059036 GCF_001723915.1 Gavialis gangeticus | reverse complement strand
GTTGATTGTCTGTATTGATTCTTTCCTCTCCTTAGCCTGGTTTTGTAGGTGCTAATTGATGGCAATTAACTGGCTAGGTTAGCTAGGTCCTGTGTATTGAGCTGGTCCCTGAGTGAATCATGATTGATTGGTAACTTGTAACACAGTAGCTTAGCAGCCAGGCCTGCAGTAATGTCTACCATGCCCCAAGACGGACACAGTCAGTCCTACAAGCACCCATGTCATGAGTTTTGCCTGTCAGCAGCTAGGGATACAGGGCCCCAGCACCCCCCTGCACTGATCTCCTTGACAGCTGGCAGGCTGGGCACAGCAGGGGCCACCATCGCTGCAGCTGGCATCCCGCTGTGCCTTAACACACACAGGGTCACCCATGGCACGAGTTTTGCTTGTCCACAGCTTGAGAGGCAGTTCCCCCCAAAATGCTGCACCGATCTTCTTGAAACTTGGCAGGCTTTGTGGCCTCAGCAAGAGCTACCATCCCTGTGGTCTTGAGTCCCCATGTGTGGTAACACATAGACGTGACAGAAATTTTGCTTTCAAGAATTTGGGGTGCAGTTCCCCCCAAAGCTCTGCACCGATCTTCTTGAAACTTAGCAGGCTTTGTGGTCTCAGCATAGGCTACCACCCCTGCAGGTTTTACCCTGATATATTGTAATGCCTAGATGTGACATGAGTTTTGCTTTCAAGTCTACCACCCCTGAAAATTTCATCCAAATCGGACAAAAAACAACAAAGTTATAGATATTTTATTGTTTCCCCATTATACCCAGTGACTGGATCTCCGAGGCGGCTCCACTCCAAACCACTTTGGGAAGCCTAACGAGGCCAGCGCTTCGACCCGGATATGCTGCTTCGGCCTCTGAAGCATCCGAAGCTTCTCCAGATCCGAAGCTCTGTCTGAAGCCTCGCACAGCCCTAGTTGACAGCTTGGGTTGGTGGATTCACTGCAGTGCAGTTCTCCTTTTATCCTTAGCAGTGGGTGCTAGAACCAAGCTGGTCTGGAGGCATCTTTTGTTTCCAGCATTTTTTGATGAAAAAACAAAGCATAATTTTAAGTCGAAAAGTTTTCAAAGACCTTTAATTCCCATAAACATCTGAACCTCTAAAAACTAAAAGCAAAAATATTTTAGTTGTAAAAAACAAACAAACATTTTTTGAGATGGCTTAAAAATGGCTTGCTTTATGAACTTGTGAAGAAAAATTTTTAAAAGTTCAGAAATGTAATGCTTCCTGTAGAAGCAACTCTTGAGAGAGAAAAAAGTATTTTTCAGCAGAATATCCCAAATGAAAAACTTGGACTAGCTCTGCTTCAGAACTCTTGAGACTGTGAATTTGGGTTAATCATGTATAATTGGTTTTTATTTTTCCTTTCAATCCCCAGATGGGTTTTATGGGACAAAAGGAATTTTCTGATAACCACTCTTACCACAGGCATAATAGGAGGGAGCAGGTTTTTGCACTTGATATGTGTTAAGAGCTTTAGGGGTATACTGAGAGACAGTACATTGGATAGCCTTCATTACACGATTTTAGTTTTCTGTTGGGTGCAGTTGAGGCAGGGGAGCTGAAAAACATCCAGTTTCAGTCTTACAGTCCTCAGCCAGCAGCAAGTGTGACCTATGGAGTAATTTAGAGCAGCCTCAGATGCTCTAAATTTTGTTTTGATTATATAGTGGATTGAAGAATAAATCTGCAAATCAAGAGCAACAATCAATCACGTATTTCCTGCCCCAATATATTCCTTGTAGTGAAGTGAAGTAGCTACCTTGGCACTATGCGATCCAGTAACCCCTTGTATTCTGAGAATCCCCAACAGTGTAAAACTGAGCATGTCTACACATGCATTTACATCAGCTTAAATTTAAATTTCATTGAGCTCTGTGTTCCTTCAGCATAGTTACCTGGAGAGTGGGCAGTCCTTGTGGCTTCAGTAGAGGTCTGAACCCTGGGGTGACCTTCATCTTTCTCTGTGGTTTCTCTCCCTCTAAGTGGGGATAATGCTCCCCAGTTTTATTGCTGTTTAATATCTGTGTTGCCCCTTCTGACTGGCAAATGAGAGGGAATAGGCTGGTGTCTACACATGTAGGTGTTAAAGCACATTAACACTGTATGTAAACTGACTTGGGACTAACACAGTGCTACTGTGCAGTAAGGCGTCTACATGTGCCTTACTGCACAGTAACTAATTGGATATAAATTTGATACCTGAATGATGCAGGTATCAAATTTATGCTCAACTTAGCATAAATTGTCATATTTACTGTGCAGTATGGGAGTGCATGTGTAGATGCACACCCGTATTGCGCAGTATTTTAGGTTACTGTGTAGTAAATGCACACATGTAGATGTGCTCAGAGAGAGGGAAGAAATGGGTTAGTAACCTCAGTATCAAAGGTCTAATCATTAGGGCTGTGCAAAACAGCACCATTTCATTTCCATTTCACTGTTTTGAAGGGACAGTGTTTCATTTTGCTGTTTCGAAACACTGTTACTTTTTGTTTCGTCAAAACTGTTTTGATGTTTCACCCATAGGCTATAATGGGGAATCATGAAAATGCCTATAACTTTGTCATTTTTTGCCCAATTTGGATGAAAATTGTAGGAATGGTAGCCCTTTTGAGGGCATGAAGCCTCCCAAGTTTCAAGGAGATAGGTGCAGGAGTTTTTGTGAAACTATACCTCAAACTGTTCAAAGTAAAACTTATATCACTTACTGGCAGCAGCAGCCTGCTGTCCTCCCATAAGCAAATCTGGGGGTTGTGTCCCCCAGGAGGAGTCTGGCACAGCCCCATAGCCCTCCTTGGGGGCATGGGACCCAGATCTGTCTGTGGGATGACAGCAGGTTGCCACTGCTAGCTGGGGCTAGCACCAGGTTCTTCCTGGCACTCAGCATGGGCTGCACCGGGCAGACTTGGGTGCTGGTGCTGGCTGCAGTCGGCAGCAACAGCATGCTGTCACCTGCATGTTCTGCAGCCAGTGTGTGGAGCTTTAAAAAAACCCAGAAAACCAAAAAAACCCTGCATTCACTGGCTCTGGCAGTGGCAATTGGGGCCTGTGGGCACTTATGGCAGAGCCCCGCTGGGCAGTGGGAATCACCCCCCCACCTCGCACAAGTGCGGCAGCTTCCCCATGGTGTATGTGCAGCACAGCTCGGCAGGGCACCATGTGCTGTCCCAGAGCTGGGGCAGCTCTATGTGTCAGCTGAAGCTCCCCATTCAATTTCCCAGCTCTCCGATCATTCCCCCAGCTCTTACTGGGGGGCACAGCCCCTGGATCTGGGCATGGGGTTTCAGCAGGCTGCTGCTGCCAGCTGGAGAAATAGCCCAGAGCTGCCACCATCGTCAGCTGTGCCCCCCCAGGAAGAGCTGGGGGAAGCAATCAGAGATCTGGGGGAAAGATTGGGGAGGCCGGGGAATCAAACCGGGAACTGGGGGAATGTTCAGAGACCTGAACAAACATTCCCCCAGCCCCTGGTTGGATTCCCCAGCTCTCTGATCATTCCCCCAGCTCTTCCTGGGGGGTGCAGGGACCCAGATCTGTGCACTGGGTTTCAGCAAGCTGCCGCTGCTGGCTGGGGCCATGCAGGAGGCTTCCCAGCACTCAATGCAGGCTGCATCAAGCAACTGCCACTGGCCCCAGCCTACAGCAACAGCTTGCTGAAACCCATACACAGATCAGGGGCCTGTACCTCCTGTGAAGAGCTGGGGAAATGATCACAGAGCTGGTGGAATTGAACTGGACCTGGGGAATCAAACTGGGAGCTAGATGTCAATATCAGAGCAGTCCTTCCCCGCCTCTTCCTGCTCCCTCTCCTTAGTTTCTGTTTAGCTGCAAGCAAGCCTGGCTTTGAAACTCAAAATGTTTCAAAACTTTTGAAATGTTTTGACTGCCCCCCTTTCGTTTCAAAGCTTTTTGTTTTGTTTTGATTTTGGTGTTCCAAGCTTGAATTGTGTCGAAACAGCTTTGAAACAAAACACCCATTGAAATTTCGCCCAGCCCTACTAATCATTCCTTCCCATTGAACCAGCCCTGGTAGGGATTGAAGGCAGAGACTCCTTTTGTGAAGGGTTGTCTGTCTTTTTTGGCAAGGATGGAAAGTTTTCCTTCTTTAGCAACAGCAGTGACCCTTCTCCTAGAACAGCACTTCCGAAATGTATCCTGAGCATGACCCCATTTATGGCCCCATTTCCTCAGCATAGCTCCTCACTCCCAACCCACAGCCCTCCACCGCCATGACCCCCATCCGCTGATGTTGTGACCCCATTTGGGGTCATGGCCACAGTTTGGGAACCGCTGTCCTAGAACATGATAGTTTCAGAAGATCTCTGTGACTCTTAGACTATTTTGTGAAGGAACAGACCAGTTGTAAAGAATCCTCTCGCTTTTGAACAAGGTCTTTGGCTCTTTGCTGCTCTTCCCAACTTTGTATCTGTGGCCAATGGCAATGTCCAGAACTCCTCAAAGAAGAATTTCCTTAAGGGAGAGAGTTGAGGATGCATGTTCTCTGGCACAGTCTTTTCCATTCCCAGACTTGCTTATGTCTCCATTGAGCCCTCCAGATGTTATTACTTCTAGTCACGGGGCTTTGGAATCCCTGGACTCCTTTGAGTCCTAGGTACCAGATTCCAGCCCTTCCTCCTTCCAAGGCAGATACACTGAGTGTCAATCATTCTATGTAGTGTGTGGAACAACTGACAAAACTTTTTTGATGAGACTTTCTAAGCCAGTGTCAGGTAAATAGCACATTTACTCCAATACAAGACGACCCCAAATATAAGGTGACCCCCAATAATTAGATTCCTATATATGGATAATTTATAAATTTGTTATAATGGTCTAAGTGTAGAATCTAAGTATTGGAGGGTTGTTGTGAATCCTTCCCCCAACTGCTACAGCAGGGAAAGCAGTGGATGGGGTGGGGGTTAGGTGGCCCCCTTGCCCTCTGTCTCCCCTTTCCCCCCCTGCAGGCTTCCTGCCCTCCCTGCCATCTGTGCCCCCACCCCCAGCTAGGGTAGCCACTTATGCATCCCCCCAATCATGGGCGGCTGGTGCCGCTTGAGTCTGGGGGGCCACCCGCAGAAGCCACCAGTGGCAGTGGGGACGGGGCTAGCGAGCACCCGCAGAAGACGGCATTGGCATTGGTGGCAGGGATGGCCCTGTAAGCAGGGGGCACATGCCTCCCTGTGTCCCACCAACCAGTCGCCTATGCCCACAATACGGGACATTCTCTTGGTGAGGGGCAGGCCCCCTCAGCCAATTGGTAGTGAGGGGTGGGGCCACTGCTTCCTCAGCCAATCAGCAGCAAGAGGCTGGGCTACCACAAAAGCCCACCTCCCATCCTCCCTCCCTTCTTCCCTGGCTGTAAACCCTGCTCCTTTTGTCTGTTCAGATCTGACCGGAGTAGGGTGCGGGGCCCAGGGCAAATCAGCCCATATTCACCCCTGCTTTGATCCCATGTGTCCTGGACCCAAAGAAGCTGCTGCTATTGTTGGCAGTGGCGGGGGGAGGCGGGTAGCGAGCAGCTGGACATGAAGCCAGTGGCGATGGTGTAGAGTCACCATGGCTGCTCCACCCAGCTCTGTGAGGCCCTGCGAAGTGCAGAGTCTGGGGAGGTCGCCCTGATTTGTGCTCCTCTAGGGATGGGCCTGTGCCTGTGAACTGCCTTACTTCTAGGCACAGCCAATACAATCATGAGGACAAATAAATGGCATGCATTTCCACCAATGAACTGAAAAACAGGACTGTTTGCAATCCATTCCTCATTTAGAAATGGGCAGAGGACAAAAGGTTTAAAAACAGCTTGGTCCGTGGTAAAAGAGGACCAATGGCCACCCTACCCCCAGCTCCCCACAACTTCTATCCCTTCCCCCGACTCTCCAGTCTCTACCACTCCCCTCTCCCCCAGCACAGTTTCTGCCTCTTTCCCTTCCCCCTTCCATTACTGTCAGGTGCTCTTTGGGGTGCTCCATCCTGGTGTACAGTAGGTGGAAGCTCAGCCCTTGCCTGGCCATCCAGCAGTGCTGATGCTTCTTACTGGCTGGGGGCAAGGGAAGGAGTTTCCATGGGGTCTGTGCCCAGAAGAGACCCCAGCCCAAGCTGGAGCTGCACCTGACAGTAAAGGAGAGGTACAGAAACTGCAGCAGGGAAGAAAAGGGGAAGCTGCTGTGGGTCTGACTCTGGCCCCAAACCAGGCTCAGGGCCAGAGTCAGAGCTGCAGCTCCTCCATCCTCTTTGTATATGAATAAAAGCTGAGGGGCTTTTTTCCCCATGCTGCTGGTGGTAGGGGGAACCTCATCTTACATTTGAGTAAATAGAGTATAGAGGAGTATAAATTGAGTAAATAGAGTATAAATAGAGTATAAAGCTCTTGTGGGCAAGAGCTTATGGGTTATGATTATACAAAAGGTTATAATTAGCCCTATGGACCATGTAAAAGCTTCCCTCATCCCCTGCTGTTCTGAAGCATAGAAGTTGATTAAAAATTTTCCCCAGGAAGACAGCTGAATTTCACCAAATCCTGTCCTAGGCAGTGTGCTGTGTAGGGGAATAGAAATAGTGGGAGATGCATCATAGGCGATGCATGGGGGGGGCATATGCCACCCTCCTAGATTTCTGTGCTGATGGTATGACATGGGGCTGCAGCCCAGCCAGAACCGGTGCCTGGCAGCAGTAGGGGTGGTGGCAGTGGCGCAGAGTTGTGACCCTGCAATGTCAACACTTAGGCTTCATCTATGAGATGCATGATTTGATCTAGCTATACTGTTCTCCAGGGTAGGCTTCCATGGGGCAGGTCAGGGTGCTACTGTACTGAAAAGGGGCAGTATTGATACAGTGATTTATAGGTTATATTCCAAACTAATTGGGGACCAGCAAAAGAAAAAAAATAGGTTCCTACCAATATCTTTCTCCATCACAGCAGAAACCAATGATTGGGAACCCCATGCCTCAGCCACATCCAGTGACTTCACTCCAGCTCTCTGGAGTCAGAGCATAGTTTCATAGTTTCATAATTTCATAGATTAAGGGTCGGAAGGGACCTAGTAGATCTTCTAGCCTGACCCCCCGCCAGGGCGGGAGAACAACAAAAACCCCAAAAACAAGAAACAGGACTCAAACGAGTCCAGCCAGGTAGGCATCCAGCCTCTTCTTAAAGACCCCCAGGGTAGGGGCCAGCACCACTTCCCTTGGAAGTTGGTTCCAGCTCCTAGCC
>NW_017729022.1:171048306-171051320 GCF_001723915.1 Gavialis gangeticus | reverse complement strand
GCCCAGCGTATCCTGCAGGGGTCCCACATTACCCGGCGCCTTCTTCATCCTCCCAATATATTTGAAAAAGGACTTTTTGTTATCCTTAATCTGGGATCCTAATCCGAGCTCCATGTCCGCCTTGGCCTTCCTAACAGCTCGCCTACAGGCCCGAGCAGAGGAGGTATACTCCTCTTTGGAGATTTCACCCCCCTTCCACCAGGCGTATGCCGCCTTTTTGGCAAGCAGGCAGTCCCGGACGCCCTTGGTGAGCCAGGGGGGCTTTCGGACACTCCTGCCCCCCTTGCTTCTTGTCGGGATGGTAGCTCTGTTATAATTCTTTTTTTCAGTTTGGGCTTTGTGATGAGCAGACATCATAGCTTTCAACCTGGGTCTCAGCTAATGAAGAGCATGTTGGTTTCTTGCACAAATTTAGCAAATTACAAGTGCCCTATTCACATTAAAACTCAAACTAATTCAGGCTGACTTGGCATAAATACAGGCCTACTTGGTACTGGCTGTTTTTTTCTGAAAAACAGCCTACTGTGGCTAACCCCATCTAAGTTTCACTAGTAGGAACAACAGTGTAGACAAAGCAATGGCTGCTCTGAGTATTTTAACCACTGCACTGTTCAGAGGACCAAGGGTCTTTTGGTGTGATATCTTTTTATCTTGGGGTAGGAACTGGGGGGCAAATCTGTAGCTGGTATAAATCATCATAGCTTCATTCCAGCTATGCTGATTTGCAGCAGCTGAGTGCTTAAGCTCAGATCTACAGAGATATTTGGGTGCCATATAGGTCTGATCCTGGAATTACTCAGTGGGAGTTAGGTGCCTAAATCAAATTTACACATCTAAATACTTTTGTGGATCTAAGTCCCAATCTACATCTCTCTCTTTCTCTGACTTGTATAGTAGCATGCACATTATCAGTGCTTTACCAGTAAATAATAATCATGTAGTCTCAAACCTTACTGAGAGGCACTGTTCAGAAAACAATACTTAGTGTAGTGTAGATAGGGTCTTAGGGAGAGATATCTGTATTGCTAGAAGCAATTTTTCCACTGCTCTGTTATTGCAGAATGTGTCTTGCCAAGGCCTTGAAGTGGATGCTAATGTATCACTGAGCTGATATTTTCTTACTATTCATCCATTATGTAAATGAGATGCAAAAATAATATGCAAGTTTTTCAGCCTTTGGAACACTGAGCATATGGTCCTCTGAGTGCCAGAAATGAAAGGGAAACGGAATGAAAGAAAGATTTCTTTTTCACTGAGTCTGTGTATTTATATCACACTCTCTTAGAGTTATTTTGCACTCGGAGATATTCACCAGTTAAACCAACCTATTGAATGATAGGATTTTTAAGCAGAAAAGGGATACAGGGTTGCAGTGTCCTTGAATGGCTTGGCAGGATTTTCAGGGGTAGATGGTGGCGTTAGGGCAGCTTATGTGAAGAGGGGAGACCCACATTCTCAATATCCTCATGGTCCCACCTGCTTTCTCATTGTATATACAGGTATATTATGTATATGCTACAAATGTTCATGCTTTTTCAATCCCCCTTTTTTCAGAGCTGGGGGGCAGATGGAGATGAGTGTGGGGGGTGGGGTGGGGAGTAAAGCCTTTACACAGGCAGTAAACACATTTCTAAACAAAAGAGGCTCTAGCTGGAGGTCTGCCTCTTAGGTGGTTGTTCCAGGCTTCAATCACTGATTGGGGGTGTTTAACCCTCTAGAAAGTTGTTGGCAGACTGGAATTTCCCCAGGATCGTGCTAAGACATCAATTGATTCCAAGAGCTTTTACCAGCCCTGCCTTGTCATTTAAAGAAACAGGTAATGCGAGAACACTGAAATGATGCCAACAGCATGCTTGGTGAGAGTGCCCCAATCCTACTGGTTCAATAGCTAGCCGGTCCCTCAGCCTTCCTCCTTTAACCATAAGTTGAAGGTGCTCCCTCCCCCTCTGGGTAACGAGCAATTCTTGTATGCAGCATGAGGCAGCCCCTCACCAGTGTTCCGTTCAGGAGCTTGGGCTCAGGAACTGCTGTGGCCCTGCAGTAGTAGTTAGCCCCATGATCCCTTTTGCAGTATTATCCTTACCTTCAAGATGGGTGGGAATGGAAAGCCCCTAGCACTTTCCCTCCTGTCCAAGTTTAGAAGAGAATCCTAATGCAGATGCTTTCGAAGGCCTGGAAGAAGAAAGTGATGGAAGAGTAGATGTGAAATAAGGTGGTAGAATTGGGGCTGAGGACAGAACTGGAGAGTCTGGGAAGAGCCTGAGCATAGGGACAGGCAGATGTTGGGGGTGAGGGCTTCTGGCACAGGGGCTAATGCATTTAGACAGCAATGGCTGTCATGCATATACAGAGGATGGATGGAAAATGACAAGACAAAACTCTTTTAAGAACTCTCGTTAACAATTCTTTAAAGAACTCTCATGATTTTGGGGGTCAGTCTCATAATATTTTTGGGTCTGACTCCCCATTTTTTTTAAACCTCTGGAGTTGCTCAGTATGGAGCCTGAGTGTAAGGGCAGCCTTGCCCAATGGTTAAGTCATGGAGGGGAAGCAAGGCTTGGGGCTGGGTCAGAAGGCAGAAGCCACATACCAAAGCCAGAGGGAAATTCAGAATCAGAGTCCATATGGAAAGCCCATGCTTGCAGCCCCGTGGCTGGTGTGCCCTGCCCACTTGGGCATCACCCCACGGCCTACTTGTCTGCCATGACTTGATGTTATTTGAGATTAGTTGGAGGTGCTGCTCAGTGCTTCCCTTTGGCCCCTGGTGGCTCAGCCAGTAGGTCTTCTGTGGGGCTCCACCACCCCTATACCTCACCCCCTTCCATTCAGGTGGTCCACTCTGGTCTTGGTGATGTCTACAACAGGCTGCCAGTGCCACCCATTCTCCTGGGATGCCTGCCTGCATGGTCCTCATGGGAGCATGGTGAGGCCTTCCTGCCTGATGAATGCACAGCTTAACAATAATGTGACTAAGCATATGCATGTAGTGTGGGCAATCAGGGTATCAATGCTAC